>NC_081450.1:14577375-14647939 GCF_007210705.1 Tigriopus californicus | reverse complement strand
GGGTGGTTGTGGCAAGAGGGTCGAAGTCTATTTTTGAAAGCGAATAATTTTTAGGCCGAAATTTGTTGCTCAGTTTTTCTAATTTAACTCAAATTTGGTGGCAGTCCAAATATCATGTTAAGATTAACCGATAGAAAAAAAGACGAATGGTAAGATTTCATTTTAAAAGTATGGGGGATTACATTTCCTGCAGTGGTAAGAAAGGCCCATGAAAGAAAGATTCGCAGCTTCTTTCACACTCAATTCTTTAGGGAGAACATTTTCTACTTTTTTTCTGTTCACAAACTCTTGGTCCCCTGAGACGGAAGGTCAATTGGATGGTGGGACCGCAGAGTTGCCTTTTAGTGAAATCAGGTCAAGCAAAAAGGCTCGTCTTGCGAAATTTTAAGAAAAAAAAATTCTTTATTTTTTTGACGAGCCCAGCCAATTTCTCCAAAATCGAGTCCAGACTCGCCCCAGCACTAGTAAATGGTCATGAGGGAGATGGTTAATTTGGGAAGAATTGACTTACTATTACTTTTAAGAAACTGGAAAAACTAAATTTTCTTAACAAAATTGTTCCGCTTTACAGTTGCCTCGCTCTGACATTATTGTTTTTCTGTTTTCGGTTTGTCAAAAAACCCAAATCTATCTGAAAGGTGTGTCCGGCCCTACTGATCAGTCTAGGGCACAGCAAGGACAAGGCAAAACTCTACTCCCTATGTTGGAAGATATTATGATATAATTTTCCATTTCATCAACGCATTGCTTAATAATATGGAGGGTAAAAATAGCCATTACAGCCCCCCTCCCCCCGAAAATGTTGGAGCATATGTTATGGAAAATTAACTTTTGTGTAAATCGATTGATATTTAAATGCAAATTTGCTGTCAAAAAAAACCACATTTATCGGCCAGTTTCAATGACTAATGGACTAATGAGTATGAAAATATGGAGGCCAAAATAGACCAATTTATCGTGGAAAAAGATGCGATGGTAGAAACAATATTAAGTGCTTTGAAGACATCAGTTCCAACTTCGATGATGGACTAGTCCACCAAAAACCTCAAGTACGATGAAATCCCCAATAAGCATGACGCTGGCACCTCCTATTGGCTCCTGGATTCAAAAATTCCTCATTTTTCACCTCGAATGACCCAGAAGAAGCACCTGTAGATATGTGAAACAATTAATCTATCCTGAACTTGAAGTGGGGATTGGTTTGGAACTTGATCCGGCCAGGATTTTTTTTGGAGTTGATGATGTGGTCTAGGCAATTGAGTATGAATTTGCTCTGAGATATCCTTTGTTATCTTATATCTTATACTTCTTTAACATGGAGAGCTCCTGGAGGAAGATATGGCCATCGTAGACAGATTTAACAACTATTTCGTGTCAACGTTCCAAGAAGACAATTCCTTCGAAAGTGTCGAGGAAGATGTGTCGCCTCCTGGTTCTTTGTAGGCAATTATTTTTCACAAGTACGAAGTTTTCAAGAAGCTTGAGGCTTTGAGATCCTCTTGTTCTCCAGGACTTGATGGCCTCTCCGCGGGAGTGCTGAAAAGACTAGCAGGATGTGTTGCTTCGCCGCTGGCCTTTCTCCGCGACCTCTCCATGAGGTCGGGGACCATTCCTCGGAACTGGACTGATGCAGATGTGTTCCCTCTTCACAAGGGAGGAAATGTGAAGAAAAAAAACCAACAACCGTCCGCTTTCGCTCACGTCAGTGTGTTCTAAGGTGATGGGGAGCATTATCAAAGATAATCTCACCAAGTTTCTGGATGGCCAAAAATCATTCACCTCACTGCAACACAGGTTCTGGGTTGGTCGTTCTTGCACAACAAACCACGTTGTTTTCCATGATTTTGTAATTGAAGTCCTGGACGAAGGTTACCCAGTTGACGTAATATTTTTGGACTTTGCCAAAGCATTCGACTCCGTTGATCACAGGTTACTTGTCATGAAACTTCGAGGGATCGGTTTTTCGGATGAAGTGTGCCTCTGGATTCGTGGTTAGTTGCGAAATAGGCGTCAGCGAGTAATTTTAAACGGGCTCAATGGTGCGTGGCAAACGGTCACCTCTGGCGTTCCGCAAGGGAGCATCCTTGGACCATTGATTTTTCTCGTTTTCATAAACGATCTCTGTCCAATTCATGGCTCCGTTTTGATGGCATTTGCAGATGACTCTAAACTATGCAAAAAGATTAATTCTGATATGGACCTACTTACGCTCCAAAATGACCTAAATGTTATCTCCGAGTAGGCCAAGGTCAACAAGATGCGCTTTAGCATACGCAAATGTCAAGTGTGGCGTGCACATACTCAGGGCATGACAGGCCCGGGATCACCTCATTATACAATGAGCCATATGCTCTTGGAAGTGACGGAAAAAAAGAAAGACTTGGGGGTGGTATTCGACTCCCGTTTAAATTTTAGTGAACATTGTTTGACAATTGCAGTTAAGGCGAACAGAACCCCGGTAATGATATGGAGAGCATTTACTACTCAGAATCCAACAATCTGGGCTCGTTCGTTCAAGACGTATATACGACCGACCTTGCAATATTTTAGCCCTGTGTGGAACCCGATAAATATTGGGGACGCTAATCGAATTGAAGTTCAAAGAAAAGCCTCTAAATGGATCCCCTCATGTCGGAGTTTCACTTACCAAGAAAGACTTGGGATACTGGGACTTCGTGCACTTAATGTACGGAGGCTAGAACTTGACTTAGTTTTGGTGTACAAGATCATCTTTAAGAAAATAGATATTGAACCACTAAACCATAGGTCTGTGTCATTCTTTGTCAGAAAGGAACATTCTCAAAACGTGCCAACGACAAGAAGGATGGTAAATTAACCTTTGAGGGAACCTTATGCCCGCACTCGGATCAGATGCTATGCCTTGTTTGTCAGAATGCCAAAACCTTGAAGTTGTTCCGAAACAAATTGCGTGGAAAGCAAGTGCTGGATTTTTAGTAGTTCCTTTTTCTGTCCCTTTTTTCTTTTCTCTTTCCCATCGTTTTTTTTTAGTTTTGTATCCTTGTGACCAAAACATTTTTATCTCACACTCCAATCATCAAATCTGATGTCGGGTGGCCAAATCAATAAACAATAATGTAACTTGGCGTTAGAGCGGTACAGATATGAAACATTAATACTTTAGAGATGTACAACGTAATACTCACAACTTTATTTATTCCTAACAAAATGTGTACAACCTACTAGGTCTCTGTACTAGAGATCCCTGCAACTGCAACCTACATGAATGCACACATTTTTAAGAAATTCGGGGGAATTGTTTATAAGGAATGACTCCAAGGGCTTATGGGTGGGTTTCTTTCACATTCCGAGACCCTTCCTTTGGCACGTGGTAAGGCCAACTTCTTGTTAATCTAGAGCCTCAACTAAAAGAGCCTCAGTGTCCGGAATGGAGCTCCCTTCAATGATTGGAATTTGAAAGGATGGGGGTCTTCTGTGTCGGCGTCGAGGATAACCATGCTTCTTACATATTTTGATGCCAAACGCAGCCAATCGGGTCCAGGCCAGGCAAATTTTTTTGGGAGGTGAGCATGTCTCACATTTGAGATGCCTCACATTACCCTTTAAAGAAACAAAATGGACTATTATTAGCAAGAGATTTAGTACGCTGTCGTTGAATTCAGACATGGTTTATGTTTTCAACCCGCTTTCTGAAGGATTTTTTTGCGGACTTCCTTACCGCTACCAGGATTGGAATCCGAGCAGTTCAAGACGAGAAGATTATTCATTTTACTTGACTTTTATTTATATATATTATTTGATCGACCAACGAATTGGAGTTGGCTGATCTGGCTAATCCTTGAATATAAGGTTGATCCGGAATTTAGTCAAAACTTGTCCAAGTCTGACTTAAATCTTGCTACTGGATCAACCCCTACATAAGCCCTACGAATATTTGAGGGCAGGAAATTGAACAATGAAGGAGCCGAAAAAGAAGAGGTTTGGACTTCATTGTTTTAACTAGCCTGGATTCTCGAGGGCTTGAAGGTGCTCTCAAAACGCACATTAAGCCTCTACGGTCATTACAATTGACCCTCAATCCTTGGTTGGGACAAAGCTCATGAATGCTTTTGAAAACGTACTTACAATATCAGATACCTTTCTTATCTTCTCTGAGTACTGTACGATCCCAACCTTTCTAACCTCTCACAGTACAAGAGCTCTCTCATATCCTCAATGTTTCCTAGTAAAACATCTTTGGACCTGCTCGAGCTTTTGCAAACCTGCTGAACTAATTGGAGCCCAAATGGGCGAGGCATATTCAAGATGCGGCTGGACAATCGACTTGTACAGAGTTAGCATCGTGATACTATCTCTGGACTTAAACGTGCGATATATCCAACCACATGTTTGAAAAAGCCTTACCAACTTTCAACTGGATATGCTCATCGAACTTTCCATTATCTTGGAGGACTACACCTAAATCCTTCATGGGTGAGACCTGCTCAATGTCCTTACCTTTATGATCTAATAGTGGAGTGTCTAATGGCGATCGACCCAAAGGTCATTGAACGGAATTTCATTCCATTCAAGGCCATGTTACTCGCAGCAACCCAGGAATAAATTTGGTCTAGGACCTTTGCCAGACAACCAGAATCCTGACCATTCCTACCAACTACCAATTTTGTATCATCAGCATAAGAAGAGATACTGACATTACTACTACCAAGCTTCTGAAGCGGAGCAATGAAGATGATGAAAAGGAGAGGACCCAAAATGGAGCCCTGAGAGACACCCGACTTGACATCATGTATGTCACTAAGGGATCCCTCAACCTTAACCAATTGTTTCCTACCACAAATGAAACTTCTTAGCCAATTGAGAACCTTGCCTTGGATCCCAAGCTCATGGAGCCTGTTAACTAAAAGGCCATGATCTACCTTGAATTAAGTCGTTGTTACAATTCATTTATCCCAACAGGATATGTTCTTGAACCACTATGCTATATTCAATGTTGCTTTTTACTCACTAACAGATATAAAAACCTCCACCTAACAAGAAAAGAAACATATTTTGGATTTTTTCACTGTTTTTTTTTAATTATTTACTGTTAGTTTTTAAATTACTTACTGTTGGAAATAGAATATATTATCCACAGTTTCATGACTTGTTGATATGTGACGAGGTCATCGTGTAATGCATGTTTGCGTTCGGAAGTAATGATTGGTATGATTGGCTTTAAAGGACACTTGTAACTTTTTGTCTTTCTGGCAAATCGAGTCTCGAAATCTGGAGTCCTGAGCTCAGTTTTGAAAAGCCAAGGAGTGATGAATCTTAGATCGATAAAAAAGTCGTACCATAGTAACAAGTTGGATTTTATCGATCTAAGATTCAATCCTCGGTTTTCAAAAGCTGGGCTCTGGCCCCCTACCGGCTCAAGAGCGCAAAATAAGAGCCAATGCTTTGTATGTAAGCACCGTACTTTAGTACTATTTTCTTTGATTATCTTCAACTTTTCCCCCACTTTTTCCACTTTTTTCGATTCAATGTTTCTTTAGGGAGGATGGTCGAATTGAGTTCAAAGTAACACGGCAGCGGTCTTGTAGATCAAATCCTATTTTTTTATATTGGGACATTGAAGCAAAGAGAAGAAGATGACGTTATCTTCAAATTTTAAGAGCTCGCTCGTAAATTTGAGCCTTAATAGCTCTTTGTTAAAGGATTAAATCCAAGTTTCAGTTCTTTTCTTCCTTAAAGGAATGCTTCATGTAGCATTGCATTTTTTATAAACTCTCTCGGTTTCACTCATTAACATGCATAAGAACTACTTTTTAGAAGAGAAAAGCTGCTTTTAGACAAATTTTTCGTATTTCAGAATTTTCTATTCTTAAATAGGCTTTTTTGAACCTTGGAAAAGTGTTTTGTTTAATATTGAGATTTGTTTGTGGTGTTTTAGTATTTCCTCTGTATTGAAAAGTACCCCAACGACCTCGCAAAATTTGTGCTGACATCATCATGATACAATTGATGGCACACCTGAGGAGGGCAAAAGCGCCTCTTGAAACCCAAACTCCTTCCATACTCACTGTATCATCGGGACCTCTTGGATCACTTCCACCCACCACTGCAATCTCTCTCAAGTCCTTGATTCCATCGAACAAGTGAGTGTTCCCTTTATCTGGCTCGCCGCGATTCTGCACCGAAGCTGGAACCAGATGGTCCAAGATCTCCGGAGGTTCCCGAAGATGCTTCAAGTCCAAGGAACACACGTTTTCGGGGCCAAAGAAAAGCAGGAATAGTCCAACCGAGGTCAGGATCCTCATCGTCAGCTTGATATTCACATTGGACACTGGAGACAGGCAGGCAGGCCCCCCTCGCGTAGTGTTGGATCGAAACCGAACATTTCCGTGACCAATCGATCATCATCTATGATAGTGGTTACCGGGATTTCCCAAGCGTTATTTGAATTGAAGTACGTTGCCCAATTTTGTTATAGGAGTGTTGTAAGAAGTTTAACAGGAAATATTGTAATAACATATCGAATACCTGTATTTGCGAGTCTTGGTAAGGTCAGTGTAAAAATGTCTAAAACTATTTGTATAAACATCGTATACGGAATATTAATCCGGTTTCCATACAAGCTGTAAAGTTTAACTTTTGAAATATTTGGAGTATGCTATGGAAAATACACTTTTTTCAGTTTCATAAGCATGCGTACTTAGGAATGCCTAACACTCCATTCCTTACCATCAATAAAGACTCTAGGACTTGAGTTTTAAGGGCGGCTATTTTTTTAGCATGAAAAAGTATGAGCAAGATACAAATTCATGCCTCAAGGCCATTCTATATTCCAGTCCGGCTGAGGTGGTGTCTCATTAAGATATCTAAAATTGGTCGGGATTTGGCCTTCCGAAATAAAGCAGTGGATCCATAACTTTCTAAACAATGTCTTGGCACGTGTCTTCACTTCTATAACGTATAATACATTAAAAAAAAAACCTGAATACCGCGAGACACTCTTTTGCTGGTACGTTTTACTTTGGACACGATTCATATCTTCGTTTTTATGGTCCAACTCTTGGTCTAATGGGTAGAGATACGGAATTCGGAATCGAATACACCCCTACACTTTGAATGATTCGATTAGTACCTGCTTGAATTGCATTTTGTCCAAGATGGATGGGACGACTCAGATTATGTAATGCTCCTTTCATGAAGAACAGGTTTCATGCGACGAGGACGAATTCTAGGATAATCAAAGGAATCACTCACTGCCCAGATGGTTTGCTAAAACGTTTCACAAGTTTATTTGCGGATTTTTGGACTGTGTTAGTGTGGGAGAGAGAAAGAGAGAGGGATTATGTACAAGTACAAGTATTTACACAAGAGCCGAGAGTTTGACATGACAGTTTCACAATTGGGCGATCAGAATCAAAAATATCATTACTGTTATCATCGTCATAATCAATACTATTCCTCTAGTTTGTGTGGCGTTAGTAGAGTTGTAGGATTAACAGTAGCTGGGGGCGTCATCAATATTTCCTCGAGAACATCGTGAACAAGCAACGAAGTGGTCCAAAGCATCTTTCTCTCCATGAAAAAATAACTCCTTTCGTTTCAAATATATATGTATATAGAGAGAGAGATAGATAGATGGATGGATTGATTTCCCTCTGTCGTCGAGCTGTCCACCCGAGATGAGCAGAACGCACCCATGGTCGGTCGGTGGGTCGTTCCGCTCGTTGTCAATCCGGACTCAAAATCTAATAGATTATTATTAATATTCTTATCATTATTATTCCACCCTAAAGTCTTCCGCGTGTTCGGGGGTGGGGATTTTGCGCTTCTCCGCTTTGGCGCCAAGGAAGGTCACCAAGGGTTCCTCTCCACGAAACCCCTGCCGACATTCCTGCGGCCTCAATCGGCGGCATTGTTGTTGCTCACATTTGTCCCATCCGCCATTCTGGGCACCATACATGAACGGGCGACGGATTCGAAGAGCTTTTGGATCTCCGGAGCGCACGTGACGAATTCGTGTTGCCAAAATGAGAAGCTCGGGTTCTTGATGAGTTCAATGAAGGTGATCAAGAGACCCCAGGGATGGGGCCGGTTCACGATGAGGCGCTCCAGGAGAACGCGCGTGATTTGCTCTTGGATGGCCTCCGTATTGGCCTCGGAGAACAGGTAGAGAAGGGTGCAGGAGAAGTAGTGGGTGTGGGAATTGGGGTAGCGCAGCTGGTTGGCAATACAATTCAAGAACAGATAGCGTCCCTCGGTCTCCAGGTTGACGGCCAGGTTTTGGAAGATGTCCATGTGCGAGGAGTGTGCAATAGTGGACATGTTCGGGGTCTGCCCCTTGGCGCGGATGTGCTGAATGGCGCACGTGCCCACGTGCATGACCAGGGCGTTGATCAGCTGGATGTTGTAACGATTCCCGGGGATGTCCCCATTGCCAACGAGGAGGTTCTCCCGCACATCGGACAAGAAGCTGACGGGCGTGCGGTTCTTGAGGTAATGATCGAGCTCCTTGCGGAAGCTGGGCTTGATCATGGCCGCATAATTGGTGACGGCCCGAGGCGCGATGGCAATATCGGCCAACATTTCCACCTTCAAATTGGGCGTGAATGGGTCGGGCAATCTCATGTTTCGTGGAAAGGCTGACAGGATGAGATTCCGCATTTGAATGCAATTGGGTGGGATCACGTCACAGAACCCGTAGTGATAGTCGCAGAGGAACTCGGGGAAGTCGTGCAGCAACACCAACAGGACTCGCAGTGTACCCCGGTACAATCTGTGCACGGGCTTGGCCAGCTCAGCGTTGCGCAAGAATGGCGACAGGAACTTGAACAAATCCACCAAGAGCTGAGAGTACATCGGCCAACCCTTCTGTTGCGATATGCTGGCCAACATGCGGCCCATGAACACACGGTGCGAGACGATCTCCAACCAGGCGTAGGCGAATCCCGGTGCTTTGCTCGGGCTGAGGATGTGGAGCATGTGGTAGTAGGCCGTGAGCACTTGGAAGTTGATGGTCTCGAGGATCTGATCGGGCGAGTTCAGCTCTAGGAACAGCATGATGAAGATCCGATGGTAGGGGACCTGCTGGAACTCCACATTTCGGACGTCGTGATCGATGAGCAGCACCCCGGCCACGATACCCAACACCTTGTTGAGCAGGTTCACCTTGGTGATGGTGTTCTGGGTCTCTCCGGAATGCTTCACGAGGAGTGTGATCAAACGAACATAAGCGTCCAAAGTGTGGAAACACTTGGCCCGCACCAAAGTCGGCGAGTTATGCTGCTCTCCTAGGGCTCGATAGCACAGGTCAACGCACATTTGGGTCGACATGCGGAAGAATCGCGTGATGAGGTCATCGGTTTTCAGGATGCCGTGCTGGTTCATCAGCTGAACAAACACGATGAAGGCTTGTCGGGAGTCTTTGCCCGCTTCACGACTGTGGTAGGCGTTGACCCATTCTCTGAGCAAGAACTCGGTCTTCTCGAGGAGGCCGGGTGGATCCTCAAACTCTTTGGCTTGTACGATCCCGCTGTGCAGTTGGCCGGTGGGACCTGACAAGGCCAGGTTCTGTTCCAGTCGCTCGCTGGACATCTTGATCATCTCCATGAGGTTGGACAGGCCATCGGGGGGCATTTGCGAGGAGCTGGATATCTTCTGGAGCACCTCAATGGTGCCGAATAGGTCGCTTTCGATGATTTGTGCGTTGGAGCGGTCTTCGATTAAGTAAACGTGACAGATGCGCATGGCGAACTTGGTGGCCAGGACGTTGGCCCCGTTCTCCATGCTAGCTGCCAGGTACTTGTCGTACTCCTGGAGGTTGATGAAACTGAACTGGATCAGCGAGTTCACGGCATCCAGATTGTAGCGGAGCTCTTCCTTGGCCTCGATGAGGAATTGCGTGACCTTGGCATTGGTCCAGGCTTGACCAAAGGCGCGGCTGTCTGCGATGGCGCGGAAGATCAAGAGATTGGCGTCTCGATATCTGGCCAAGGCTTCGGTTTCTATTTGAGTTGGCTCGTTCTGGGCAATCAGGCCTTCCAGGAGGTTCTCAACAGCCTTCTGGACGAGAGTAACCACATTCTGTGGGTCCTTGGATTGCCTAGCACGACCCATGCACTCCAATAGTCCACGGAGATTGGTCATGTGCGGATTAGTGGGCAAGTGCGTGCAATTCTCGACGAAACCCTTGATCTTGTTGAAGACCTCATCCAGGATACCAATACACTCGTCCGGAGTCTGTTCAGGCGTGTTAGCGCCCATGGGCCTTGGCGGTCCGCCCCCCGCACCCGCCTGCGGTCCTGGCTGAGGCCCCGCCACGGATGAGGCGACATTGCCCGCTGGAGTCTCGGCCACGCTGGGCGTTCTCGGAGTGATGGCCGCGGCCTCGCGCTCACTCAAAGGCTTGAATCCTGGAATGTGTCGGGCGTATTCGTCGTAAACCGCCCTTTGCGCGGGTATCACTTGACCCGGTTTGATACGAATCGCCTCGGGCATCTGCTCGTTTTGGTAGGCCAGAGCCACGGGATCACAGTACCGCCGACCTTCTTTCTTGGCCAAGATTCGGCTATCGTACTCGCTCTTGAGACGCTTGTCGATTTCCGGCAGGGCCTTTTCGATGGCCTTCTTCTGAATGAAGGCACACGCCAACTCGACGTTGTCGGCCGCGATTTGATTGGCCGTGGCGTCAATGAGCTCTTGCTGTTGCGGCGTTAAATTGGTGCCCAGAGAGGCCATGAAGCTTTTCATGTGGGTCTTGATGGAGTTGTTCAGGTGATCACGGCAGGTAATCATGGCCATACCAGCCATGAGGTTGCGTACCACGGAGTGTGCAGAGCTCCGCATACGTGCCTCGTCATGATCCAAGGCAAAGTCCTTCTTGATGAGTTGTTCACTCGTGGTCAGGGCGATCTTCATGGCCCGATCAATCACAGGCGAAGCCCATTCCTGAATCGATTTTTCAATGGATAACTTGACCAGCTGGGCAAAATCAGGCTGCTCTTTCAGTAGGGTCAATCGGGGGTCCACGGTGATTTGGGACACGATCCCGTTCAAACTGCTCGTATCGATGTCCATAAAATGGAACTTGGGCTCAAGAGGCTTGTTCTGACTGGGCACGGGCATGGAGGCGGCCATGGCGGCTGCAGCGGATTGAGTCACGTTCGAGGACAGATGGGCCGTGGCCTGAGACTGGGACGTGGGAAGAAGGGTCTCTCCGGTGGACCCGGCTGAGCTGGCAGTCACTCCGGAGGTGACGCTCTCGTTCATAGCCGACGCCGACGAGCCCATCATGCCCAAATTGGCCGTGGGCCCGGCGATCAATGCCCGACCTAGGCCCGCACCCGCAGCACCAGGTTGATGTTGTGACAGCATGGAATGCGACGGAGGCCCGAAGGGTCCACCACTCGGCATCATTGGGGCCATGTCCATGCCCATGTTTTGAGGCATGGGCGGGTGGTCTAGTTTGCGATGAGCTTGCACGAACGAGTTCTCCATGGAGCTCTTGGGTGGTCCGGAGGAAGTGATGGGCGGCTGGCTCATGCCGAAGTTGTTGAAGTTCAACATCCGATTGAGTTTGTCGTAGTCCTTGAGAAGGGTCCCGGGGTTCAGGTTGGCCAATTTGAGCGTGAGAGTTCGACACAGGACGTCGATCTCGAACTTGAGGTTCAGCTTGAGGTCGTGCTCTTGATTGAGTTCGGCCAAAAGGTTCATGATGCCCATGGTCCAGGGGCAGGGTGGTTTGAAGACGCGGCTCTTGGCGCACGACTCGAGGACCTTGGCCACAAAGGGGATCACGTAGAGGAGCTCTTGTTGTCCATTGTGATATGCTTCAATGATAAGCGGCTTGAGATCTAGGTCGACCATTAGGATGGGTCGATTCCGATGGAGCGTCATCAAGCCAAGCCAATGGCCCAAGTTCTTGAGGAGTGAACGATCGCTGAAATTGGCAATGGCCTTGTCACTGCCCAAGAGGATCTGGATGTTCCCGAACGTCTCCCGGAGCACGCAATTGTACAACTCCTCCTTGTGGAGCGTCTCCAAGAAGTTGGCGTAGAGTGAATGGAAATTGGGTTCGATGCTGGCCCGTTTCATGACCAGATACTGGGCCAGCCAACCGAAATATTCTTCGCCCAAATGCTCCATGAGCTCTCGCGATTTCTGACTCATATTCATAAGACTCAGGTTGTTGAAGATGAACGCCACTTTGTCCTGGATCTTCTCCGAAGGTATGGCCAAAGCCACGGCCTTCTGTCGCGCGTTCAGCAAGGTATCGATGTTGGTGGTGTTGGCGATGGACGGCCGTCCGCCCACGGTCGTCACCGTGGGTCGGGCAATCGTGCTCGACGAGGCCACGGTCGACGTCATGGGTGCCACGGTCGACGTGGGTAGAGGCTGTTTGTTGCCCTGGGGCCCCGAAGATGACGATGACGGCCCCGAGCCCACGGCGCCTGATGAGGCGGAGGCTGAAGTGGTGGTGGTGGCGGCGGTGGGCGCGGCGGTGGGCGGGGCACTTGCCAAGCCGGCAGATTGGAGCTTGATCGTCTCTTCAATGTGGGCGGGCAGCACCGGACCTGAAACCCATGATATAGAGGTTACACAATGTTTTCGAACATGTCTTTCAAAACAATCAAGACGGTGGAATAAAAATGTAAGGTAAGACAAGTCTCTCTTCAATTAAACTTTAAACACTACAACAACAACAACTACTAATACTACATGAATGCCTCTGCGGTGAATTCCCATCCATATTTCATTACGAAGCTCAACATTTCCTATATTCCCTCAAATTTCTAGCCAAGTGGAATTAGCGACTTGTGGTGAAGCTCGACCATTTCTGCACATCAGAAGAGTCGGAACAACTCGAATCGTGATCAATGCTAACGAAAATTTGAAATTTCAACACTGCCAAGAAACGGGCCCGTTCATATAAGGTCGCTCAATAGTGCAAGCTTGAATATCACGACCAAAATATTGGAGCTCTAAAAAAGTTCATTTCTGATCAAAAAGAAACGGAGCCAAAGACGTGTTCAAAATGCTGCCCAATTCGTACAACTCCAATTGAAAAGCGTCAGAAAACCAGAACACTGTTTGGTTTCAATTTTCGTCAAGGTGGTGTGAACTCACCAGCTGGTTTGTCAGGTGGGACATTACTTTGTACGCCGCATTCCACCCACTCGATCAGGTGGGGAGGAAAATCTTTGAAATGGTCGATACCAGTGATGTGTTGACAGTATTGAGGGTAGTCTTTTAATCTCATTTTGAAGCGATCCAGGGCTGCCACTCCGAAGTAGTACATGTTGCTTGACGTTGGCTTACGAATGGCGTCAAGAACGAATCTCAAGGCCAAGCCCAATGGAACAAGTGTCACCAGACCGTGCTCGATGATACCTGCAATTTTGAAATGTTATTGAAAGTTTGGCGCGACCTTTCTCACACACGAACTTGTATCATAAAGATAACCAGTCAGTATGGGCAAGTCTGCATACCTCCGAAGAGCTGGGCTGTGATGTGGAGCTCCTTTTCCGGGTATTGCGGGAAGAATTTGTACTCCTCGAACAGGTTCTTGATCATGCATTGAAACACCTCTTTCTCGCGATGGTTGGCAGACTCTTGGAACCGTTTGAGCAGATCTAGTACCTCGTCGATGCTCAATTGGTGGTTGTAGATCCGTTGGAAGTAGCTGTTGGCTTCGTCCTCGATTTCCCGAGGGATCTGATTGCCGCCACCACCGGGTCCACCACCGGGACCACCACCGGGTCCCCCACCGACCCCTTCTCCAAACAGGTTAATGCCCCCGGGGCGATCCATAACCCCACCTGGAGGTCCTCCTGGAGGTCCTCCTCCTCCAGAACTGGCTCCAGGGGCCAATTGGGCCGAGGACGATCCCGACGCTATGGGCATGGGTGGCATCCCGCTGAAAGGGGACGGAGAGTTGGCGTTTCCGGATGCAGCCGCGCTCTCCATGGAAGTGGGCGGCGGCATTGAGGAGGGACCCCCGCCAAAGATCCGACTGGGCGACCCCCCCGGACCGACAGCCCCGCCCCCTGAGACGAGCGGACCGAGGCTTGAGGATCCCAAACTGAAAGAAGAGCTGGAGCTGGCCACCGACGACGGTGGGAGATGCATGTTATTGAACTGACTGGTGATGTTCATGAGCGGGTCGTTGGGGTTCATAGGGAATCCGCCCTGTCGAGGTGTTGGACGAATGGGACTCCCGATGGAACCGGCCGGACCTGCACCCCCGCCGCTATCCACGTGAGAATGGGGCGGTCTCATAATGCTGGCGGGTGCTGCGGGTGGAGGCGGGAGCTGTTGGTTGGGTCTGGGATTGGCCACGAGGGGTTGGCTCATCTGAAGCATGGACACAATGGCGTCTTTCAAATCCGAGTGCAAATGCGTGACCTGTCGCATGACGTTTTGCAGGCAAGCCAGAATGGTCACCAAGGACTCCAGCGAGAAGTTGGCCTTGACCAGTTGTTCTTCTTTGAGGGGACCCGCCGCGGGATGATTGCTTGAAGAGAGGCTGGGGAGTTTGCGGTGAAGGAATTGAATGCTGGCCTTGATGAAAGCCTCACCGTGTTCTCGGATCTGGTCGTTGATCCACTTCTCGAGGTTGAGGAACTCGCGTCGTGAAGCCAGCACGGCCAGGTCGATCACAAACGGCACCTTCTTGGCGTTCAAGAGCATCGTGAGAGCCTTCAAGTCTTGGGCAATGTCAAGCACACGTGAGAGACGGGCTTGCTCGTTGTCACCGTCCATCTGGGCCTTGGAATACCAATCGGCCATGGACAGAACCATGAGTCCCTTGAGCTTGAGGTCCGAACCCCAAGCGTAGCTGAGAATCACTTGGGAGTTCTGGTGGTGGTTGAAGAACACCTGAAGCATCTGGGCCAGGATCTCGGTCCGGAAGTTGGTCAGGGGAGGATTGATCTGAATCAGGCCCAGGGTGAGCACATCCGGGCAATGGGTCTTGGGGAACTGGAACATGTCTCGGACAGCCTGATCGTGACCGTGTTCGGCCAAGGACAATAGGGTGTCCAAGAGCTCCAGGGATCGCCACGAGGCTGTGTCGATGTTGCTGAAATCCGGCTGGACCTTCAGGAGATTCACAGCCACGGAATGGTAGACGTAATCCGTGAAATTGAAGATGTCTGGATTGACCAAGATTTGCTGGAAGAGAGACACTTGGCCTTCGGTATGTTTCCAAATTCGGTAGAAGGAGTCCACGGGAAAGGGCCGATGAAGGCCTTGAACTTTGAAGCCCAGATTCAGGGCCTCAATCAACAGGATCAAACCCTGGCGATCCTTGACCACAAATCCAGGGTGGTCCAATTCGAGGGTGATCTCGTTCCAATGCAGAGTAGACTGGAGCTCGTGGATGGCTTTGATGAACACCTCCATGTTCCACGTCTTGGGTTCGTTCTTGTCTTTCTCCCATATGGACGTGCCTGTGGCGTTCATGTTCTGAAGGGTCAGCGAGTCATCCAGACCCGTGTGGGTCCGGATCATGATCCCAATGATCCGGGCCACGACCGAGGCTGTGATTTTGTTGGGCGAGCCCAACATACGCATCAGTTGAGCCCGACATGAGTCCAGCTTGCTCGTGAACTGATACCCGATCTCCCCGAGCAAGCCGGGGAGGGCCAGTTCCAAATTGGAAGGCGGTGGGACCGAGGACGGACCCCCGGAGGACATCATGAGGTCTCTGGACTCGATGATGATCGAGGAGGTTGTCTCGAGGGCCAACTCACAGGTTGGACCGGAAGTCTGGAAGCGGAAGTGTAATCGAGTGTCGTTATGAAATGAAGAAAAGACTGAACTCAATCAATTTAAGTGATCATATTGATCGCGGTTACTTACCTCGGGCGAGACTTGCTTCAAGGAATGCAATCCGTCTCGGATCTGGGTTCTGACTTCAGTGGAGATGAGACGAGAACCAGCGAGATCGAGCAGGATTTGAACAAGTCCAGGCGAGCTCTCGATCTCTAGGATCGAATCCTGGAACAAAAGCCATCACACAACATGAGCCGTCAATTCCAAATGCGAAATGAATGTCCTCTGTTCTGGACTTCCCCCTACTACGAGGTACACAAAGAAAGCTCGCCCTCTTTTTCTCTCTCTCTCCCTTTTTCTTCCTTCCTTCTCTCCTTTCGTCTCAACAATCATGGTACGAGTAAGCACAAAAAGACAGGGAGAAGGAAGGAGAGAGAGAGAAAGAAGGACGGAGAGAAGAGCCTCCTTCTCCACTTTCTTCTTTCACGACTGGTTGAGTCCGTTTTCAGCTGTTTCCCAGGCTCACCAAAGACTGAGCAACCGACCGAACGATCGAATGAAACTCCCTAAGCCCGAGGCCAAGAACCGAGTGACTTGACAGAAGAGCATCTGATTTGGCAGTCGAGAAAGCCGGTTCTACATGCAAGGCCTTCTACGAACGACCGGGAAGAGCGAAGAACATTGACAGGGCCCCATTTTCCCCCCGCCTTTCTCGACATACAAACAAAAGCGCTAATCGAAAAAACTTGACGATTTCAGCTCAATATATAAAACCGAGCAATAAATAAATTAACCTTAATAGGTCAAATCGTTCTGAACTGATGGTAAACGTCCATGTGTCCTCGACCGCCTCTTAAGCATGAACACATTCGAACATTTCAAAGTAAATACAAAATGTGTATGTACTATACATACAAATAAACGCTTCTGTGCATAGATAATGACCGACATTGCGGTGTCGACCTAAATGAACCACGCCCATTCTATCTCGGAAAACCTGCTCGTACTTACAAGGGGTGTGTCGGATTCAAATTTTTGAACGTAGTCAGTCAGTCGGGCTTGGAATCGCGACGTGGCCGCCTCTTTCCAAGACTGATCCGGACTCCGCGAAAGAGCCAATAAGTAGACGAGTTCGCTCAAAGGCGAGAGCTTCAAGTTCTGCGCGAAATGAGTCAAAAATGGAGAGTTGGGTTTGATCGAAGCCTCTTGAAGGGCGCCACACCAGGCACTGGCAAAATGGGAACGGTTCCAAAAGGTGGCACACACTTGGCTAAGGACCTATTAGGACGAGATGAGAGGACATGGAATGAATTGAACTGAATGAATGATCAACCTTCAAAAATTAGTCTTGTTATTAGTCTGGATGGATGGATGGATGTACCTGAAGGGCAAGCGATGGCTTGGATGACGGGTTTTTGGCGCCAACAGCGACGTGACACTCTTGGAGAAGGCTTTGAAGGGCGAATCCTTCGAGATCGGTCCCAAAACGTTGATAAGTACTTGACAATTCGGCCAAAACACGGTTCACGACAGCTGGAGAGGAAGTCGATATCGCGTGGTTGGAACTACTATTCTTATTGTTGCGATGATTTCCACTTGGGTGAAGCGTTGTCAAACTGGACACCTATGAGAGCACAACAAAGGCGATTGTTAAAGAGAGAAAATCCACAAATTCAAACGATTTACGGACTTGTTTATCGACGGGGGTGGGGAACACACAAAGGCTGATTAGTGCTTGTTTTTTTTCTTTCTTTTTTTTATCCACAAGGGCAAAAACAGTTATTTGGCGAGACCTACGCAACTCTCGGAAAGGTATCCTGTGCATTTTTTGACTACTAATCCGATTTTTCTCCAGTCTTCTTTCTACCCGTTACAATCTTGAAATATATTTCTTTCTATCATTATTATCACCCTATTCACATCAATTCATCTTTGGACTTGCACATCTATGTATTTTGTACCACGTAGTCTGTTCTAAATTTGAGGAATGAAGGTGTGTTAATTAAGAAATGGAAATAATTCAAATAGTCGATTACAGGGTGGCGAACGGCCATGGCCCCAACACATTAAAAGTGGTCACTCTTTTCGTGGTTCAGCTGGCCAATGACCACTAGGCGCTTGTGTCCTAACCTCTTTTTTAGTGGCACAGGAGGTTGAGTTAGCAATTCTGACGATATATTGTCCTGCCCTGACAAAGGGAATTATTCCAGCTGATTAGTAGCTTGCAATTTCGTGGGCAAGACCACATAAAGTTCATGGGACTGTTATCTTGGGTTGTTTAAGATGTAAGCAAGTCCTAAGAAAGTTCAATTTCAACCGACATTAGGGTAAAGGGCTATTTCACTATGGGTTAGGAGTCGGGATAATTCCGTTCTAATTCAAAGTGAAGTCTAACAAACCAAAGGCAAGGGCAAAAAAAGGACCAAGGAGAGTAGGACAATGCACCCATCCGTCAATTGAACCCTTGGCAACCAACATTAGTACACCATAGGGGATTACACTATTTTCCGTCATGGAGGACGCACCCTCATCTTTGTTGGCGAGATTTTTTGTAGAAAACCTAGAGATAGGGTAAAAGCGTTTTCAATGTAATATTTGTGGGTAATTATGTGTTTAATGGGACCTGATCGGCTTATGTTGAGAGTGCACGCCCGAGCCATGTCAGGTTGAATGAAAGAGCGTATTTGAGAGAATCAGGTATGGAAAGAGTCCACGAGGGGAATCGTTGTCATTTGTGGAATGTAAATAAATTCTGAAAATGGGCTTATTAACTTCATAACGCGCCATCATGGGTTTCGGGTCCATGAGTTTTTTTGAATACAAGATGTGGGCACAATTAAGCCTCTCAATTCATCGTGCTAAAGATGACGTCACCAAATTCGAATATTTGATCAGGAAAAACACTCTCGTCCCACGGGCTTTATCAAAATAAAGGCATCCTCTAACTAGCCATTGAAAACATACACGACTATAAAATCTACTCCTCCATAAATATCGACTCCTTAAGTCGGATTCAATTACAGCCCTAGATATGACGAACTACCGATAAGCAAGTGAGTGATCGCGCTTACGGCCTCCAGAAGCATATTCAAACTCATTTTAGAGGCTTCATAAATGCCAGACAGACGGCTCCTTAATGGACGGAACCGGTAAGACCATGTACCATGTACCATCCCTTTCGTGTGAGGGTGGTATGGATGAAAGTGTGCCTTGGCGTGTATTGGGATAGACTCACCAGTTGGACGATTTTGGCTCGAGCCAAACATTGGGCATCCAGGCTCATAGTCCCATGAATTCGGTGGAAGAAAGGCGCCCGCGTGCCAAGCGGGATCCACAATCCGGGGGCGACGTCGTGGTCAGACCACCACGCACGCCGTACGGATCACGGCCAAAACCAACGTCAACAACAAGACCACAACAGCTACAACCACCAGGTAATAAGAGAGCTCGAATCGAGCAATCGGGCGTCGTCGCCTTAGCCCAACGCCCCACTTGGCCGCCCCTGCACGCGGGGCCAGCCCCCGCCACGATGTCGGCCGGTTATAGGGGCGGGACGAGGGGGTGGAAACGGGGCGGGCGGAGTGTCCGATGGAACGGGATTAGCGCGGAAAATGCGGGTCGGAAGGGAGAGAACGGACCAGGGGCCAGGGAGAAGTCAGAGAGACACGACAGCACGATCCGACCTTCTTGATGTCTAACTCGAAATGAGAAGCTCGTGGACCAGGCTTGCTATTTGGGGCCGAGCGTTTCGTCTGAAATCCGGCCAGATTCGGGCTTCAGAAAGGGGTGGAAGTTCACAGAGGTTTATATCTCAGCTTTGTGAAAGGTGTCTGCCTTCTCGAAAAGGTCAGAATCTAAAATGGTACAAACAATTTAGACTTGGTCATGATGTTTTCAGGACTTATGAACCGCTACAGAGAATCCTGCCCCAAGTAGTAGACTCCAGTTTAATCCTTGGCTTTTTTCTGTGATTGATACAGCTTCAGACATGGAATAATGCAACCTTGGTAGAGGCTTACTTACTTCGCATCTCGATTTTTTTTCTAAACATCTTACCAATTGATCAAAATTAATGCGATAGGGAAAAACAGAAGCAAAAAGTAAATAAATCTAAATAAAATAAAAATGCACCACTGATGCAAAAAGTGTGATTGATTGGCCATCTATTGATTCCTTAAAGTAGTAACTGTTTGTTGATGTCAGCACAAATTTTGGAAGGTCATTGGGGTCCTTTTCAATACAGGAGAGGCGCTAAAAGCAATACACAAAGCGCAATTCTAGACAAAAAAAACTTTTCTAAGGTTTCAAAAGTTCTTTTGTAAAACTAGAAATTTCTAACGGATTGAAATAAGGCCCAAACAGCCTTTTTTTCGGCAAAAAACACCCTTAAGCATGTGAATGACTACTACTGTGACAGTTTACTTGCCTGCAATGCTACATAAATCATTCCTTCAACAAATAGATTAGTTGGAGCCCTAATTCAGCCCTTTGACAAAGAAGTATCAAGTCTCAAAAGTACGAGTGACCCCTTCAAACTTGATGGCGAGGGCGTGTTCCATTCCTGCTCAAATGTCCCTAAAAATAGATCGTGCCAAGAGGCACACAATAAAGGTACGTTTTTTAACCAAGGCTGAATTTCCAAGGCCAAAACGCTTACCCTACAAGGTTCAAAATGCAATAAATCAGGACAATCACGCCAAGCTTCATTATCAATGTTCGACAGTGAAACATGATGACAGAAAATCTCTGTTGTAGTTCATAGCTGAATTGCTTATAGGCCTGCTGGTTCGTCCCCAGATTGAATGGGATGAGTAAACTAGAATAGGATCGGTATTCCCTCAAATATGAAAAATATCGAGAAACACACACCCTATGCAGAGGTTCACGTTGGACGTATAAGTCTCCCAAACAGCAAGCCTGAGCTAGTGCCTTTTTGTCGGGGACGGCTAGGATTTTCCGAATTCGTCGAAAGTTGACTAGTACTTGACAGACTGTTTTTGTCCAATCCTCAGTTTTTCATCGATAACTTGTAACTTCTTGGAAAAACTTGAAGAATGAAAGGAATACTTTGGCTGGAGTGCATTGAATTTATCACACAAAGAAATCGTCAACAGAGTTTTCGTTGCCTGAAGGGTTCAAGCGAGAGACTCGACCACGAATTATGGGCTCGCTGGAAATCGTTCAACGTGCCTGAGATGGAGGGATGTGAACTTCCAGACTCAAGCGTAGTCTGGATTGGAATCAGCTGATCGCAATGTCAAGGCCGAACCGGCCTGAGAACGGCCCAAATGAGAACAAAGAGGGAAAGCGTCTCTTCACCAAAGCGTGAGATTTGAGTCTCTTTTCAAGGCAGAAAATCAATGAGTAATAATGATCTTTAAAGGTTAGGTGATTCCGTTTTTAGTGTCACAGGGCCGTTCGGGCACTCTTAGGTAGCTTGGACTATCTTGAGCCGTTACATGTTTTTTTTTCCTTTTTTAGCACGACCATGGCCTTGATCATGAATGTCATAGTTTTGAATCAAAGAATAAACTCTTTGCCACGTTTCATTCAAAGGGTTCTATTACTCATCCATGAGCCAAATATCTGCTATTTAGGTTTATGTCGTTAAATTTACTGCCCGGCTCCTCTGTGGATCGTACTATCGCAGCGGCAAAGCCAAACACACTACTCTGATAATCAGTTCCGTTGATTTAACACGTTTATGGTACTTGACGCTCATAATTATTTCAGGCAAGTAATAAATACTGTTTTCGGATGAAAAGTGTGCCATAGAGTTTACTTTTTGATTCAATACGATTATATTCATGGTTAAGGCCACGGCAGTGCTAAAAAAGGAAAAAGATTTGTGTAACGCTCAAGCTAGTCCAAGCCGCCTAAGAGTGCCTGACCGGCTCTGTGACACTATTTTATCTCCTCGCGGTAAGAAAAAAAGGGAATCATCTAACCCTTAAATACCATTCTTCATTGAATTCTTGAAATTGATGTACTTAACAATAATACATAGAACCACTTTTGAAGTATACATTGATCCAAAAATAAAACGACTCAAACAAAACATTCAAAACTTGGCTCCTGGTCAAGGAAACTATTTGTCATATGTAAAGAAGAAGTGTATGTTGGACAAACAAAGTGCGTCCCAACCTCAAATGTACTGTCTCTCCAAAAACTACCATGATAAAAGGGAGAGCTACTCCAAGTGGATAGATGGAATACATATGCAGGCAGTTGTTGATATATCTGTAATCTATTTTATGCTTTCAAACAAATATCTAGAAAAAATGAGGAAAACTTGAAATTTGACAAGTTTTTCCGTTAAATTGACACAAATTTATTGTTAAAAAAATCCGAATTGCAGAAATATTGATATTTTGGTGCTGAAATTGCATAACAAATTGCAGAAAATTGTCAAATATTGCAAGTAAAATTGCAAAATTGGCAGACAGCTCTGGGATATGGTATTTTTAGGTATTTTTTGCAAGAGTTGCACAATTCGCAGGATGCAAGTTTTGGCCGGCCCTATTTATGACAAGCACCATTGAAAATGTACTTCAAGGATACCCCTAGCTTTGTCCTTAAAGACAAATATTTTTTTTGATTCATGATGTAGGGACATTTTTTGTTGTTACAATTAATTTTGTTACTCTCTAATTCCTTTCTGAATCCAGTTTTCTTAAAAGATCAAGTCCTTAAATTGTGCCATTCGAGATCTGAAATGAAAATTAACCCATGCGACCTACTTTTTGCTTCAGAAAACACGTTAGTTTGGACCGAATAATGTAAACCTATAAACATGATGATACACTCTCCGTTGCTTTAGCCAAAGTGTTTACTGGCAGACTGAGTGATCTTTGTGACAGCTACGTGTTTTCTTTATTTTTTCCTAAATGAATAATAAATATCTTTATTAAGACTCTTGGTCATGGCATGGCATAAAAATTAAGATGAAAGATTATATTTAGTCTTTCCTTACTAACATGGTTTAAACAATAACATAGTTCAATTATTACTTGACACACTAGCCCTGTGGAATCAGAATGTTAAGTCTGTGATGGATTACATCTGTCACAAACCATCTGAAATTCAAACTTCATAACTTCTGAACATGTGTGAGCTCCTTTTGGAAATGACTGCTTCCCTGCTGAGCTTTGTTTGGAACCTTTTGAGGTTCATCAAAAATTGACAGCATGTCAGATTGGTCGAATTTGATTACGTAAACTTAACTTCGCGGGTCTTTCACTAGAGGGTCTCTAGTACTGATGGGGACCAAACTAAGACTTTATATGTTTTGACTGTTTGTAGAAATCGTGAGGCTGACTTGGCATTCCTCGGAAGTAAGCTGTAATTTTGGCGCTCTCGTTGCATCAGTTCAGCTGATGCCAAAGCCAGCTTGGTGGCAA
This sequence comes from Tigriopus californicus, assembly GCF_007210705.1. Taxonomy (NCBI): domain Eukaryota; kingdom Metazoa; phylum Arthropoda; class Copepoda; order Harpacticoida; family Harpacticidae; genus Tigriopus; species Tigriopus californicus. The sequence continues at coordinate 14,624,792 of NC_081450.1, read as the reverse complement.
AACTTTGAATTCTGTAGTAGCAAAAACATGGAGGGAGAGTGCTACATTGTAGTTTAATCCTATCCATGGTCCATTAATTGTCAAAGTGAGTGGTAAATATGAGGCCCCAATTTTGCATCACTGGCATTGGCAGACACAGTTTTGCGTAGTTTGTTTGCTGGTACCAGCTCTTGCCTAAATGTTCGAATTGGGGGAGGGGAACGAGATGGCATATCCTCGCTTGAGAATAGATCAGAGTCCGAAATTGAAAAGGAACCGTTAGGAATCAATCGATATGGCGCGCTAGTATGCCATAAGATATGTCTGAACAATGCTCTCCAAACTTTCAGTGACGTTTTCAAGTTCTATTCATCAACCACGCCTAAGAAGGCCGACCCTGAGGTCAACCTATCCAAATCGCGAGGTTGTCTACCCATCTCCTGATATTGGCAAGTAAACACTCTTCAGCCAGCCTGGTATTTCCAGATCCGGGGTATTTTGCCCCCCTCGGATTGACCAAGAAGTCCATTGGACTGGAAGAGCCTTGAGAACCAAGTCAAAGGAACTTCAAGTTGACGTCATCAACAGAGCGCCTGGAATAATGAGCAGGCTATCCAAAGACATGAAAGCAGTGTTGGAAAAGTAGGGAACGCCACTCACCAGCAATATCCTCATTGAGTCAACCGGATATCATGGTTTCATCTCTCTTGGTGATGCTGTGGGTTCCATGACCAGCGACCCAATGAAGATCAGTCTGTTTGAATAAACATTTTAAACCCCACCACCTCATGACCACTCGATCCCATTTGGTATGAGAACTCAGTCAATGACTCTGGTCAAGAACGAGTTTATGCTGGCATGAGAATGAGGTGCCGTGAAGATACAAATAATGGTCTTCCAGATCTTGCAAATTAAGATTTGAGGCCTTATAAAAAGAGCAATATCTTCCTAAACCTACCGTCAGCTCCCAAGACTTAGACTCAGACGACAACAAGGTTTAATCACGGACTAGAGATTGGGAATGCGAATGAAAGCAAAAATTTGTTAACTTCTAAACCATTTAATTTATTCAAAAGAAGCACTTTGTACGACCACAAAATCTTGTGGAATTGATGAACTTGGCCAATTTTGAGCCCAAAACTATGCTTAGGGAACTGGTCAAAGTTATGCAGTAAGCTTTGAATAAAACTCTAATTTTCGGCCTCTTGGTCTGCATCATAACGGGGCACGAACATGTATCGTTTGAGGAACTTAGTAAAGGTGGCATTGGCGGGCTTGAGGGCAGAATGGGCGAAGTTGGGAAACCAAAGGTGAAAGCCGTAGAGGAAAATTAGGTTGCTGTAGGTCCGAAAGAGTTCTTTATGCTAATGCTTTAATTTGAAAAGTGGCTCAGAGTTGCCATGACAAAGAGCAAGCCGTTTTGAATGGAAGCTCGTCCACAGTCCACATTTCAAGAAGGTATCCCGGGTCAGATGGACACTAGACATGATTAGTTCGGCTACCTGGCTAAATTTGGTGGCCCATTCGTCCATGGTTTGAAACCTTAGCACTTCATACGACCTCAAGACCTACAAAAGCTTTTGACAACATATCTTTGAAACGATTCAGTTAACAAATAAATGAAATAAAATGACATACATTTCATTGAAGAGATCTACGTTTCTTATCTTATTACTTTTATTCGCAAAGTGTTTCAGATTTGCCGTGACCAAGAGCAGGCCAACTTGGCGGGAAGTTCGTTCGCAGTCCATATTTCTAGAAGTCCATGATTGATTGCACTTGGTAAGCTTGTATTCTATGTGAAAATAGGAAAATGCATAAAAAAAAATAAGTGTTGTGCACTCCTATTTAACATCATTTTTTTTTTTACGAAATATGCAATATTTTGATTCAATTCACTTAGCTTTAGTACAAAAATGAACATTTCGTGTTTAACACTTAACTCATGAAGTGTTTTCAAACTGAATTAAATTTATCATTTTCAAATACCGTGCTCCTCGATATGTCACGAAAGCAAGTATGTCTCTGTTCTGCTCAATTATAAGCCCTTGTTTTTCGTCCAATCTTGGTCCCATCATATTCATTTCTGAAAAAGCTGTGAAGACATCGATTAATTCGAGGTTTGTTGGGACAATTTTCCTCTGTTTCCGTGGGGTCACGAGACACATTTGTTAGATATTTCATCAATTTATTTTTCACGCAATTAGTCTAACTAAATTCACAATGTAGTATTGTTGTAGATTGGGAGCATTTCATTGCAAGGTCACTTTGCAAACTAAAAAGCACCCTCTTACTAGTTCTATAAATCTCACCTTGTGCCACCAAGATAGATGCAATCGACCACGGGCGTCACGGACCACTTCTCCCTTTTAGTTGCCTGTCTTGGGAACAAATTAACAGTCACGGGAAGTTGCAGCTAGGGCTGCCAATTTTCATTTTCATTGCCATATGGCAGCACTGGTGAAATGTTGGAAACCCGTTAAATAGCCTCAAAAGTAACCCTGATTTTCCTTTCGTCAAACCAGGGTTGCTTTTTGCTCAGACTTAACATTTTACTCTGCGATATAATCGTTCGTTGTTTCACTTTCCACGTTTTTCGGCAACCTTAATTTTGAAAATTTATTTGATCCCATCACTAGTCTTTAGGCTTGATGAGCTCCAAAAACGAGAAAAGAATTATCTGTTTTCTGATCCTTTCGTTTTAGGTTAGAGCCTTGTGGCGGTAGTAGCGACATATTAAGACATAGAAAATACAGGATCTACTAAAAGATCCCACTCTCTTCTTCTTTCTTGGGCTCCTTCATTGTTCAATTTGCTGCCTTCAAATATTCCTGGGGCGTATGTAGGCGTTGATCCAGTAGCAGGATTTGAGTCAGACTTGGATAAGTTTTTGACTAAAATGAATCAATTCTGTCGTCTTGAACTGCTGGGATTCTAATCCCAGCAGTGGTAAGGAAGTCCGCAAAAAAAATTGAGATAAGCCATACTTGCTTGATCGCTGAATAAAAATGTAAACAACAGACCCATTATTCCGTTAATTAATTTTTCAATAATCAAGTGAGTTTGAGTGAGTTGTGTTTCAAAACCCCAAAAATGAACATGTTTGGTGTTAATCGGTGAACGAACTATCAAATTGGCTCAATGCCACAATGCTATTTGCTCAGACTAGTCAAAATTCAATGCATGCACAGTGTGGCTTGGCTGGGCATGTTGTCATTGATTTTACTTCATGGAATAACCTCAGTTGTTCATGAGCGTTCACTTGACACGTCCTGCTGCTTAGTACTTATTTAGTTTGAAAACACCCAAAAAGGTATTTGTTCTGTTTGGTAAATCTAGAGCCCCATTCAAATCCAACCCGCAAGTCACACCCTAGTCCTCGTCCACATACAGGGTGACAACTATGTTTTAGGACATCCAAAAGTAGCTTCAAATGCCACTCCATCATTCAAATTTCCCGCCATATGAAAAAAGGATATCATGCAGTTACCTCTAATTGTTGTTTATGTTAACTTTGTGATTTGTATAGTGTCTAGATTTGTCGCAAAATGGAAAAACGTGAGGCCATCATAAAACTTTATAAGGAAGGCCACAGTTGCAGGAAGATTGCAAATGCTTTGGAAGTCATGAAAGTGTCAAAATATTAATTGTGTCATAAACTATTAAAAGGTTCAAACAGTTCAACAGTGTTGAGAACCCGCCAAAATCTGGTTGTCATAGGTTGGTGAGGACGCCCAAAATAGTAAAAGCCACCCGAATGAAAATCTATCGAAACATCCATTTTACAAATGGCTTGCCAGGCAGGTGCAAACCAGAAAGTTATGTAAAAGATGGTCAAAGAGGGCTTGCGCTTGACTGCCTACCATATGCAAAAGAGACAGATCTTGAGTTCAACTGTTATCCAGAAGAGGCTCTCCTGAGCAAGAAAACTCAAGAAGTGGTTTCAAGGTGGCATGGACATTTCTGTCATTTGGACAGATGAAAAGGTTTTCACTGTGGAAGGTGCTTTCAACAGTCAAAATGATCGGATTTTGGCCAGGAACATTCAGAGTGTTCCTGTAAAAGAGAGAAAAATATTCAGGTGGCAAAAACCAGCATCCGTAATGGTGTGGGCTGGTGTAATTGATTGCGGCAAGAAAACCCCTTTGGTCTTCATTCCAGAGGGTATTAAAATTTACTAGCACATTTACTTGGACATGTTAGCCGCTAAGGTGCTTTCCTGGATCCAGGCTCAACAATGAATGGGTTCCTATTGTTTCCAGCAGGATGGTGCACCCTCCCATACAGCAAGACTCGTTCAGAGCTGGTGCGAGGACACATTTTATCACTTTTGAGACAAGACAATGTAGCCCCCCTTCCTCTCCAGATCTCAATGTAATGGACTTTTGTATCTAGTCCATTCTGGAGAGGAAGGTTGGGGTACGGTCATACAAAAACATTGAAGGTCTCAAGGCAGCCTTATTAGCAAAATGGGAAAATGTTGGCGAGGAAACAACACGTGCTGCTTGTACTTCAGCGCGAAAACGTGTGAAGGCTGTAATTTCTGCCAGAGGTGGATACGTTGAATACACTTTTGAAGTGAATTGTAGCAGGGTATATATTTATTGATTTAACATAATGGAGTCACCTCTGAAATGTCAATCGATGAAGAGTTAAAGCCGTTTCAAAGTGCCCTAAGTCATTGTTGTCACCCTGTAAGTGCAAGTCCCACATTTGACCAAAAGGGCAAAAATCTAGGTTTTAGGAGATTTATGGGAATTTTCCCTATTTCCTACGTCTCATCATAAAGAACTCAATGGTACTGATTTTTAAGATGATTAAATACTCTACGGTCTGGTCACAGGTTATTGATTTGACTTTTGTGTTTTAGCCTTAGTGCAACAGAATGTAGTTGAGTAGATGTAAACAACAAAGCTGTGCAGATAGATAGATATAACAAGATTTGAAAGCACAAACACCTTAACATTGTAAACAGCAAGCACAATTCAAGTCTAAGTCTGACTTAAATCCTGCTACTAGATCAACACCTACATAATCCCTACGAAAGGGCAGCAAATTGAACAATAACGGGGCCAAATAAAGAAGAAAAGTGAACTTCATTGTTCTGATAAGCCTGGATTCTCGAAGACTTGAAGATACTCTCAAAACGCACGTAGAGCCTCTACGATGACTAGAATTGACCCTAAATCCTGGGTTGGGACAAAGCTCATGAATGCTTTTGAAAACGCACAGTATCAGATACCTTTCGCACCTTCTCTGAATACTGTACAGATCTCTCATATATAACTTTGATGTTCCTGGCAAAATATCTTTGGACTTGCTCGACCTTTTGCGAACCTGCTAAACTCCCAAATGGGCGAGTGGGCGAGGCAGATTCAAGATTCGTGTGGCTCGTACTATCTCTGGATTTTAACGTGGGCTATGTCCAACCTCATCTTGGAAAAGCTTTAACTTTGCTTTGCCAACTTTCAACTAACTTTAATTTAGTCTCATATTTAACCAATGTTTTCGACAGGAAGATCAGTTTAATGATGTCATTTCAATCACAATTCGAAATTGGGTTAGCTATTCATTCAATCAAACGCGTATTCATCTCGAAGACTCATCAGGGACTTCAAATCGATAAACTAGCCCTGGCAGCTGTCGAGACTCCGTTCCAAATGGTTGAGTGGCCGACGAATCGACGACAGGGGCTTGAACCACTGTAACCATATCTCAAGGACTCTCCCATCCATCCATCCATCCATCCTTCCATCCACCCAGAACGGATTGCCCCGCCTGCTCTGTCCAGTTGTGGGTCGTCCGTTGTTATCAGTTGTAGTAGTTTTCCCAAGCACACAGAGCCATCCCCAAGCTGAAGACGGGAAGGAACCGTGTGGACCGCGTCTGTTGTCCATCCATCCATTGATTGGGCTCTCACTTCAACAGCATCGAACTCCCTTTCTCGATTGGCCAGCCATATTCCCCGGTTGATCGGGTCAACCCGTGAGCTCGGAGTCGATTCTGTGGCGCGTGACTCTTGGCCTTGGGTGACGGGACCCCCGTCATCATTGCACATCGTTATGAGCTCTTCGTCGAAGTCTGGTTCTTGTTTACCCCGGGCGGCCCTCGCACAAGCCCCGACGGATGTTCAAGGCGATGGCCGATGGCTATCCATGGTAAATAAAGCCCAGACTAGAAACAATGTTGAGCATGCCATGAGTTGGACCCTAGGAGTGAAAGCTGGTCATATAGAACGGGTCACTAACTACTAATCCTTCTTCATATTGGGAGTGTTTTATCATAGTTGATAAGGGTTCTAATTCTCACTTCACAATGAAAAACCAAAACACCCTCAGAGCATTGAAAGAACTTGAATCCGTTTGAATTCTAGCACCATCGCTTTGTGTCGGAGGCCCGTGAAAGCGAGCCCGAGATCCTGTGGATCGGAGATTCTATTATTCAGCGATTGATCAATTCCAACATCTGGGAGCGGAGTTTTTGTCAAATGCACAGCCTTAATTTTGGCGTGAGCGGGGATCGAACGGAAAACTTGCTCTGGCGGATTGAGAACGGCGAACTCGAGGGTCTCGCCCCCAAAGTCATTGTACTGCTCGTGGGCACCAACAATTACGATGATTCGGCCGAAGACATCGCCACGGCCATTCAAACCATCTGCTCCACTATCCGAGATAAACAGCCCCAGGCGTACTTAGTGGTCTTGGTAAGTCGAATGCCAATGCATCTCAATATATGAACTAACATGTCGGGAACTGATTCGGGTAAATATCGTTCAAATCACACATCGGCCTCTTTCATTTCATGAGCCTTAGTTCTTGGCATAGCAACAAACTATTGTAGGCGCCCTGGTTGGGGTTTGCTCTGATTGCATTCAAGCTAAGTCAATAGACTTAAGAAGAAATTTGCATACGAAGTATTTTCACTTTTTCAAATGTTGCCTGAAATGGACTTTTCGCACCACCCCTTTAGAGCCTCTTGCCCCGTGGACACGAACCCAACCCGTTGCGAGATCGGAATACCAAGATCAATGAACTCATCGGAGATTATCTCAAAGGCAACAGTCGAGCGCAGCTGATCAACATAGATCCCGGGTTCGTTCAAGCCGATGGCACCATATCCCATCATGATATGTTGGACTTTCTACACCTCACGCAGAAAGGTTACGATCGTGCTTTTGAGCCCGTCAATGAACTTCTCCAACAGCTCATGGCCGAATCGGAAAGTGATATCGTCAGGACTGAAGCCGAAGGCGCTGCCTAGACCCACCCCACAATCGATCGTGATCGGTGGGTCATGTCTCATGTTGACAAAGCTAGTGTGCTTGGAAGAGATGCTTGAATGGATGAAAGTGAATTGATGAACTTGACATTTTTTGAAAGTGAGATGAATCAACTATGGTTCTGATTCGGCGATGTGTAAACACCAAAGAAACACGTAGATCGTCTGGTCCCAACCAGTCCTGAACAAAAGCAATTATAATGTGTATCTACGTAGCCCTGGCACTCTGAACTATTATTATCACTTGTAAGGCTCTGTTTTGATTTTGTGCGTGAAGTAAAATTGTGATCAATTCTTTTTTTAAATCTCTTTTCGAATCTCGTATTGCAAGAAAGAGGCCCTCAATATTTCAGGAATAAAACTTGACACGTTCTTCACCCGAGTGTGTCCATATTCTTGTTTGATGGTTATGCAGTTTTTATACCTTTCATTAAACATATTTTGCTCGTGGAAAAAAAATCAAATCGTGCCATGCGCACCGAACATGGAAATCTTTTCTTTCCATGGATATTTTCACGACCTGATCATAGTTTTCACATTAATGAATCTTCTCGAATACACAATCTTGTAAAGACTCTGAGCAATAAATCACAAAGTAGGGATCTTGATGCAACGTAAATTGTTGTGACAAGATCAGAGGGAAGAAAAATCACCTAAAAACAACAGAATTATTATTTTTTTGGGTAATTTCCGACCTTAAACATCAAGTCATTTACGTACATTTGTTCCTTTTCTAACCTGTAACAACAAGGCCAGATTTTTGTCACGTAACGCATGATCATAGAGTTGGCTGATTCTCTTTGCATTTCATTGTTCTCGATTTATTTGCCATACTTATTCACCTTTACATTTTTGCAAATTTTTCACGTAAAGAAATGCATACGTTTCAATATGTTTCCCCTTTTCCTCTACAAAAACATCAAATACATGGAAAGAATCAATGTCTTCCACATTGGTCTAATTCAGCTTCTTATTGTTAAAGTTCACTCTCTTTTGTTTCTAAAATGCTTCATTATTTAGTAGTTCGCACAACGTTTCAATGTTGTGTCTTTCAATCCTAAAAAATCACTGCCGGAAAATGCTTATACTTTATCCTAAGAAACAGCAACCGTTTCTTAATTTCGCTCTTCTGTTTCCATTAAAATGCAAAGAGAAGGGTTGAACGACTAAATGACGGACTAATATATTTTATCGAGATTTCCTAAAATAGGCCATCTTTTGGTAATTGCATCTCTGAGTTATTTTCAATAATATGTTTAAAAAAAAGTGGGAATTAGAGTGTAATAACTAGGGCTCTTTGACTTGAGCTTTGCCTTGAAATCAATGAATTTCAAAGCAGACTCATACCTACGACTTCTAAGTGCAGTTTATATTTTGAAGCATCTTGAAACCTTCGTCCAGGACAAATCAAATGAATGGTTTGTAAGATCAATAACATCAATGCGTGAGAATCTAAGACAATTGTGCACAGATGACTTTCGCGTCATAGCTCATGAAAGCAAAATATACCTTCAGCTATATGTCAGGGCAAACAACACATACATTCTTAATGAAGAGGAAATCGAAATAAAAAATCTCGCCAGAAATGGAAACATAGTAAAAACGGTAAAAGTAGATGGTTTTCCACCCTGCAGAGTTTCAGGGAAGTAATGCGTAGGATAAGTAATTTGAAATGTAGTTCTACTAAATTTTGTCTATCCATGACAAAGACCCTTCACTTTCCCCCAAAGTCGTTGGTTGTAGGTTATTTGAAGGTTGAAATTCGAGAAAAAAGGTATTTGCCCCAAAATGGCCAAGATATTTCAAAACTTTATTTTAAGCTAAAAATACTGTCTTTAACTTTAGTTCAAATTAAGGGTAAGTCAGTTTTATAACGTTTAATTGTAGCGTGGTTAATTTGATATCGTATATCGTCAAAAGCTTATGTAGCTGACCAAAAGATTCAAATTTCATGTAGTAATTATAATATACATGTTAGACGTTAAAACACTTTTTATGAAACCACAAATTGTTTGTTCATTGCACACACAAATGGTTATGACATCCACTTGTCTGTGTGAGAGGCATCTAAATATTTGCACCATTTGTCATAGTTATACGTTTTGTGACGCGACTATGTCACAAGTTCGAAAATTGATGGGTGTTTGCAAAGGCAAGAGCTTAAATTCATAATTAGAGAGAGGAATGATATTCTTGTTTTGAAAGGTATTTCTATCTTTCAGAAAGGCTTAATATTTACGTCTTCCAAAGTGCAAAACAAAACAACTGCAAAAAAGTTCAAGAACAACCTTACTCCGAGGATAACTCGACGTAACAGACAACTCAAAACTGACTAACCTAAAAGTTGACTAACCTTTCAACATTTTTTTTTTTTATTCATCAAATAGTCCAAAAATTCGTTATGTTTTTGGTGCTGATTCTTAAAAAATAGTCTTATCAGAGGGGAAGCAGTTTAAGACACAGAATGAGCCTTCTTCAGCGCAGACCCAAAATAATTAATGTATGGGTGGAATTGATGCACCTTTTGCATTTTGATCAGGAAAAAAAAAGATTTTTAAAAATAGATCTATTTTAGAATATCTTAAATTTTGAATAATATCTTTTAGTTTTCTAATCATAAATATTTCGATCAACCTACAATACAGCTCGAGAAATCGTCCTTCCGTTCCTTCTGTCGTCTTGGCTCAACCGAAAATCGAATGAATTGGAAAAACACGACATGTTTTTGGTGCCTTATACAGTTGTGTAGACTGAAGATCATCTGATCTGCGGAACATGAACAAGAGTTGTGTCAACCTTTGTTTTGATGAGTTTCATACCGTTACCTCAGGCTAGAACCTAAGTCTACGTGCAACTGGAAAAATGGAAGACCAAATTTAGTATGTCCTGAAGTTCTCATTTGATCGAAAATGAATACTGAACTTGATCGAAAGATTTGACCAAACAAATTAACCTGACCAAATCTGGACGCAAGGTCTTTTTGAATCCAAGGTCTTGATAAGGGAACTCAAGAGAGCTGGCTCAAGTTAGTAGCAATTACTACATCAAATTTGAATGATCAGCTTACTCTTGGTCCGCTATATAAAAGATCTATTAAACTACATAAGCCTTTGACGATAGTTATCCAACTAAGCACTTTACAAGACAACGTCATCAAATGATTATTACCAGGGATCTGGATTTTCTTTTCTTTAAATTTTAGATTTATCTTTTAATTTCTTTTTTCGAGTTTTTTTTGAGTTTTTTTCAGGCAAAAATTTCTTTTCTGGGAACTTCCAATTCTAATGAAAAATTGCAAGTTAAAACCCCCCCAGGACAGCTCGACATAATCTAGTATCCAGTAGGCCTTGCCATACTATGCAAGGCCTCAGTGTCTTGAGAAGAAACAAGCCAAGACCCTCCCTATCACTCTTTGGAAGAAATAGAGTGCACATTTTTTTGAACTTCCTTACGGAGACTGAGAATGCAATCCCTACGTAGGAGCTCAAAATGATCAATGATTTTTTATTGTTATGATATCTGACTTTCCAATAAACAGAATCGATGCATCTAGCTAGCCTTTGAACGAGGGGTTGATAAGCATTTTCCAGGTCTGACTTAAAGCCTGCCAACAAATCAATGCGTATGTATTCTGTATTTATTTGTGTGTGCGGGGGGGGGGGATGAAATGGAACATTGAAGGAACCTGGAAGAGAAGAGAGTACTTCATGGTTTTGAGTTTTGACTAGCCTGGATTATGGGAGGCGCAAAAGCTCATGGATTCTTCTGAAGATGTATAGTATAAGATAGCTTTCGTAATTCCATCGAAGAATCGAATTCCATCGAAAAGCTCAAGCTTTTCGTAAAAACGCAACTAGAATCCCGCACAAAAAGAGCAAATTTGAAAATACCTGCTTGTTTAGCCCCCGCCTTTTCACCCTGAGAAATAGCTAAGGTAAAGCACCCAACTAAACCAAATAGTAATCTAGCAACCTGGATGGTTTAGGGTATTAATTTGGGAGTTGAAGCTAGGAGACATTTACTTGGGCTTTTGATTTTAAACATTTTGAAATAATGGAATATCTCGAAACCTTAGGCCATTAGGTCAAAATTTTGCAAATTTCGTTTCTTAGTGTTGTTTTACGCTTCTTTCTTGTATTTAAACAGACAGGCTGATATCTTTGCATTCGAGATTTTTTTTGCCATAACAAAAAAAATATTGCGCGCTTTTAAAATGCCTTAAAGTGATTATTAGACTCTCAAAAAAATATTTGTCCCTGAGTCCTGATCCTCACCCATCTACCTCTCCTAATTCATTCATACACTTAGGAAAGTGACTTAAGAGTTGCTTTGACCTAAGGTTTGGGAAATGGTCCGCAGTTTAAGTAAAATCTCGTCGTTCACTTGACTTTCACTTCTTTTATTTGCATTTTGATAGAAACGGATGGGCGAAGTTAAAAAACTGTTGCCGTTTCTCACAGAAAGGACAAGCAATATTTTGACCGTAGGACACAAACATAGACCAAGGTTTTTTGATTTGATCCCACCTAACCACCCTCCCAATGTACGAACAGAGACAACTGAAACAAGAAATGAACACGATGAGCCATATGCAGGATATTTTTATGTTTGTGTATTTAATGCTTTTATACTTCTTAATTATTCTTCTTATTTGATATAGCGAAATTTCCCAAGACAAAAAGACAAATACTTTTTAGCGGTTGGATTAATCCAAAATAGAGCTTCTACGTACGCTACATATCACTAGATATAGCTCTCCAATCCGGCCTCGATTTGAGAAAGATGGATCGGAAAAGCTTGCATATAAATTTAAGAGATCCTGAATCGCAAAAGTGGTATGTAAGCTCGATGATAACAATAATGATTACAAACATCAGATTCGGCTTGATCGTGACGACGCCGACAATGACTGAAAATGATTTCGATTGACTTTTTCATAGGCGGGTGGTGAGGGGAGCAACTAGAATATTGTTTGTACGTGATTTGATGACCCCGCTTTCTTTTGGATTATCAACGACTAGTGCTGGCGGGGTATGAAGTTTTGACATTCCTCATACTCTTGTTTTGAAAGAACTCTTGGATGCACTTAAGAGCACCCATGTCATCACCATCCAGTTGAGATTTGTCGTCCCAATCTACAAGGGATTCAAGATTCCATGCCCACTGATGTGCTTGCAGTCGACGAGGAGGGTTGTAAGGTCACAGCTGAAGACGATGATGATGATGATGAGGAGGAGGAGGAGGAAGAGGAGGTTGTAGCGGGAGGAGCCGGAGCAGATACCCCCGAGGATGATCCCGGGGTCGACGAAGAGGCGAGCGGTGCGGAGGTACTTGCCTTCTCTTTGGAGGAGCTGGGCGCCTCATTTGACATTTTCTTCATCCGAACGATGAAATTGAGATTTGCCCACTGGTCCGTATAATTGCGTGCTTGATGAAACGTGGTCACGAAAACATCCTCCTTTAAGCACTGACTCTCCACGGGTTTCAGAGTGGACGTGACAAGGCCCTGGAATTCGGGGCCCGTTCTCCGGGGATTATCGGCATCAAACAACGAGATCTGATAAGCATAACTCGACGCCATTGAGTCCGGTCCAATATACTGAACATGGGCGATGAGGAGATTGCAGTTCTCCTGCCTACCCACCTGATTGGCGTGGACATGTTTGATGATGAATCGGAACAAATTACCGTCCCAACCGTAGATGAGGGTCCAAATATTCCGTCGGTAGAAGTTCTTGGCCCTATAGAACAAGATCCCTGCAGGCTGAACTGGCACGGGGGTCACAGCATGTTCAGATTTTAAATGTGGAACAACTTCCGCCAGGGACCCGTTAAATGCACACTGGCCGTGAAATGGACATTTGAGCTGAAGGTATGGACAATCTTTCTCGTGAGCCGACTTCTTGGCCAAAGAAAACGCCTCTTTGCAACCCATGGGGTGATAACGACAAGGATACTGTAGGAGGTAGGAGACTTGTTCCATGGCCAGATTCCGCTCTTCTGACATGTTTCCCCGACATGTTGGACAATGATTGAGTCGTGGGTAGCAATCGGAACAAACCAGATGACCTTTCAGACACTGTTTTATGGGTGGCGTGATGTGATCCAGACACACTGGACATTCCATCAAGGTCAGCACGGACTCATTGTCAACAGTCCCTAGATCCACATCCAAATCCATGGTTACAATGGTAGACTAGGACCTAAGTGAACAGTGAACAGGCTTTTTTAGAATTGTGACATCTCAATCAAGTAACATCTTGATTGCAACAAAAGAGGAGCAAATCATTTCACCACTGAGGGCAGCAAAGTAAGGATATCCTGACCACAACCATTTCCTGTCGCCACAATCTCTTTTAGGATAAAACTTTTTAGTCTAAGTAAAATGGTTTTGCCTGCTCGTCCGAAAAATTAATCGAGTATGCATTTTCAGTGTAAAAATTGGATTCCGAAAATGTGCTAGAGAAAGATGACAGAGGAAGGAGGTGTTGAAGTGCAACAGTCTACCTACTAAACGTCAAGCCACATTCAGTCTTAGGTCGAGATGACTGCTACAAGGTGGATAAAATAAAAGGACCTACTTTCTACATGAATCTACAAAGGCCTTTGTGTTGCCTAGAACTGTCATGATTTCAATCCGTGTGCGCAAAGGAAGCAAGGGTAGCACTGATCAGTTGAATATGTACATGTTTCCTTGCTCATGACAGCTCAGCGGCACTGCAGAATGGGCAGTGTTGTGCCACATCACATCAGCTGGGAGTAAGACAGACTGCTCGCGAGTAAACCTCGCCAGAACCCAGATTCAATGCTCTCAGCTGAACCTCACTGCATGATTGGCCGATGGAGATCACGTGACCAGAGATAACGGCGCACGATTGGTGGAGACTTGAAACTGGACTGGGCTCAAGCAAGGTTACTGCTCACGTTGCACTCTCGCTCGCTCGCACACAGCAACACAATATTGACTGGAAGGAAGTTTTTTTTTTCAGGAGACTGGCTGGGCCATGTTACTGGGAAGAAGCAGGCGCCATCTTGTTCTTTGTTGGCCAGAATACGTAGTGGAGGCCATCCAGGGTTGCCAGGCCAGGGACTAGGGCAGCCTTTTTCATAGCAATACTTACTAGGCCAATCTTGGAGGTGCTTCTTTCTTCTTCCAGATAACCATCACCACTATCACCTCCAACACCAACAAAAACAAGCACCCTGAACTCAGTTGGAGCCACGCATCATCTATTAGACCTAGTTTAACTTGCATTGATCTCTCTCTCTCTCTCTCTCTCTCCCCATAGAGTGACACATTTGCTGGATTCAAACTATCACCCGTGTTTTCAGTTAGGTGCTTGATGTGTATGTGTCAGAAGTATGGCAAATGGAAAAAGGAGAAAAATACAGTATGGGATAAAAAAGATAGGTGACAGAAATGAATTGTTTTGTAATGAACAAGTAATATGTTTTATTATTTATTGTGGTTTTGTACGAAATATAATAATCTTCATTTCTCTGCTACTCAGGGCATTGGCCACTGATAGTGCTTCTATGTAGGTTGAGTAGAGGTTAACGTTACTTCAGAAGCAGAGCAAGTACAATCAATGAGAAGGAAATGTCGTTCGTCTGTATTTGCTTGTGCTCATTGTTACGCCACGTAAACTTCTGCCTGGTTTGGGCTGCCAACAGTTTTCATTTGAGGGAAAAGAAATCTCCTCAGAATAGTCTCACTTCAGTCGTTGGGTTGCAACAACAAAATGGCTGTGCTCCACTATCAAAAAATTGCCACAGGCTCAGATTGAATGAGCGATATCTCAACTTGAGTCAGTCCCAGGGACCAGGGTTTCAAGATCAGTGGAACCTCCTAGGGACCACCCACTCGTCCTTCTCTCCCAAACAAGAAGACAAAAATTGGGCCAAAGCTATTTTTGCTTGAGTTGTAGAGGGAGTAGTAAGAGGAGCAGGAGCAGTTGTAGTAGGAGTAGTAGTAGTAGTAGTAGTAGGAGTAGTAGTAGTAGTAGTAGTAGTAGTAGAAGAAGTAGGAGTGGAAGTAGGAGAAGTATTCAGCTTCTGAATTGAGAATGCTGCATCAGGCTGCTGCTGCTCTTGAGCTTGTTGCTGCTGCTGCCGCTGCGAGTCAAGAAAAGCAAATCTCTTTAAGAGGGCAGGGAACAGCTGGGCCAGGATGCAAACTAGCGCAGAAATACTTTCTACACTACTCTATCGTGCTGTCTGTCCCTGGGTCTGCTTTAAAAGGCATGCTCAGCTCTTTAGACAATGGAAAGGATTTAAATGGTGAAATGATTCGATCTCCCCTCTCGATGTTACTCGAAAAAATGGGTATATGGAAACGAATCGCAGCTCACACACACCTTCCAGTTCACAAGAGAGGCTCTCTTTTCTCGTTGTTGGGGGCTAAGGAATGGGACAGGGTTCGGGCTTCGAGGGTTCTTATGACGGTTAGTTAGGGTACTATCACAGATCCGGAAAAGGCTGGGACACGAATCCAACGAGTCAATCAGGTGATAGAGAGGGAACAGGAAATCGTGGGAGGAGGTTGAGCAGGAGGTAGTGGTTAAAGAGCGTTCTCAATGCAGCACACACTTCTAAACAGCTTGACTGCAGGCACAAGATTGAACTCATCGAGGCACTGAAAACGATAGAGGCAGAGGGAATGTACAAGCGAAGGGAGGCCAACACAAAGATCACTCCAAAGAGCCGTACCACCGGCTGAAGGCAACTGCGCACCGTACGAGGACAGCCTGCCAGCCCCTCAGCCAGAACACTGGAATACTGGATGAGCTGACGGAGTAGTTAGAGACGGAGTAGATGGAGGTCGGAGAGTGGGGAGGAGATCCTTGCCAGCAACGTCCGACCAGCTGGGCTCAATCCGTCGCTTTCCTTCTCCACAGGCCAACCTCGTTGAGCCTCAACTTGGCCTGCCTTCCGAACATCAAGTTGGAATCTTCAATCTTGACAGCCCACAGGCAAGACTGAAAGAGCGAACGAGACTCGAGGACACATCCGCAGCCCCAAGCTGGCCCGCCAAGCTCCGAGGCCTGATCTTGTGGCCGTTTCCCTTGTCCTGTCAACGAAACAGATGCCAAGCATAGACTGTCATCATTCAAGACAGTGGTTCATAAGTTAGGGGGACTGAACAGCCTGCTGCCAGTGATAGTAGTGCTTTTGAGCAGGTAAAGAGGTGGATTTATGGCGATGCTTTTACAGGTCGACGATTGATAACTAGAGAGAATCATAAGAGTGTGTCTCTCTATGGTAGGGGTCTGTATATTGAGCTTCTCTTTGTAGCACATGCGCAGCAGAATTGGAAACGATGACGCAGTTTAGAGGACATTCAAAGGCAAGCCAGTAACCATGGCTGGTTGATGCCCAAAGCATGAACTTCGGGCAACCTCATATGCCCAATCACGGCGCTGAGATGGGAGGAAAAGGAAGGGATATATGAATGCTCACTACAGCGATATGGCAACTTAGTCACTTAACCGATTCCCAAAAGACACATGTGCAAATGTTTCGAATCATAGCGGTTGAATTTACGTTTTACGAGGAATTGTGTGCCTATCCTGGAAACAGGTTTTCTGCATAACCAAGCATTTTCCCGATTATTTATTTGCCTTAGTTCGAGGGCGATGGTTTCATACTTCAGGCACGAATCTTGCCTTACCCTGTAAAATCTGCACAATCATCAAGCCTTTGTGAGAAAGTTTGAAATTTTGCCAAATGCCACATACTCTTTTATTTGATCGCTTCGTGTATAATTTTACAACCAAGCGCCCACAAAGTACTGGAGCAACTGAGACTGCCCATAATGTTGTAGTTAAGGAATCCACGTCTCCAACTGGCTTCAGAGGGTAACGAAAATGGAGGCTCACTTCCTGGTTTAGAAGCAAACCATTCGCATCGCGGTCTATTTCTCGGATTACTGCCAATTATGTGATGGAGTGCGTAAATAAAAAAACAGATCCTCAAAACAGATTAAACAAAACAAGTGTTTGTCCAAATAGATCCACTTAGGCGATTGACTAGACAAGTCTACCTTCTTTTCGTTTAGGTCTTATCACAAGATGTGCATAGTTTCAATTCCAAGTTGTATGGTCCTTAACTCGAAACTAAAGCCTCCGAATAAAGAGAATATTTTCAGATCAAATATTTAAACAATATTCAAGTCAAAAATGGCAAAATATTCGATAAAAGGTTTTAAAACAGGCTAGACAACTTCAGATCAGGTTATAAAAAAGTGCGGTATTGAATTTATCAAGCAAAAATACATCTGCGCTGACTTCTTCAAGCATGAAATGACAACAAATTTAGCACAATCACGCCCAACTTCAATATTGATGTCCATAAGTTGAAACATATTGAAAGAAAGAAATTAAATTTTACGATTGTTTGAAGCTGCAATCAATCAAAATACAATTAGCACCTGAATATTTAAAAAATTGACCAAAGAGGCAAAATGATTGATATCTCTTGGTTAGGTTTAATCATACTTAGCGGCTCTTTTCATATCTGTTGGAAAAACACCTGAACATCTTATCTTTTTTCAACGTAATATTTATTTGATAAACAATGAGCGATTGAAGCAAGATATGCTGAACTATGCAATAAATCAACATTAGGCAGATTGCATGATAGCGAGGTTCGCTTCTCGCAAGGCTCCTAACAAAGGACCAATTTCAGTCCAGAATGGATGTAAAAAAAAAACTACTTACATTTCTATATATATATACAACAAGAACAGGCAAATCAAGATTCAAAGTCAAGACGAATACGTGTTTTTATTTATGGACTGTTTGGACGGATTTGCCGCTTAAAGTTTCAGTTATCTGTATGTAGAAGTGGAACAACCTAGAGGAGAAAGTCAGGTTCGAAGTTGAGGGAATTCCACACTAACTTTGCGTGAATACTAAAACTATTTCATCGTCTTTTACCCTCAATTTATAATAGAGAAGGGCCTGATCTTTAGAGGGAAACAATATATGTGGACAGACACAAATCAAGCGTAATTTTTTATTATTAAAGGCATTTTCTTGTGTAAGTGGATTTCTTCCAGATCTAACAAGTGCTAACATACTCGTTACAAACTCATTAGAAATGGGGTTTTCTTATAACAAAAGTACTAAATTAGAAACAGTGACATAGGTTTTCAACTGCCAAGAGATAATTACCATATGGTTATGGAGAATACCTGAAATTCAACTGTTCTACATGTTCAGGTAAAGTCACGCGTCATGACTCTTCTGTAAATTTACTCGAATCTAATCAATGAAACTTAAGACATTTTATTGTCTTTTCGGAAGAATCTTTGTTGGGAGGACGGAATTCCCCATAAAATTTGTTGTACCACGGCTCAAAAAGTTTGCTACAAGAATGAATCTGGCGATCCGTTAACACCAAGGGAGAACAGTGTGAGCCCTCCTTTCGATCTATTGACTCAACGTTTTGAAAAGACAGAAATAACCTTTATGACAATATGACAAGCAAGACAAAACCAAGGATGAGGACTCTCTTCACGAAAAAGCAAGATTTCGTTTTGAGATCTAAAATATTTGCTTATCCTAGTACGGTCTGTGTCTTCCACTACATACGCAAGATGGGATGAAAATGCGAAATGCCACCGACATTTTCGTTTCCGCTTTCCACGAATAAATGCCATTTGGACGAGCATGGACTAAAAACAAATTACTTACCAAGATAAGGATTGCCAAACACGGTTCAAGCTGAATAGCGCTTTCTTGCCTCAAGGCCTGTACCCTTAGAGTCAGGCAGTTATGGTCCAATCTCAGTCTCGCTCTCAATTTGCCGCTAAATTTGCAGAATAGAGCAAATAGACCGACTGCCTGGCAAGTTTTGTTCACATTTGTGTCAATAATAAAAGGTCAGAATGATGTAGGGGCAAAATCTGTCTTGAAATAGATATTCATCGATTCACTAAATGCTTGCGCGATTTAATATTTGGATGGAATCAAACATTGGAGGTGACCTTTAAGTGCAAACAGTCATGGGTTCGAGCTTTCTGAGTCTGGTGGATCAAGGAAGTACATATTGGAATGCGACAAATTTTGCTTCATCTTTTCTTTCTAGATTGTGGCCATGTCTCTGCCAAATTTTTCAAGGACAAAAATACGAACAAGTTTCCTTCCGAATTCACTGATTCATTTTGTAATTTAGTGCTCAAATCAGCGGCTAAGCTCGAGCACCACATTCTCAATCAATCAAAAACTCAGAATTGGCTTAACCCGAAATACGGTGTTTTAAGCTTGAACCATATTCGACACGTTAGTTTCTTGAAAGTATTAAGCTCAAATTAAAGCGATGTGGCCATATTAGATGGGCATCAAATTGTCTCATCGCTTTCTTTGTTTGTCATACGAAATCGCTTGTTCATTATTGTTGTTTATTTTATTTTGCTCTTAATCAAAATGTGAGCCAGTGAAAATTTAAAAATAAAATGCTTATTTTGGGTTGTTCAATAATAAAAAATGATATAATTGTGTCAAATTCCTAGCTAACCTAGTTTAAGCGCTGTAGCAAAAAAAACTTTGCAGACCATGAGGAAATTGGGTGAGGGCCATTTTTAATCGTCCCCTCTAATAGATACACAGTTATGCTTAACACTATTTATCCGTGAAAAGTATTGCAGTTTTATTAATCTGGATTGAATCAATCAATCAACATAGAAGGAACGAGAATGATAATTTGGAATCGATTGCCTCCTATTCGAAAGAAGTCACAAGAAAGAGAAAGAAAGAGGCGGTCAAAAAAGTGCCTTTGTACTTACTGTTGGTAAACAATGTTGTTCTTGATTTCTTATGAAACTCAATTTTAGATGGTAAAAAATTTCAAAACCTGAAGTTTGATTAGCGTTCATGGTAACAAAATGGTCAAATAACTGTTTGTCGCTCAAGCCATGGCACAACAAGATTGTTTTATCACTTTATCCACAGTTGTTCTCGCTTATTTTGGGTTGCTCTGAAGGTTTTACATTGAAAGTAAATCTCCTTACAAGACAAATGATTGCAGGGATTAGACAAAACAACGAGAAAAATAAATAGCCCCCGCCAAAGTAAACACGAAATGGTCATCAGTTTGAGAATCCAAGTGAAGGATTTAGAGACAATCCTTCCTTTGTTATAAAGCATTCTATTTAATGGAGATACCAGAGGATTTACCTGTCAATTCATACGGTCAATGGCATCAGTGAAACACTTCTCCCTCCAAAAATATTCATCATCTACGAAGACATTTGGGATATTTTCGAACACGAAAAAATACCCTCTGTTTTGTTGTGGATCGACTTCAAACCCTCTATTTGGATGTTAAAAAGATCATGCCCTCACCGTAAATGCAATCATGCGAAGTTCACGTTTGGGAAAACCAAAGTTCGGCATTCTTATCCGACTTGAATGAAAGGGCAAATTTGCAGTGAGGTATCAAAACGCTATATTATTCAAAGTATTAATTTTCTTATGTCTGTTTTCAAGTGGTTGATCGGTATGATCAAGAACCACTGGAACATTACTCCAATGGTTAATGGTATGGTGGAAAGGAGTTTTTTTGAAACCAACAAGAAACTAAAGCCAAACGGAATCCAACCACAATTGTGAAAGAAGCGACTTATGGAAATGCTAAGCCCCTATGACGAAAATGTAACTACTCCCGTTCTACAACATCTAAAGGAAAATAAGGGAAACTACCAAAAACCGAAGGCTTGTCAGCGTTTGTAGGTTGGAAAAGAGAGCATATCGTTGGACAAGGAAAAGGTCATTCTTCTTCATAAGAAACTCAGACAAGCTCGTATGTACCAAAAACCGCCAGCACTTGTATGAAAGAGCCATTCCATAACGATGCGATCTCTTGCACATTTTTTGAATTATATCCAACGAACATATTCGAGCTCAAAGTTGGACTGAAAGTATGCGCACATCGTCTAAAAATGGACATCCAAGAACCCGTTATTCAAGATGGAGATGAAAGCTCAATATGGCAAGCACAAAACCGATGTCAGTGCTGGTGACAGCTAGAGCTCGGATTTCATGGAAATGCTGGAAATCATGTCTTGAAAACCGTGCCTAGACAAGTCTTCGTAAGCGGTGCGATTTTTCATACACAAATGAAAGAAGGTTAGCGTAAGGTAGAATGAGGGTCACAAAGAACATTATACGGACACTCTCGAATCATTGTTCGAATTTTTAGCACAATCAAAGTCGACTTGTGTGGTTTAAGGACCCCCAAAAAAATAGATTTAGACGAGTCGTTTTCACTAAGATCTGCCGTCATCCATCAGACCACCTATCAGACCAATCAGATCAGACCACCAGACCTACCTATTGTAATTAGTGCCACAGGATTTTAACTACACACTTTTACCAATGGAACTATTTTTTGAAAATGGTACTTGCAATGATGCAAGCTAGAACCTTTCAATTGGACCTAAGTGCGATGGCAAGCGTCTATTAATGGTCTTCGCTGGTTTATCGGTGCTTTTACCTCTTCTTCTTGTTCATTTCCGTTGTTGACTAGTGTGTTCGTTTGAATTTCACGGGAAGCGCTTTCTTCGAGCTCCAAGAGAAATTACTATCCAGAAAGAGAGCGTTAGGGATCGGGCTACTCACTGGTTTGGTTCGAGATACACGGGAGAGAACGAACCCGGTTTGAAGGCTTCGGCGGGAGTACACACGAAAACATCGACGGAGAGCCTTACTGAGGTCAGAAGCGGTGTTCCAGATTACGGATGCCAATCCCCTCTTGCCTCTTGGACCAAGGAAGGTGAGCAGATAGACGGTTGGACAGGCAAGCAGACAGCGAGGGGTTCTTTCTCAGAGGGGCTTATTTATTAGTGTTCGTTTCCTCTCTCGAGGACAAGGAGAAGTTAATTATGCGCTTACCTGTCTTTGGATATTTTGTGTTCGTGATTGCCATCTTTGGCCTCTTTATCAATGTGGCCTCGATCGTGCTTCTGATCAAGAAGAACCGCCCCTCGCCGTTTCACCAACTACTCAAGATTTTAGCTGTGTACGATGTCTTCGTTGTGATGTGATGTTCCATTTCGTACGGGATTCCAGATATCCTACCCGGCTACCTCGAAAACCAACACCCTCATATTATCCAATGGATGTTCCCTGTCTCGCACATCGCCGTTATGACCTCCATCTATTGTACCGTGTTGATCAGTTTCGAGCGCTATGTCCGGATTTGTTTCTTTTGCCAACTCCGAGCTACACGCCTCATCACGCCCGAAAACTTTCGGGCCTACGTCATTGCCCTCATCTTGGGTCCCATTCTATTTTGTTTACCCAAGTTCTTTGAGGTTGAAACTAAGCCTCATGTGGTTGAATACACCGAGCGGTTCAACTGTTCCAAGCTCTGGATATTTGACCACGATGCCACGACATTGGCTCGATTCCACAGCATGATGAAACCTGAAGACATTACAGAGCTCCATCGACTTGGCGTGGTGTGTGGGAAAAACACGCAAAAAAGCCAACCAAATGAAACGAGCGCAGATCCGTTTGTACCTAAACCTGGCGCAGAGACCACATCATCCTATCTGCTCGAGGCTCTCCGCAAACGAGTCATGGAACGGAACCGCACGAGCGCACTCAATCACTTCCTTCAGGGGAAGGCCAAGGCCAGGCATAAGCCGACCAATGGAATGGCAAATTACACGATTGAAGCCGAGATTTTGACCCTCCAGGAAACGGAGTTGAGAAAGAATCCCTATTATTATCAAGTCTATTACGTGTATCTTAATATTCTGGTCAACTCCTTGGTTCCGCTTGGAACCCTTCTTTACCTCAACATTGTAACCGTACGAACCCTGCGACAAATCATTGTACAAGACGAGATCACCAATTCCAACCCTCCGTATATCCTTAAGAAGTCGGTTAGCCATGATAATTTTGAAGTCCTTATGGAAGATTCCTTCTATCCAAATATGAGGAAAAGCCATTCCACGAACAGTTTGAACGGGACTGAGGCCATCACCCGACGGGAAAGTATCAATCAGCAACCCACAATCCCTTTGGATCCCAAAGAAGTCATTTGCAAATACACTCAAGGCGAGGATCACGTGGTCCTCTTTGGTGTGGAACAAAGGAAATCCTTACCTCACAGGATCCCCATGTGTAAGAAGACCCGTCAATCTGCCCAGAAGAGCGCTCATTTATCAAATCAAATTCCAATCCCGTCCGATTCAAAAGAATCCCATGAAAAGACCGGAGGTCAAAGCGGCGGTGGGCGACCCACTTCCAAAGAAATGGCCAAATCCAATCCAAATATTTCCCATATGCGAGTGGGTGGAGGAGGTCGGGTGAAGCGAATGCTTTCCTTCTCGGACCCAATGTCGGATCTCCTCGACATTGGGAAAGTGATAGTGGATTCCCCACCTGATGAGGAGGCAGGAGAGACGTTTGCCCAATGCAATCGTAAAGGCACTCGACGAAGTACGGTCTTGACCATGTTGGAATTCAATAATCCCAAGGAATCCAAACTCTCACCTAGTCCGGAAGAGCATGAAGAGCTCTTGACAAGCCATGAGGAAGCAGATTCAGGCTCGAGGGTCTGTGAGCGACATTTATCAACATCAAGTGGTTCCAAAGCCAAGACCAAAGAAATCAAGCCCGAGAAGACGTCCAAGGACTCTCTAAACGTCACAGAGCAACCCACAGCCCAACGAACCACTTCACAGGAGAGCAAGAAAAGCTCGCAATCATTCCTGACCATTCAAAGTGGACCCAATATCTACTCAGCAGCTGATGTAGCCGCCTCCAATCGCCTACGAAGGCATTCCCGAGCTCCACCGGGACAACACACATCCTCCTCTTCTACGCACGGCCAGCGAAGCTCTCGACGAGGCACCACGGTCACGGAGAATGGCAGCTTGGGCCTCACGCTCTCCAATAATCCGTGTGGCACAGAACGATCTCAAGAGAAGCGACTTACCCGAATCAGCATATTCATCGTTTGGCTATTTATCTTCTGTCATTTTTGGAAGCTCATCCCGACATGCTACGAGGTGTTCGTAAGCCATAATGGATCGAACCACGATAATTGGCCCTTCTCTGTGTTGGTCGTCGAACATATCTCACACCTCCTGATTACATTTAACTCTGCCATTAACTTTCTCATTTACCTAGTTCTCTGATCGGTTATCATCGGTTCATTTAGTGGAGATAAGCCATGTGTAATTGACGTAGCCTTTGTTCGTACTTGGTTGAATAATTATGATCGACTATGTTGGACAACCCTCAATAGGCAACTCATGTTCTTCTACCATCTCTGTGACCCACAGTTTCATGAATCGATTTTCAATTCATTGACGTCCGTGTCGCCTAGTTCATCGTTGTCTGTGGTTGATTCTTTCCAACTTCTGAGTAGGTGTGATCAAACGAAATGATTTGAAATAAACTGAAACGAAAAGCCAGATCATTGATAGGTTTTTCCCATCTTAAAGGCGCTTTGAAAGCCAATCGATGGATTCAAAGGAATTCTCTTTGACTCGATTTCGACCACCAAAATACGGTCAATTTTGTGGTCGGATAATGGTGGCAAGAAGTGTTTTTAAATATGAACTCGCCTTACAGCGGCTTAGACGAAAATCAAGCGTATACGTTATGCCAATTAAAACATCAACCACCCCACATGTCTCAGTTTGAAGGAGAGGCAAAAACATTTTTCAGTGGAAAAGGTGACGTTTCGAAATAATATTTGATTGAGTGGATCAAAGGCTTTTTCATGATTCGAAAAACAAAATTTATTACGTTTCACGTACAAGAGATTTCTTGGCCCTAAAAAGCACATTGAAGATTAAATTTGGGTAATTGACACATCGTTAGGGATACATAGCAAAAATGTGATTACCCCTTGATGTCAAAAAGGCAGGGTATAGCTGAAGAACAAAATATAGAGACCTCCAATAAAAAGGTGTCCGTCCATCCGTAGTGATGGACAGAAAGAAAGAACTTTTGGTCAGTGCTATCTATTCCTTCTGCAAAGAATGAAATCTGAAGTTATTTTTGTCCGTTTCTGAATTTTTCCGCTTCTCTTCCACTTTCAGAAATGTACTTTTCACATTTATTTAATGCACTTGGCATTTACACCCTGACGCTCAAATTTTGTTCCACTGGGCATCGGCACTCTCGTTAACGTGACATTGATGTGCAGACGTATCTCATATGGACAGCATGTAAAAATTGTTCGCTAATGCATGATCCTGATTTAATCTGGCCGATACCCGATTCCGTACCTGTTTTGAATATCTAATTCAAAAGAGAAAACCGAAAAACCATTGTCATTTCTTTCTGGTTTTGGAGGAAGGGGAGAAAACTTCTCCAAACTGAGACTTTTTGATAAGATGTGGTTAATTTTGATGTACTGTATTGCAATTTTCCAATATAATGATGTATAATATGATATTTTTACGTCGAGCAGAAATTGCAAAAAAATGAATGTTTTCGAATGTGCGGAACTGCTGAACTGAGTCAACCGGTTGGTGCAATCCTCTTGAATTTCTGCTCGACAAACGAACAATATTTGTTGTCGGAGTCTACTGAATTATCAATAAAAGCACCACGAGAGAAAACTGAAAAAAACAACATGGCGATGTGAAGTAACAAATGTTCCACAATAACCAAGTGCGTTGGGAAGAATAGCTCCTACAGGAATTGATAAAACTATTTCTTTTTCAATCTATTGCCCATGAAGATATGATTGAAAATCAAACGGAAATGATTTTCATGTCAGGGTGTTGTATGCAATAACCAAATCTAACAATGTACAAGCCACGGATAATTTGCATTATTCACTAGAACCACTTGTTTGAACCTTCGTTCAAACCGAGAGGGTTGGCTCCCATTAAGAGAAGGGCACTTTCGATCTATCCCTAGTTGTCAAGCATGCCAAACCCAGAACTGAGCAAGCATACACATCAAAAACATCTTGTCTTCTCTTCGAACGGAATATTAGATTTTCTCGGACTGCGTAGATGTGTGTCATTTATCATGTTGTTCCAGCCTTGTTCACAAAAGCATCTGAAAATGGACACCCATGCTCATTTGCTCATTTGACGGCACCCTTAACATTTTACGAGACCAGAAAAGCGAACAAATGACCGAAAATGGTTCCGGAAGAGAATGACGAGAAAGGAAGACCTTCAAACCAAGGAGAATGACCTTGCGTCGCGTTTTATTGATCGATTGGCCTTGGGCTAGGCCATCAATCACGGGCTAATAAGATATTTAAGATTCTGAAATAATGATAATATCTTTTATTACAACCCTCAAAAAAACGATCACGGAGGATTGTCCTGACGAACGTAGAGAGGGTGTGGGGAAAGTCATCCGTAAACTTAATGTTTCAATCTGAATAATTCATATTCAGCAAGGGAATAGTTCCCCCCTACCTTGAATAGAAGACTAAATTAAAAGCGAGTATTGCCTTCACATCTCAAAGTTCTCAATTTACCCACGTGCCGCCTTCTTTCCGCTCGCTTCGTCGTGGTCGTACCACGTTCAAGAAATCCCGGTGGGAGATCATCTGTCGGGCAAAGGTTGCAGTCAAGTAGTAACACTAGCTCAGTAGTGTTCTCTGCGTTAGCGGAAGGAACAAACCCAAGTATTGGAAGAAATCGAGTTCAAGAGAGACGCATTTCCCAAAAGCAACCAAAGACACACCATGAGGTGCCTTTTGAAACGAGGCTATCTGCATCCATTTTATTTGACATCTCTTTCAACCGGATTGATTGGCTTCTTCATCTCCAAGTCCTTATCATTATACGTTCTGTTGAAGCTCCACCAATCAAAAGTGCAAATCTCCTCGCAGAAACTTTGGCAAACGATGGCTAACGAAGTTTGGCCTTTGGGGAACTCTTCGTCAGAGGGCAAGGCTGATCAAGTTTCTCATTGCCTTGTTGTCCTTCTGGTTCTCTTCTCAATCGAGTCTGTGGCTAATCTGACTCTAATGATCGCATCGAGGCGGAAAAGTCTCATTCTTTTGGGTATCTTTGTTGGCTATCGAGTTTTTTGTTTACTTGGAGTATCAATTGCTATACTCGCTCAATCTTTGGAAACCTCGCCGACAAATCTGGACATCCTTCTCATCCTAATCCTTGCTTTTGGCATATTCATGGCCAGTGCTCAAAGAGGTAAGAGATCCACAGAGTTACGAGTACATTACAACGAGGATTGGATAGAAGTGGGAGATAAATTTCAAAGCCAAACTGCTATTCTGAAGTTCACAATGGTTGCCTAGCCAACGGACTCATAGCGAGGGAATCTAGGTCTTGAGGAAAGGCCATTCTCGCTAATACAATAATACCTCCTTGCATTAGCCTCGTGTCATATTTGCGAAAGAGGATCCACGTCAAACAGAACGAATGAGCTATTCTGACCAAAAGAAACCCAAAACAAGACATATTTGTAACAGGCAGAGGGTCTGTCCATTGTATAGGAAGCGATTGAGAGAATAAGGGTACATCGATGTAATTGAATTCAGAAAAAGAAGGCTCGACATTAATATGATTGACTATTTTCAGTTATGGACGACATGGCCATTGTTCCAAGCGATGAGCCTCACGACCAGGCAGCACGTTATGGGAACACCAGCGAGAGCATTTCTGGTTGCCGAGGCAATGACCGCTTGAGGCGAGAGCGCATCGAAATTGACTTCTCTCCCAACTTCCAAAGCTTCCAGAGCGATCCCGATGCGCTCACGATTGACACCAATGTCGTAGATGTAGAAGAGTCGGAAATTGGGAGCAACTCTTTGGCCTTGGCAAGTTTGGTTCTCGATGGCGTGGACCTGGATTCTCCCGCTCGTGATGGCGACCTTAAGTGCACATCATTTCATAGAATTTAAACACATTAGACCCACGCTTTGAGGTTAGGGTTTTTATTGGATTTGCTCGCTGGAAGGGCCATGTTTTCGGTCGAACTCGAAACTCGAAACTGAAAAAGACCAGAGTGCATTCTCAGACTAAATACGAGGTTCGAAAAACAAGGCTTTCAAATCCAAGCGAGGTTACTGAAGACTTGAAAGCTTTTGATGTTTGGAAAGGATTTATTCAAGTGTATAGGATCTCTAAGCCAAATAAAACCTATTCTCTGTCCCGGATAACTCACCCCGAAAAATAGTTTCAGTTGCGCATTTGAAGGTATCTGATCTGTATTTGACATTATAATCTTGAAAGTCCAAACACGAAAAGGAGACTGGAAAGTCAGGCATAGTCTAAGGGACCAGATCCAAGATAAAAACTCTAGATCTGAAATCATCTGATTTTTTAGGGGAAAAGGGTTGCTGGGGTTTCATTGTTTTTTTTCTAATCACTACTAGGAATGTAATCCCCGGTACTTAGTGGCTTTTCCTTTAAATTAGAGGCTATTTTCTGCGGCTTTCCTATATATTTGCCAAAGTTTTCAATAACAAAGGAATTTTGAAATACCGTATAGCCAAATTATCGGGACGTTCAGGTCAGTGTAGAGAAATTTGGGTATATTTTTGTTCGTCTAACCTTGGTTAATACTTCTTCTAATTGAGTTGATTTGGCTCCATAACCTGTCTATTGGTCAAAAACTGCAATTTTTGTCTGTACTCTTTCCCTCGTCGTGCGAAAATGTTAATATAACCGACATGATTTGTTTGCAGTTTCTGGGAATTTTGGGGGAGAGCTCAATCATATTTGGTTTGAATAAAGATTTAGTTAAGGAAATTTCTAATCGTATTTGGGCACACAATATAAAATCAGGGAGTACAGAGGAGCAACTTTGTTGTAATATAGCTACTGGTAAATATTTGTAGTCGTCATAATACAGAATGTGCCTTCAAAGACACTTTATTAAAGCTTTTTTTAGTAGCTTTAAATGCTATCGTTGTTTTGCTCATACAGTACTTTTGTTTGGGGTCTTAGGACATTGAGGTGAACTTATTGTCGTGGAATGGGATCAATGTTCGTTGGATAGTTTGTTTTGTTTGTACGTACCATTCATTACTTTGAGGAGGTCAAAATCATGGGGCAAATTAAGAAAATGTTTCAAAAACCCTAACGTAAAAATAACATAAAAATGACAGTCAAATTTAAGAGTTTTTAGCATATTAATAGACATGAATATACCTACAACAGCAAAGGCGTTCGTTCCTCTTGGTTCCTTGATTACAGTAAGTGCTCCCATATACGATAACAATTTATTTAGCTCATTTTTCTTTTTGAGCCACATGTGTCTCAAAATAACCCCATTTCTTCCTAATCGCCAGCTAACCATCTGGAACTTAAAAAAAAAACAGAAATATCAAATAAGATGAAACATTGGCCTTTTGTCTAAAAAAAAAAAAATATCATTTTTTTCGCCTACCGACGATATCACTGGCAGAAATACGGCACCGACGTCATTCCTTCTAAAAGCTCTGAATTTGTGCTCTTTAGTATTCTCCGGAATTTAGGCCTGTCTGACCTTCCATGTAAAGAAGCCTTGATAAGGTGGGTCCGCATCCTGGTTCAAGTTTAGGCATGGAGTTTCAGGCATAAAGTCAAAGGACAGTTAATCGAGTAGTACTCGTACGAACAAAATGATTCCCATTACCGTGTGGATTTTCTTGCTTCTAAGTTTGATCAAACTACCTTCTGCTCGGAGTCAGGAAGAAATCTCATGTCCCAAGGGATTTGTGATCTATGGTGAGAAATCATACCTAAGAGATGACTCGGAAGCCATCTTCTGCCTTGTCTGCAAGACCAATTCCGCGTTTGCGGAAATTGTGGAAGTTTGCCAAGATCTCGGCTTTTTTGCCAACTTGAGGTTCAAGGCCGTTGTGAACACAGCTTGGATAAAGGCCAAACCGGAGGGATTTATGAGCCACAAACTCTCCTGCGAAGATCCTGGATGGGCTGTTACTAAAGAATCAGGCCAGGATGTGTTTCCATGTGATCCCTTGAACATCAAAACTGGTTTGAAATTCGACATCAATCGAAACTTTACGGATTTGACACAGTTGCTTCAATCACGAGCTTATGTCACAGACAAAAACGTAGAGCGGGAAATCCAAGTATTCGGGCACAAAGTCTTATCGTGTCCAAGTCAAGAAAAGATCAAACGGATCTTCGTGACTTTTACAAAAGGCCAACGGTTGGCCGAGTTACGTCTCTGCATTAAATGTGAATCGTTCTTGATATGCACCTCCAACATGTTACTGTATGGACAGCCTTCGACGGATTTGGCCTTCTCGTATTCTTTAGACGATCATTTCCTTGGTACAGATCTCTCTAATGGAGTCTGTGGTATCACGTATGACCATGAAAATATATTGGAGACCCTTATGGACTCAATCAACTATGTGAAGTGCTTGCATCCCCAATTATTGCTGAGTGATCTTGAACCACCCAACGAGATTACAACCCTGATTGTGATTGGAGGAGCGTTCTTGTGCACTTTTTTTGTAATCGGAATCGCTTTTGTGGTTTCGAAAATGATCAGCAAACACAAATACCTGAGCAACTTTTCCAACACCCTCCATGGAATAGAACCGGAACGAAGAGCCACGTGGATCCCTAAGTGGAAGCTGGCCTCCAAAAAGGCCAAACGGAACACATACTTAGCTCCAAGGAGGCCTGCTTCAGAAAGATCTGAGGATTATGACTACTATTCAGAATACCAAACAGATTCAGCGACATACCTTTCGGCAAGACTTAATATTTAGAAAGTACATCTCATGATCCATCTAAAAGATTGAAATTTGACGTTGATTGTTCAGAAAATAGATCATTGATAGTCTTTTGTAAACATTACAGACGTCATGTTTTTTACGACCGCCAAAAAACTGTATTCACGTTGATGCCCGTGCAACGCAACTATGGTTTAAATCTATAACAAAACCTCCCAGGTGGTAAATGGTCCTTGAAAATTGTCTCTTAAAATATCTGCTCAATCAAAGTTTATCAAAGCCGTTTGACGTATGAACGCGTATCTAAATAAGCACGAGGCTCGTTTCGTCAAGAGTTTTGTCATTTTGATCCCTCACGATGTGGCAAATTTGCAACAAACTTCTAGGATAGCGTTCCCGAGGGACGACAATAAAGAATTTATCTGGTTAAAAGGACTTGGACTTGTGCAACCGGAAAACTTAGTAGCATCTCAAGACGGAAAATATTTGGTTTTCACAATGACATGGCAGTCTTGGATGGGGGAGAAGTTTGCCTTGAGATCTAAATTCAAAGAGCATTTTCTTCATTCAGATCAATGTGGAAGGCTTTTGAGCTGACAAAGTGGCAGATATTAAAGCGGAGTTGATTGATTTCTAGGCTCCGGCACTAAATGGCCTTCAATGGATGTAAACAATCTGAAATTCATAAGCCAGCAATAAATACTATCCATGGTAATCCAAAGAAGTGTTGTTGTTATAAAAAGATAGCTTATGATTGTAATGTCCCTAAAAACAGTTCCTTTGAAAATACATAATTGGGTGGTTGGCATGGTTGAAAAGACGATTCTTCTCTTATTTTTACGCTTGAAAGCTCAGTCGCATAAAGACAAACTACCAAATGTTGCACATTCTTTTCTCATATTGACAGATTCTGAATCCAAACTCTGAACAAAAAATGAGAATAAAAGCCAAAGAGAGAATGCAAAAGTTTTGCATAACCTTTATCTGGGGGCAC
This sequence comes from Tigriopus californicus, assembly GCF_007210705.1. Classification (NCBI taxonomy): domain Eukaryota; kingdom Metazoa; phylum Arthropoda; class Copepoda; order Harpacticoida; family Harpacticidae; genus Tigriopus; species Tigriopus californicus. Next base: position 14,592,886 of record NC_081450.1, on the reverse strand, counting down.
TCTCTGGCATTTGATAATGCTTTGACTCTTCTCATATTGGAATCTTTGAAACGAAACTTTCCATGATTTTATGGCTCGATTTGCCGCCAGTAAAAGAACCGAAGAATCGTGGAAAATGAGGAAAAATTAGTTGTCAAACAAGCACAGAAGTTGCCAAGGCTAGACTTTTTTAAACATTTCTATTTCCGAAAATGAATCATGCAACGTGATTATCTTTCTGCTAAAAGGTCACAAACACTTTTGAATGCTTAAACTTTAATATATCGTTAATCGTTAGAAATCTCATTATTGGGGTTACCAAAGTTGCAAAATGCAACCTTTTTCCCAAGCCCAGCTTTTGGCCTTTTTTTTCAGGTACAGCTCTCGAGATTGCATCTAATATAAAAGAACGATTAATAGTTTCATCCCATATCCAATAAATGTTTGCGTATTGAAATATTAGAGTCAACTGCCCAGGTCAGGGACGACGCAAAAGTGCACACAGGTGGATGTTAATAGATATAATCGTTAGATAGAAATGGGAGGAGAATAAACGGAGTGGAAGCTATTCAAAACTGATAGAATGATTGAGGCCATTTCTGCAAATTTTTCTCCTTGGTGAAACAAAACCGCAGCTTTCAACCATTGGGGCATTTCATGTCAAGGCACAATGGTAACTACAAAAATTAAAACGATTTTTTTTCAAATACCAACACGTCCAGTTGCGTTTTTCTTTTGTTCATGCAACACAATAACCAGTTTTGGGTGAACAATACATCATTAAGATATGTCTGATCAGTGAATGGTTGTCAATGAATTAGTTTTCTCTCATGGTGATGGGGACCACGTTGAGATATTAACCTTTAATTATAGCAACTACCAAGAAATATACAACGCTTTTATAATGTTCTAAAAATAGGGCATGTAAAGTGAAGGAAATTCAAGGCAAAATGTGGTCCGGCACCCTGATTTTGGGCATTTTGTGGAGGGAGAACTAAGACAAACATCAGAGTCAATTCTGACTGTCTGCCTATTGAATTTTCAATAATAGAGTAATTTTGAGTGACCTGTCATACAAAACCAACAAAATGAACATGTTTGGTGTTAAACAGTGCACTTAGAGGGCTAGTGACAAGCCCTCTAGGTGCACTCACTATCAAATTGGCTCAATACCACAATGCTATTTTCTTAGACAAGCATGTAAAATAGGAAAAAATGTCAAAATTCACTGCATGCACAGTGCAGTTTGGCTGGGGATGTGTTTCTTGATTTTACTCCAAGGAATAACGTCAGTTGTCCAAGAACGCGTTTACTTGGACAAGTCCTATAAGAAAACATGTTTTGCATTCCTGAAGCAGTGCGGAAAAAAGCTAAGAATAGTATTTAATATCACTAAGGAATCACCTAAACACTTTACAACTAAGACGTCGTATTTGTCAACCACGAGTTCAATAAATATTGATCTTGAAATTTGGCAACTTCTATTATCGTTCGTTTAAAAAAGTCTTTGGTACGAGAAAAATAATCATTACAAGTATGACAAAATTGAAAATTATTCTCTCAGATGTATCGTTATAATATTTCAAAAACATGGCTGGCTAGAGTAGCTTTTCATGCTTAAGAAAAACTGACCGGCATTTTTACATCCTGATGAAGTTTTAAGCGGCAACATTTGACATTTTTAAGTTTAAAAAGATATTTACGAAAATAAAGGAATGTCAGTTATTTTCATGCTATCAAAGAAGTACATCATCTGACTTGGCAATAACTTTGAATATAGTTCGGTTATTTTTTGATCTATTTTGCTGAAAGTTTCAAAGTGGAATAACTAAGCATCAGCTAAATAAATATATTGATAAAATCTGATGTCAGTGCATAGCTAAGAGTACTAATGATATTGTTCGCCTAGGTTTTGGACAACCAACAATGCTCTATAATGTTATTTACAATGTAATAATGTACTAATCTGAGCTACTTTCAAGCATGCTTATTCAACAAAATAAATGTTCCTTTTGCTTTGAGCAAACATTTAATCAGAAATTTTAACCACTGTGAAGGGTCAAAGACAAAACCAATTGTTATTGTATTTGGGCCAGTTGTGACTCCGAGACTCCGAGGAGTAAGTCCTCATGACCCATATCTCCTTGCAACAAGGATCAATTTGATCCATTGTTCATCAATGTAAGTATAGTTATGAGTGGCCCTTGAAAAAATATCTGTTTTCAATTAACTCTCAAGATATGTCTGGTTTTTCCCGGATCTTGGCTTTTTATTCAGTTTCGACTGAAAAGGAGTAGATCGATACATGAAAATACAGCAATTGCTGCAGAATTCAGATAGATCGCCAGGGGCAGAAAAAACGAGTCGCTATTAACACAACTGACTTTATTACTACTGCATTTCACACACACACACACACCAGTTGGTGCTATCAATCTCAGAATCCATCGCCATCTGCCGTTTCAAGGACAGTTTTATTGAAAAGTAACTTGTTCAAAAGCCAAGTGAGAAATCGGACACAATCGTCCAATGTTTTACGTCTCATGTTGACAAGGGACAATAAAGCTACATTTAGGCTTCCATTTTTTGCATTAGACTAGTTCATAAAATATACAGTAATTAAGCAAATTGTCTTTCAGATTTGGGCTTGGGAGAAAAAAAATAATCATTGACCTTAACTTGCAGGGCTTTTATTACTCAAATCACATAAATTAGACTTTGACAATAAGTTTGATTTGTTTTGAATTTATACTGAATGGTGATAGTTGGGGCTCTAAGCTTTGATTTGTCTGAGCGAATAAGTCAAGGATGAAGTACAAATAACAAAGTTGATTTAATTATTTCTAGATTGACGTCGCTGAGATCTGGGGGTTTCAGTACGAATAATAACGATTTCCAATATCCAATAATGAACGGGGGCAAGCGTTATTCTATTGTGCAAGCCTTTATTGCGATCGGGTTTTCATTGCGGTAAAAATTAATGATTATTTCAATAACCACGCAAATAAAATACATTTTAGTTGGCTTCGCTTCACAAACCCTTAATTATTGGAGCGCTATAACTGTTACTTTTACAAAGGAACATTTATTGACAATGTAAATAATCCCAATTTGAAGTGTACTCATCAAAATATCTCATGGCAAATATTGTTGAAACTTCCCGGAAAAATAGCTTTCAAACGAAATTCTTTCGGCGGCTGCAAAATTGGTTATTGGAAGATTCACTGATTATTTCAATATTGAAGATAAAAGGACATAAATCTAGTCACCCTTTGAGTTACCTCGCAAAATCGGCTGGTGATTTTTCCATTACAAAGTGTTGATCCATATTTTTTCTTAGCACCAATTTCAAAGGTAAGCAAAAGATAATAACGGTCCAAACTACAGACGCGGGAAAATCGGACTCTAAAATCTGAAGAATTATGCAAGTACACCAAGCTTCTCCACCACTTTTCTATACTCAGTATACAGTGGGTAGCAAAAATTCAACTGATCCTATATCTGGAGAGGTTTTGAACAATAGTTTTGATTTTCTCTGATCAATCCCACCATCAAAGGCTGTCTAAATGAGACAACTTGTTGAAGCAATGCATCATCTATAAAAAAACCTGATGAAGTATTGCATCTTCAAGACTTCTTCGCCCGTGCCTCAATGACACATATCTGAAGAGTGAAGACCAACTGCACATGGCATCCGTACTTACCCTGGGTCGGGATACGTACGTAAAGGCAAAGAGCAAAGAGCAAAGTCAGTCAACATGTGTGGAAGTTCGTAGTGCCCGACTACTGTTCTACCCTCACCTCTCTTTCTCTTGGTTTGTTTCACCTCTGTCCAACCAACCCAACCCGAGTTGCGTCTTTGGGGGTTGAAACCGAGGGTTCTTTTTTCTCCCCGCTCTATCGGCAAAGAGAGAGAGGCTCTTCAAAGAACACCTGTTCTCTTATTTCCTTCATGATAAGACACAAACATCCAACGTCTTGATAGTTGATGGTAAATATGAAATTCACATTGGAAGCGAATGGAATGACTCTTGGCACGGGCTTGGAGTATTATTGGGTATGGATGGAACGCCATCCAGATGGAGGAATGATGTTATTATGTTGTGAGCGATCGGCATTATCCATATTAAGGAGCTACTTGGATGGTCGCCAATGGCTTTTGTCGCATCATCATAGAGAGAATATTCCCCTACGAACAAGCCTTTATTGGCCCAAATATGGACAAGGGTGAGTCCATCCCAGACTAAATTCACTCTCCCGATGTCTTTGTTCCATAAATCGAACTTATCGACATGATGCATCAAGAGATCTTCGTATCCATCCATCCACCCACTGGTTTTGAACATCTCAAAACAATACCATGCTCCATAGGACTTAATCAAGACACTTGTCCAAATCACATAGAAAGACAGACGCACACACACACACACAAGGTCATATCTAAAGCTGAGAAAAAAAATAACCATATCTGAAGGATATGGTCAACCATCAGATTCACCTTGTGTCCAAATTCAATTGGTTTGGTCTATCACTCAAATCTGTCGCAAGGATACCAACTCAAAGCACGTATCCTGATTTATGATTGGGTCCGCCACTTTCGAGAAGTCTCTCCTGGCCAACGGCGAACCCCGGAGCAAAGTACCGTTGGAGGCAACGGGTCGCCTTCGGCCTAACAATCGACCGACCGACGACCGACCGACGACCGACCGAACCGACGGCAAACAACCAGAAGTGATCTGAACGAACGCCACTTGCTTGGTCCTGGTCGGTTTGGTTCATCTTAACTTTTCATTTCATCAGTTGGATGTTGGCCTTAAGGGTTGACGGTTGACGACTGAAGTTCGTTTGGGGAAATAAAAAAGCTCTTAAGTGCAAAGGTTGCAAAAAAGTTTCGATAAGGTGGAGAGCGACGCGATTTTTTGCCATCAACCTTCAAGTGAAATTAGTTGCAATCAGCCCTCAAAATGTGCGACGCCCTCCAACTCAATTGGAAGTTGAACCCGAATGTGAAGAATTCTAAAAAATCGACAGGATCTCTGAGCTGTGTCAAGCAACCCTTGTCTCATTCCAACACCAAAGTGAATGTCCGTAAAGGCATGTGTGACGACGAGGATGATCAAGAAGACGAAGAGGATGGTTCAGGATCATCCAAATCTTACACTTTGAGAGCGTGTTCCATCCAAAAGAGAATGGAGACCGAGCATCGCAAGACTTTACCTCGGAAACGGGGACCCAAGCCTAGGCCGAAGACGCTTCCTATGAGTAAATACAGGCGCAAAACGGCCAACATGAGGGAGAGACAACGAATGGGAGAGATCAATACCGCTTTTGAGCGTCTCCGGGATAAGATCCCCAATCCCGTTCTTTCTGGGCGTGGCAAGTGCGAGAAATTGACCAAGATCAACATTCTCCACGTCACAATAAACTACATTCGTGCCATGGAGAACCTTTTGAACACGGGTGACTCCGGGATTCGATCCTTCAGTGAAATGGTCCGGAACCCGATCCGTCCCAACGAGAAGCCGAATAAGTTTGAAAACGCCATATTTGAAGGTGAAATGGAAGGAGGTGACTATGACTCGGAAACTGGGTCTCCAATAACAAAGAAGGCCATTGAGGACGAAGGCTCTGGAAGGAAGAAGGTCTCAAGAAGACCCCTGAAGAAGGCCGAAAAGGTCAAGTCAACGGAGAAGCTACCTGGGATGTCATCCACCTACCCGTATGGCTCCCAGCGACAAGATCCCCAATCCAGTTCCAATTGTGCGCCTGGTTCGTTTTCATCCACTTTCAACTTCTCGCCAACCACCTCGGCGACCTCCTCAGATTCCTCGAGCACTTACACGCCGATCAAGTCCTGCTTTGGTACTTCTTCTCCCTTTTCCGATTCCGGTGTCTCTTCCTTGTCTTCCGCCGAACCTTCTCCTTCTCAAGGTTCTCGTATGGGGCTCTGTCCGCTCCCTTCGGACAAGATGGACCAAATCGATCCCTTGTTGGGGAGCTCATTTCTCAATGGGGTCCATCTGAATGGACCACCAGTGAGTGCCATGACTTCCATGGTGACATCGACGCCTCTCAAGCAATTCCAACCCTTTGAGGTCACTGAAGACGACCTTCTGAAAGATGTGGCTGGTTTCGTGGACTCTCTGGACGGAACTGAGTTTCCTGATATTACCTTTGACGATCCATTTGAGTTCTTCCCCAAAACCATGTCTTGAAGGGACATGGCCGATTTTTTTATGCAGCATTGTGCTGATGAAGGAGAGTTGAACCAAGTTTGTACAATACCTTCTACGTCTGTCTAATCCTATGCCCACCAACCTCATCATGTCCATCTACCAAACTTGTTAAATATAAGATTGTTTTCTATCAAAAAGCAAACCTCCCTGATTCGGAATGCCGTTCAGATTCAATCTTTGTTGTCTTTGGATGCCATGCGGAAATCAAACCATATACCGTGAGTTTGTTTTCTCAAGAGTCGTCAGTGTTCACTTTTGGTCTTTCCGAGCTTTTTGTCGAATCTTGTGTGTATGCTTTTTTAGTTTCATCGGTAGAATTCCTTTGAACCTTTCATCGCATGACATCCATCCAAGTTTTTTTCCCCATTAATTTTCCCAGATTCGGTGAGAAAACATGCGTGAAATACCAGTCCATTGGGTTATCTAAACATTGAATCGGAATTCGGAATGCATTCAGCTCAAGACGGGATGGACACTTTACAGCCATAACGAAACCCAGCAGAACACCGCTGCACTCTGCCAGTTCACTGTACGTTCTCTGTACTACGCATTGTCGTAGAGTTCGTAATGTTTAGATTTGGAAATTGAAAAGGATGCCCTGAATAGGTCGGCGATTTTGATATAAAAACATGGCGAAACTCCTTGTGAAGCGCTACTGTGTGTAGTGTGTGCATCTTTGGACTCTTTCGTCGAAGAAACTCGGGGAAAGTGGATAGATCTCGTCCCACAAAATGAAGAAAAAGGGGCTCCATTAAAATCGTGTTTTGGCTGGCTGATGAAGTCAATGATAATCTACACTGACAGAGGAGATCCACGAGATTTTCGTCACAAAAGACGTAGTAGCATCAAATATTTTGTCATGGAATACAAGTAATAAAGTTTCATACTTTTTTCTTATGCCGAAATAAGCAAGCTTTTGCTTAGATAACTGTTGAATATAATCCTCCGGGGATTCCATTATTGTAGCAGAAAAGGAATCAATGTTGTTTTGTTAAATTTCAGAGTTCGAAATAAACTACAGCAACTCCCTCGTCAAAAAATGAAAATTCAAATTTTCAATAGTTGATGCAGCTTTTCCCCCTCAAAAGCCTTACGAAGAACATATGGGGTAGGCAATGGTTGCAATAAACATAACCTACTGCATCCCTATTCAGATTTTGATGCCTGGAAGGAACATTTTCAAACCAATCCCAACAAATTTGCTTGAGGTGAAGAAGATTGAATTCCATTACTTGCGGTCAAATTATATTCTCTCCCCAGAGACAACCAATGGCTCGTTACCAAATTCGAGCCACGTGAATTTCGCCGGGACTGTCCGAAATGTTCATTTTCATGGGCAAAAAGACCAATGAGCTGGAGGGAGCCTCATTGTTCAAACTTGCATATCGATTGAAAGACATTCTTCCGATATCAATGCAATGGTGGCTTGACACATTCACATCAAAGGGATCGACAAAAACCTCCCCGAAGTGAATAATCATACCATTCCGATAAGGGAAAGAATTCCATCCAAGTTAATTTTGATTCTCAGCCCAGAAAGAGTAAGACAGAGAGAAGGAGGAAAGGAAGGAATAGGAAAGAGACACAAAGACGGACAAAGAAATACGTTAAACTGAGAGCTCCCTTATTTGACGACGAACTACTCTTAGAATAATGCTTTTACAATGTTTGAGTTTGAAAACACTGATAAGATAATTAGTTTGAAACATAATGTGAGTAGGATGGTCTTTTTTGAGACCGGACAGGTACTCGCTATTCCTTTGAGGAGGCACAACGAAGAGGGCAATCTGGTGTCAATGATTGGTTGGCCGTATTTGAAATCCCATATTTCAAAGCGTGGTGGCTCCTCTGCCATCTGAAAGGGCATAACACGCCCACAGGAACACTTAAATTCGATTATGTCCAGCCAACAGCCCTCTTCTTTCATGTGCGAAGTGGACAATCACCCGATTGCAGCAATCCCAAGCTTTGAGATTATTCTTTATAATTAAGGCTCTTTTAACGCGCATATTTGTGCTTTCAAACGATTTGTGCAATTCGTTCATTGTTTACAATATACTCCCGGTGTAGCAACACAATTTTCAATCTCATTCTTTGATTAGATATGCAAAAGAAGCTGTTTTTCTTAAAGAGTACCGAATCTAGTTCATGCTGGTCTTTAAATGGTTACTTTAGCACTTAATAGTACTACATTAAAATGAGACATTCGAGAACCATAGAACCATAGAAATGGTTCGACCATAGAATATGGCATTCCAGAAATGAGAATCAATTTTTAAGTAAAAGACCATTATGGAACAAAAAGTTCTAAAGAATTCTCCCAAAATGGTATTTGAATGAGGTATTTTCGCTCATTGAGTTGGAAAACATATTTTGATAAGGATGGTACACTCAATTTGGGCTACTCTCTACATGCTTTTTGTGTCAGAGTTTGTGTAACTTTATTTTATTTGATGCAATATATATTTTGCTATGTGGATCACATTCTAGTCAGATAGTTTATTAGTCTGATCATTTCATTCTATTATTCTTTTAGGGATATCTGACCATAATATTTAGAAGCACACTTTTATACATCTCACAAATTGACATGACCGAGAGGCGCGATATAAATTGTTATTTTGTGTTTTTTTTTATTGAATGGAAGTCATTTTGACTTGAATATTGGCTAAACAATATGGCTGTAAAAGCAAAACTATTTTAATTTTCATGTCTATAACCTTTACTTTCAATAAGACAAAGGAAACCTAACACCCCTGTTGTAAATTGAATCTCATAAGAATGGAGGGGAAATTGTGTGAAAATATTTTTGTCATTAAAGACCACTTTTAAACATATTTGCACTCTTCATCTTTAATTGCACCATTTCACTTTCATTTGGCACTTTTTTCTGCATATTTGGACTGCATACGGTGTTTTGATTTGATTTAGCGATGTCTTGGCGTTAGAATTGGTCCCAATTTTTTTAATTAAAGGTTACCACCGAGATGAATATGGAAAAAGCCGAATTTTGAACAATTGGTGTCATAAAATAAATGCGTTTTCCGTCCTGAACTGCTGGAGATTCCATTCCCAGTAGCGGCAAGGAAGCCCGCAAACAAATGATTTTGAGGGCCAAAAGCAGTTCTTCCCATCATTGTCATGAGTTGAAAACCATGATTGAGAAACAAGTGAAAACAGTTATGAAAAATGCCACCTTCAAGTCAAAAGAAACAAGCAAAGCAAGGCGTTAAGATGGTTAAGTAGCCCCCCAAACCGCAGTATTGGTGCTTTACCCACTTTCCCTGTTTCTTCCAGGCTAAATGGTTTCTTTTTTTGAAAGAGATTAGAATGATTCCCATTTCTCAAAAAAATATAGCCTGTAATTTCTTTGAGGTCATAATGGTAAATATTCTAATTCTTCTAAATTAGGTCAATAATGGCGACCTTTGCTGGGTAAAAGGCAAAAAGCAAGGGGAAGCAGCAATCTTTGACCAAAACAAAATATGCAAATTGTGTCTGAAATTGAGGCTTTCTGCTTTGAAGAAAGGATTTGAATATGCCTTCCATTGATTTCATTTACACTTTTTTGTTCCACTTTTGGCCCTTGTTTGTACCATTTTGGCACTTTTTAGCTTATTTTATTGCTTCTTTTTGTCTCTAAAAGGCTTTGCTATTTTGCCCGTCCCTACTCATATCATAAGTCTCTGTTGTTGAGTTGCTCAAAAAAAAAATCTTACCGTCACTGGTGAAAAAAAGCATATCTACACTGATCAAAGTTGGCTTTTAATTGTTTCGAGTCAATTTTTTATCTTCAAAGCCCGTTATTATAAGGAAAAATCAATGGCCATTAATCTCTTCAATTCTTTAAGCTTGTATGTCAAAAAATCACATTGTTGAAGCCTTAAACTCGTTTGCCTTTTCATACCGTCTTGTTTGAAGAAAAGCTCGGATCGGGTAAGCCCTCGCTCTTCTTTTCAAATTTAGAAGCATAATCGGGTGAAATTGCCAAAGATACTTTGACATTGTTGAGTTTCTTCAAGCCTCATTCTTAAAAGATTCATGTAAATAAAGCAACCGGTATTGAATAAATGGTTATTTCTCACCCCCCCACTAAATCATTGCTAATTCTTTCAATATATCATCAATATGCAGGAGGCAAATTTATGGTCTTTAGAGGTCAAGTTTGTGCATATCATGCCATGATAATGTTTGAAGCGTTGAGAACGGGAAAATATGTCTTTTTTCATCATCATCTGAGACACCACTTTTACTGAACGAGCTCTGAGTTAAGATGCTTTTTGGAAACTGACTTTTGAATTTCTTTGGATATTGTAGTGTTTGTGACTAATTTCTTTGACAAATCTTAGATCCTTAGACCAAAGAGGAAGGTTCAGGTTTAGATACCAAACTGTAGTGTGGGGATAATCGATGCGTTTTATCACTAATGTTAAGTGTTGAGTGGGGTCGAATTTTTCTTGTGACTCAAACAGTTTTCATTTTGACGCCCTTTATTCTTTCCCTCTAAATTCCAATTTTTGATTTGCATTTCACGTCCTCTATTTTGTAATATATATCAATTGCCACGAATTAATTGTTGCAGTTGATTATTCAGCATGAAATTTTAGGATTAACACCGTGTTAAACAAACAAATAGTTTATACCAATGCAAACTTGCCTCGATGTTATCCCTGCGTAAAATGACGTTTTCTGTACTTATCAAGAACAAGTCCATCAATCAATAGTCAGAATTGATACACCAAAAGACTAGCAAATTGAACATGTCTCTTCCATGTCTATTTTTGGTAGAGAGAAATTTGTTCCCATCCTCGAAACTTGGATCAAGAGAAAACGTGCAAATTGAGCACTAACCATGCCAAATATTTGGTTCCGAAACAGTTTTGTGGGGATTTCCAGTCCTTGAAGAGGCAATGTTTGTGAAGGTTATGAATGTCTGATAACCAAAATTGCAATTTTAATGTGCAATATGAATACCTTTGAGCAACAACCATTGTTTGACGTATTAGCGTACACAACCCAAGCATGAAAAGTTCGTGTTAACTTAGGAGCTCACATACCTTTAACATGGTTTGATATGAGTGGGAATCTACGTGCCATTTTCAATATGAGAATATTCCAAGGGCAATGCTTGTGCTTAAAAAGTCCGTTGAGGCATTTGACAAGACACGATGCAGTATTTAATTTTAATTTAAAAATCATTAATCAATAAAAAGGACAAATGACGAACATATTTGCCCTAAGTATTGATTTGATGTATGTATTAAAGACTCAAAAGGCGTCAAATACTTCCTTTGGTTAGTAACAAAATATGTCCAAACTTGGGCAGGAACTCCTGAAGTGCTTGAGTTCTTCTTGAAACATTAAAACAGTGAATTATTTAGCCTATGTAACTTCAATAAGTATGAATGATATGGAGACAGGTAAAAAGCCCAATAACGATTGATGCGGATTACAGTTGGCCATTTATTGCAAAATATGAGGTAACACCCGAGTGAATGTTTGTGGCGCCATCTATCACGTTAAGGGTTTGGTATTCTCTAATAACCTTCTTTGGAATCAGGTCATTTATTGACACGATTTGCCTGCACATTGTCCGTGTTCGAATGAAACTATAGCAAAACACACAGTTTTTATGATTAGACATAGGGTCCTCCGACTATCAAGCAATTGATGACAATAATAGTGATTAATAATTGCCTTCAACCTCAAAAGATTTCAGGCAATTCAATTAGACTCATGTTCCATTAGTGCAGTCAATGGTGAATCTCGCTGCTAAACACGCAAAACATAAAAGATATGACCTCAGAAGACTGCCAAAGCCTCCAAACTGGTCACTGAGTTACAACAGAGATTATGTATTCATGGCCTCTCTTGTCGTCTGAGCTTGACCCCAATGGTTATGAAAACAATCGGAAAGAATTGGAGCGTTTGGCTTAGTTGGATAATAAAATACGTCGACAAGCCCAAGGTTCCAATGGGTGTCCCCCTGTTATCAATGACAAGTGGTTTGCTGATCTGTCGTGGGGTTGATTTTGCATTAAAAATTTGCATTTTGTGTGGTTCTCCACCCTATGAGACTCTGATCAGTGTGCTTCTTGGTTGACTTTAACGATCTGTTAAACCATTAACATCTCGCCTACCGCCTCTTAAAGCCCTGGGATTCTGGTTCGAATTCCAGAAAATGGATATCTATAAACGAGCATATTCCGAAGTAGTTTGTCCCGAAATGCGACAAGAGTGGCATTGTTCCACCCGGATTGGAACATGAAGCGGAAAAAGTTGGAGCCATCTCCAAGTTATGAATTGTTAATGAGACCCTCGTTCCATTGAATCAACATGTCTCTTTCAAAGTTCTCGAAGCTCATGTAGCTCTCACGCAGCATGTACAGTATAAGTGTAAATAAACCGACTTGCTCAGGTTTTCCAATGAAAGGGAACAAACTTTTGGGCTGGGTTGTATGCAAAGCATGAACATGCTAGTGCTGTCAGCACTTGTTATCATTAGCATTCCAAGTTGAATTCATTCTGGGCTGTTTTCTGGGCCAAGCTAGTCGGCTTTGAATGAGAATATCATTACTGATGTCCATGTTATTGAGTGAAAAAATGGGCCAACCCAACAACAAATCATCCGAGTTATTTCCAATCAGGAAAAAAAAACTTGAATTAGTTAGTCATCATATCGTATTTTCTGCCCTTGGGTCTCCTCCCTTTTACCTAGCCCAAGGAACCCCCGACGAAACATTCCAAGATCGAGATCGTACACCTCACTCGTCCGATTATTCTAGAGCCCTGTAGCTCAAACCACGTTTCAACGACTCATTCGCGTCTGGTGGGTGGGATGGATGATAGGTTGGTTGGTCTGAAACGAGCCCAAGAAGGCATTTAAATCCAGTATCGCGATGGTACGCGCTCCCGGTGGAAGCAAAGTGAGTACCGGAGCCGCTGAAGACACTCCACAAGCAAGTCTGCCAATTCCTGATGCCGTTCACCACACGAGCTAAACTCAGTGATGATCTCATCCCTGAAATGGATGGCATCTTGCACTTAGGGTTCAAATTTGAGCTTTAACTGGGTTATCTTGGACATGGTTTGAGTGCCATGAATTTTGGGTCAATACAGAACGGGATCTAAAGAGTGCCGTGATAGTCAGACTAGCTAAAGTTTACCCAGAAAAAGGGGAGGTTCGGTCTGAACTTGGAGTGGGAACCCTGGCTCTAATTCTTCACATAGTCACAGTACACACACCTTAGGTACCAGAGACCTGTCTGGAGGGGGGTTTCCTGAAACATGAGAGACGTTCTCAAAGCTAAATTCTCGACGGTTTTGCCAATCTAAAGCCCAATGTGTAAGACACTTTCAGTTTCACAGATTGCACTATTGCAAAGGTTTGACATGCCTGTTTTGAGAGTCAATTGTGCCAACAAGATCAAGCCTGATTTGGGCGACTACCAGCGGCTGACTGACTGCTCGTTTGGTCGTTTGGCCGATGGCTATCGGGGGCCATAATTTTGGCACCGTTGGTTGGGATCAAAAAAGTGATTCGAATGTGTATTTCAATGATGACAATGATCAATTTGATAGCTACACATTTTTCAGGACACGAAAGGGTTGCATTAGTCAAGGCCAAGCAAACCACACACACCGAATGAGGGTCAACCAAATGGGCCTGACAATCATGTTAGTATGCATCAGGGGCCGTATTTGGCTCGAATTCGGGAGATGCATAATCGTTCAGTAGATTATGAGTAATAGACCTAAATGGGCTCATTGAGGATCAGTTGCCTTATTAGATTAAGCGTGTAAGCGGGATCTTCATAAATGAAATAGTCTAGTCCACAATAATCTTGTGTGCATTCGACGATGCGTCCCCCATTTTGGGCAAGAGATCGCTTCTCCATAATGGCCAGTTTGTTCTGTGCCTTCTTGAAGTGGCAATCGCTCTCACTGAGGTTGTCCTCAAAATCGCGATTGTCCCGACAAACGTGCCTTTCAATTTGTGCATCTGATAATGCTGACATGATGACATGGACAGGAATCCTCGGATCGATAGGCAGGCTTGAATTCAAGTTTTTGGCTGAGAATGACGGCTCCCAATATTTGATGATCCACGTCTTCTCGGTTATGGATTGCCATCGTTGCTCCATTCGATCGTCCAAGGACCAGTACTTATTGTTGGTAGGCTTTTGAGGAACGAAACTACTCATCAAACCGAAAGGTACAGCAACGCTGTTGAAGATACCGAGGAGCTTTCGATTGGTGTCAATCGCTTGATGCCAAATGAGGTCTCGTTGGGTTTCCGTCACATTTTTTAGGGTGACCAAGGATTTTAGGCTGAAATTGGGCGTGAGGGCATCCAAAAGAATGACAGAAGAAACAAGCGAAGGGTTGGCTTGAGCAAGCTGGAGGACAATTTGACCTCCACCGGTGCTGCCTCCTATGAACACATATGGACCTTGAAAATCAGGCTCTTCCTCGGCGAGTGCTTGAATGAATTTTGAATAGTAATATTTCGGTCTGAATTGATGGCGAAAGGCGTATTCAGAGAATCCAGTACCTGGTTTGTCCCAAATGCAAACTCTGAAGCCATCCTGGACGAGAAGAGGAAATATGCCCAACCACTCGACCATTCCGTGACTGATATCATGTTCAAGAATAAGGGTGGGATACTCGGTCGAGTTGCCTTCGCAACGGTAGTAAATGGATTGTGTGTCCGGATATGTAGCGGGGCCCAAGGGAAGATCCAGGAACTCTCCTTCTTTGGGTGCATGGTGCTGAATCCCCATTCCATGGGCGATTGCTCCTTTCATGAGCAAGCAAGCAAATACCAAGACCAGCAGCTTGAGTCCACAATTGAAATAGAAGAGTACCCAACCACAACAACCCCAACCATCACTATTGGATCGCCGGCCATCGTAGAGAATATCCAAGTCATCACTGGAGTCGCTGATCAGTCTAGATTGCTCAGAAATGGGATGGATCACTCTGTTCTTCTTCTTCGAGGGAGGAGGCGAGGGACCCGAAGTGGAAAGGCAGTAAACATTCAAAATACACATCACAATGATTGACATGCTCCAAAGGCCCACGTCGCCACGGCCATAAACGTCCCAACTGGCCGCAATCTCGAGGAAAATCACGGCCATGAGAATAAAGTAGGCATTGTTCAAGATTATGGACGGCTTGGACTGACCCGTGATGCCGGCTTTGGCTTGGATCATGACCCCTTGAACGGCGAAAAACGCGAGCATACTCGAAAACCAAATGTTGATGAACCGGTTACTAATGGACCAATGCGATGG
>NC_081450.1:14544277-14577346 GCF_007210705.1 Tigriopus californicus | reverse complement strand
GCGAGCATACTCGAAAACCAAATGTTGATGAACCGGTTACTAATGGACCAATGCGATGGTCCCAGATGATAAACCAAGTACACATAGATGGCAGTGAAGACTAATGCGATCAAGAGAATCGTGGTTGTGATCCAAAACATGGAACTGGCTCGTAAGAACCTCATGATGTGAGCAAAGATGTTTAAGAACTCTAAGATGACTTATTTGACCATTGAAAAGGGAGATAAGAAAACGTTTTCTGGAGATAAAAACGACCCCTCAGGTGGGAGAGCTGGTACCAATGCGAGATAAAAGACAATGTATGTACACAGAGCTCACATGTTTGCTCAAAATACGAAAGGAAATGTATCCAATGGCAGCAGATTCAATTTATACATTCAGTCGTGACGTCTGAAGATCCCAGAAGCTCCTCCACCCTGATCTAGTATCAGTTGTGGAGTGCTTGAGGTTGAGTGGTGATGGTGATGGTTGTAGTGGTGGTAGTGGTGGGGGCTAGGTTATGTCAGAAATGAGCCCCTCATTCAAACTTATCAGAGCTGGCGATCTTTAATTAATGCCGACAATTTTTCAATCCCCCCCTTCATTCAAGAAGCAGCAATTGAACCAGAATTTCAATCAGTCTTCACGAGGCCTCATTTTTAACGAGCACCCTCCTTACTCACACCTCTTTTCATGGTAAGACTTGCAATAAAACAAAAGCCTTCTGTTGTACGCAGTTAAGAAGAGTGGTGTTTCCCTTCTTCAACCGAGCCTATTCCGTAATTGAAATTTGATTACTAAAATAAGGGTTGGCATGTTCACTTCAAGGCAACGAGGAAATCACATCACCTTGACAACCTATATTTGATGTTGTATGATTTAACGGTGGATTGTTGAAATTAGTTGAAATACTAGAGGTTAAAATGAAAAAAAAGGTGAACTCTAAAAAAGTGACCTCTTTTCCGAACTTTAAAATTCCAGTTTGAAAAGGAGAGGAGAGGAGAGGAGAGAGAGAGAGAGAAAAGAAGATAAACAAGGGGTTGGACCACCAAGAAGATGTCATTAGAATGGTCCTAAATTGCTTGATTACATGTGATATCAATGGTAATTATCTCCTTTGACGAGCTTGAAAATAAGGTGGGCGAAACTCCCTCTTGAAAACACTTCCAAGGATCGTGTGGCTGCTGTGAAAAGGAAGTTGATGAAACTCGATGCATACTTGAGTTTTTAGTTTCAAATGACAACGCATGATGAAAAGCCCCGAATAACTCGATAAATACTGGTCGGATATATTTTAGGTAGCTATCACCAACAAATGTAGAACGGCTATCATCTCGGATCAAGATCATGATGCGTCAATGAATGCAATACTGATTGTCTTCTTCAATATAAGTATCGGACTTCTGTCATTTTGTGCAAGTTAGGCTGGTTTTGTTCAAGAAAATAAGCTCTCCTCATGAAGCTCCTCTGTCAGCTTGTCCAGTTCAGCTGTTTCGGAATCTACTACTTCTCTTATCAGGTCGATGTTGTTGGGATCACTCTCCTTGTGGACTTCAATATCCGCGACCACGTCGAACACTTTCACAACCGAAGTGGTATCTTTCTCGGGATCTTGGAAATCAGCTGAATCGAGATCGTCTCCCTGTTGCAAGACTGAATGAGAACTGGATACTTCCATGGAGTTATTCGAACTGGAGACACTGAGATAATGAGCGTTGGGGGGTGACATATTCAAAGACCTTGAGGCAGCACTCGCACCCAAGTTGCTGAAGCCTCCCGCCATACTGTGAAGACCAAAGTTGTTTTCGAGGTGATCAGCCATGTGGCCTGGATGGGTGAGGACGTCAAAAAGTTTCATGAGGAACTTCATAGTGCTCTCCGAGGTTCCGCCTCTTAGCTTTTGAAACCCTTTCCCGCCCGGATATGTCTTGCCCTCGATGGAAAGGGATTGATGAGTCAGAGCGGCCACAAATCGCTTCATAAGGTTCTCACTCTGCGACCGCTTGAGCGGCTGGAGTCTGGCCACAAAACGGACGATGTACTCCAGGATGTAACATACGTGGATGGGAAGTTTGCGTAAGGCTGCATCGATGTTATCGCAACGGATCACGACGTAAGTGATGCCATCTTTGTTGAGCACGGGCGATTTCAGGTGCTCAAGCCATTCCAGAAGCAGCGCAGTGAGCACAAAGAGATTCGTCTCGGTTTCCAACTTGTCCCACGCAGAAGCACGGTTATTGAGGTCGACCCGGTATCGTTTGAATAAGAGTGTCTCTTCAGTGGCCCACTCATTGGATCCTTCGGCCCGGATGCGCTCTGCATGATTGGCCAAGAAGGCCTCGTGAACGGCATCGGGGTTACATTTTGGCAACATTTCCTCCTTGGCTACTTTTTGGAAACCGTGGTGACTCTCCAACTCTTTCGTGACCATATTATCCTGAAGAGTCTGTCCGTGAATCCCATCTCCCAAGTAATCGTCGAGTTTCTTATCGTCCAGCCCCGAAAGAGCGGATGAACAAGACTGAATGTACGAGTTTGTCTCGGATCCTGGTCGGGACGATGGGGTTGGCATGCCTGTGGACATTTCGTCATCCGTGCTCAGCATCATGGAACGACTGGAGCGTCTGGTAATGGCTATACTGTCGTTGGGTGTATTCTGACCGGAACTGTCCTTGAAGTTGAGTAGCTTATTGCCCTTATTGTCGTGTCTGTATGCGATGAAGTTCCTGGAGAAATTATTCTCACTAATATGATAAAGAGGTTTGCAGTTGCACAACTTTAGCAGCCTCTCACAGATGGTGTAAATGAGCTTGGGGATGTGCTTCAACGTTCTGGCCTCGTATCCATGAATGACAAGTTTTTGCCGTTTAAGGCTCTGTTCGACTGAGAACCGGCCCAGCTTCTTGTCCGGCTCGTTGGGGGGCCGGTTACTAAAGACAAGGCACTGAGGGAGGAAATAGGTCTCAAACTCCTTAACACATTCAATTTGTTTCCTAGTTTGTACAGCACCGGGTCGTTTCAATCTGACAAAGCGTATGGCATCGTTGGCACGGACCCTCAAGAAGTACACCAGATAACAGGAGATGAGGACACCTGTTCGACCCATGCCTGCATGGCAATGAACAGCCACATTTCCCTCTGAGAGAGCAAAAGAGAGGACCTTCACCATGTCGAGAAGGTTGGCCATGGGTGCTTCGCCATAATCCTTCCAACCAAAGTTGTAGAAGTAGATGTCGTTCTTCATGAACTCGTTGGGATCGTAGGTAAACCCCGAGGCCTCCAATTTATTGCCACAACTGGCATGTTCTCCTGGGGTCTGAAGGTTGATTATGGATCGTATGTTATGATTCTTGAATTGCTCAATGATCTTGAGTTGGGCCATTGTTTCCGTGTTGGGTCGCGCCATGGCCAGCAGATTGTCCGTGATCCAATGGCTGTAGATCCCCTTTATGGCTTGTTGATGGCTTTTCCACTTCGTCCCACTTTCATATTTACATTTGAGTCCACCACAAAACATGGCACATTGCATTTCATGTGGGACCGTCTTGCGGAAGCCTTCGCCCACTCTGGTATATTTGGGGTCAACAATGTGAAGGTTATCCCGAGGGTGGATCAAACCTGCCGGCACCAGGTCGTCAATCTTGTCCATAGCTGGAAGGCCGCCTTTCCGTAGGGGCGTCTGGGCTGAGGATGAAGACATGGATGAGGATGACGTGCTCATGGGAGTGACTGCAGTCATTGTACTTGACATTAAACGATGCTTTTGTTTCTGAGAAGGAGGAAAGGAGGAGGGCTCAAATCTTGTTGGAGAATTCTTTACTTATTCCTGGTTAGCCTCGTCCCTCTTGTTCGGGGCACCCAGGTGCACAAGGCGTTAATGAGGAAATCGATTCCATTCACGGGACTCCCGAGCCAAGGTAAGCCACGAATTCGAAACACACTCGAAGGCCAGGCTCCTCCATATACACTAAATGGATATGGCTTTCAAAGTGGCAGTGGCCAGGAAAGATACTAGAAAAGAGGCCAGCAAAAAAGCGAGCAAGTACGTACACGTACGTAAGTCGGCCAGTAATGCGCCACCCGAGCTCGTACTGCACTAAGCAGGACCAAGTAATGGGACTATGAACGTGCTACTCACTCACTGACGTATGCAACAACAGGCACGGAGACGGACCTTGTCCGAAGAAATATCGATAACTGGTTCTCCTCCTGGTCCTCCTCCTCCTTATCCCGGGGGGGTGCTTTGCCTTGAATGCAGCCTTCGTTGAATGTGATGACTCTGTTGTTGCCTTCCCATGTCTTTTGCTGGCCTTCACCTTCGTTTCTGCATGTTGCTTCGTCTCCTTTTCCACCTTAGATAGGCAGGACGCTTAGAAGGGCTCAAGGAGACTTTAGACCTTAGAAGTGGCCTTCATCGGAAAGGGCTTACAATCCAACACTTGACTTTGGCCAGGTTCGATGGCTAAATTTAACGCTCTCGCTCTTTGACTTCCATTGGTCTTAGAGAAAAAAAAATCCTTTGGACGAAGGCTGCAAGTTCCACGTCGGGCCCTCCATTACTGAATTATGACTTCTGAGCATGCACCCACGCACACGAAAGAGGGCCCTTGAGGGGGCCCCTGCTCAACGGCTGATGGTGGTCGAATCCAGGCACAACAAATAATGATACAAGCCCTGGAAATGGAGATGGAACAATACTAAAAATCTTTGACTACCACAAAGGTACTACTACCTACATACGTACATACAAGCAAGCTCCGGGGAATGACCTCAATGTGTGTATAGCTTTCTAATGGCCGATGCCAGGAGGGACATGACACGTAATTCCCGTGGCTCATTTGGAGTGCTCAAGCACTCGATCGGTCTCTAGTTGGGGATCCCAATAAGCTAACGCCCCGCATTTGTTGTTTAGCATGTAGAACTTGAGTAAGGATGGTTCCTCTATTTGATGAGTAACCATGAATAGTTTATGATCTGCTCATTATCGATTAAGGTACAGAGAGCGTCGAGCCAGCAAGGTGCCCAGAATTTTCGAGCCAAAAACACGTTGTGCTTGACGGTTCTGGCGATTAGTCGCTTTCAAAACCCCAGCTTCACTGACGGCTTTTAGGTTGGCTTCTTGCCATTATACGACTCGTGAAACTCTGGCTGTAGGACATCATGATGTGGCTGACGTTCCAGGGGATCGCGTGTCCCATTTACGTTGGCTATACCTGCTCGATGAAAAGCCTTGGCCAACATTTTGGTGCTTGAATTCAATCTTGTGGTTTTCCTTTCACATATTTTTAATCCACCCTCCGCGAACTCGGGGACATGCCTACTTCAAAAGGCAACAACTGATGACTTCATAAACAATTGATGGCGTTTCTCTCCATTTAACTCTCCGACTGCGGTGGGCTGCAATTTGGTCCAGTTCTTGGAAAACCATCGAAAGCGTCGTTTAGACCCAACATTATGAACCTATGAAATCATGCTAAGACTAATTTATGTTGATTGTAATCGAGCAACATTTTCCTTATGAGTCGGGTCTATAAAAATCAGACAGCTTTGATGTTCATGAATTATGTTTATCGTCATATCTGCTACTCGAGGTTTTTTTGTTCCCAGAACCCACCCTACCAATTGTTTCGAAAAACTGTTGTTGGTTCGTTTGAACAATATTGGATTAAAAACCCAATCCACCTTATTGCCAATTTAGGGGTCAAGCAATCTGGCAGAAAGCACATAATAAGCGTTGCAATCTGCTCCAAATACATGGACTCGCCAAATTTGACTGGATTTCTCTCCCTCGAACTGAAATGAACCGGCTACGACAACAATGTGGAACACTCAACAGAGGTCCCCGTGGAACACGAAATCCAGCCCTTAGAACAAATCGCCAACCAACGCCATCTACCAATGTTTGGCACTCTCTAAAAGCGAAGGAGGAAAAGGTTGTAGAACAAAAAAGCCTGGCAAATAAAAAGCCGAAATCCAGTTAAATTTTTGTTACATTCAGTCATCTATTTATCGTTTGTCACTGTATCTTTTCAGACCTCGTTTATTTTTTCCAATTTAATGTTTGACAAAGTAAAGGATGAAAGAAAACCAGAATTGGAGTGAGCAAATTGTGCCAGTGGGTGGTCTCAACCTTGCACTTGACATTCAAGGGGAAACAAGCTTTGATTTGTTTATTTGGGTTCTTCGCATTTGTCGCGGCAATCCCTGAAGAGGCATTCCTCGATCTAGGCGATCTCGCCTAGCGTCCCATCGAAGCTCGACTTACTTGTTCCAGGAACACTTTCTTAGTCCCAAGGTTCGGGGAAAGTACGACAGCTAAGGGAGTTTTATGACGGGTACAATCCTGCACTTGACACGGGAAAGGGAAATGTTTTCTTGATAACCAGCGATCAAGAGCTCCCTTTTCCATCATCATTTGAGGAGACAAGCAACGTTCGAGGGTATGTGGAAGCGTGCTTCAGGTCCATCAGAAGTTAAATGCTGATGTCTTCATTTGATAGACCCAATCAGGAAATATTGGCTTGATCTAACTTCATAGTTGAAAACGAAATCTATGGTCTATTAGCCTTGAGCTATTTCAAAAAAGATATCAGAAGACGTCTATGTCTCGTACCATTGACTAATGACCGACGGCTGAAAGCCAAAGGCTAGGATGTGAAGGTGTCCCTCTGTCCATGGAAGTGTCTTTAGACGCATTGAGGTGCCATTTTCCATCAACCATTCACATGTTGACGAATTACTAGTGGCTAGCTCTGACGCGCATCGAAGGCCATGTTTGGTCTATATCGAACCTTGGAAAGGCCGCGAAGTGACCTTCAAGAGTAAAAAAGGGGGAAGGAAACCTCTCTTCTGCTTGTTCGTTTCTTGGTTTGGTGATTGCGCACGCACGCATTGCTAAAGACAGACTACGTACACGGAGAAGGAAAATTCGTAGCGTCGTTACTGATGGAACCCCAAGAGCGTTCAGTTCCTCTACCATGAGACTCGGTGTTCCAGGTAGGCTTTGGTGTCTCATGGAGTGAAAATAATTCATGTGTTCATTCGCAATTACGAGCAAAGTCTGGAGGACCCAAGCAAATCGTTGGAATTGGAGGTAAGAAGACCACGTCCTTGAAGTGTTTTTGACAAACCATATTTTTCTGGCCGTGGGAACAATGCACTGCAAATTCGGCCAAGACTGTAAGATGAGCCCTACGATTAGATTGCTTGCACAAAAATGTTCGTTGAAGTCGAGTGCAAGCTAAATTTGTAATACACATCAAATATGCATCTACCTAAGGGAAATCAGTGAGTGACATTCGAGTCTTCATGGTCGATTGTGTCGGGCAGATAACTTTCCTTATTCACACCCACATTGTTCCCACCGTGTTTTCAGTGTTTGATTAAAGAGCTCTAGTGCATGATCTATCAATTATTCAAATTGTGATTTCGAGCTCATAAACAATACATGTTTTCGTGCGAAAATCCTCGAGAGCTACTTTAGACTGAATGAGCAGTCTTATAAGAATAGAGTGGAAATTTGAGCTTGATCTATTCAAACTATTGTAATACTTTTATACGAGAATCAAATGGCTGTAATTGTTGCATAAGAATTTAGCTTTCCAATTGGATTCTGGCACTGAACAAGTAAACATTTTTCAAAGCGAGTAGCCAGGCAAAATAATTAGCCAAGGAGAGTTTGGAACTTTTGGAGGGGAAGAGTACCCTTTCAAGCATTTTTGTTTTTCGGCCCTGGTTTCATGGAAAAGCCTATGGTTATTTTCGAGTGGAAACGAAACCCATTGTCAAGCCAAAAGCAAAAAAGCGAAAGAGCGTCTCTTTAGCAACTAGAAGCAATGCTTTCTCTTTTTTCTCGTGAAAAGAGAAGATTACATTTCAAATGATTGCATTTTATACGGCTTAAGACAAACTAAAAAAAGGAAAAAATAGGACCATCTTGAAAAATTGAGGTCATTGTCAAATTGTTTAAGCTTTCAATACTATCATCAAAACTTCCAAACAAAAGTTGAAATGGTTTTTTGGCTTAGTTATAATATTTTTCTCTCACAATGCTGAGGTCGAATTTCCTTTGAGGGGAAAAAATTAATTAGACGTCATTTTGCTTCCTGAATATAGTTCTGTAACGTTGGCTGAAATGTTGAGGAGTAGAGATGAGTGGAATAATGATACTTTGCATATCTAATAAAATACTGAGTTAAACTGTATATGTTTACATACTTCACGATTTAGCAATTTTCTTTGCATATTTTGAATGTTTTTGGGGGACAGAGTACATTAAATCAACTAAGAAGAGGCCAGTACCTATTCTTGGGAGGTCATGGTACTTTTCAATACAAAAGAGCAACCTAAAAACCAAAGTACAAGTCATATTTCAAGGTTTCTAAACCGAGTTGCAAAAATCGAAGATTCGAAAGCAACAAAATGATTTACAAACGGCCTTTCCAGCTAAAGATTTTTTTCCCATGCATGTGAATAAGTAAAAACGTGTATTTTTATTTTTTTAGCGTAAAAATTGCGCTTCAAGTATTTCAAATCTGTTAAATTGACTTGACCTTACTGAGTTACCGTACTGGCTTGAGGTTGTGATGGTTGAGATAGGACTTGGAGGCCGCAAGGTCTGGACCAAAAAGCTCTACAAAACATTGCTAGAAGAAGACTTTCAAGCAGTGTGCTACTTCCTAATCAGATTCATGCCAACTGAGGGGGTGCTTGATCAACTATTTCTTCCCCATGAAGTACCCATTCAGGAGGCAACGCAATGCTCAAATGTCTTCCAGCAAGATTTCAAAAAGCTTTCATCTCCAGTCCTAGTAAACTCCATGGATAAGAGAAGCCAGATACAATCAGGTCAGTAAAATAGGCAAATTCAAATTTGAGATGCCGACTTGTGGGTAAGTAAGTGACATTCTTAAGTGAAATGTAAGCCAAGGTTTCTATGTTTTAATTCAAAACTAAGGCATTCATAATTCAGTCCATGGAAGTGTTAAAAAAGCAAAAAAAAACAACTAATCTCAGTTGCTTGAGATTACTCAAACTGCCCATGACAATCGCTTTACCGCTGGCGGTAGGAAAATATTGAAAGAACTCAAACCCCGCAAAACCATTCCTTATTGCGGCTTACTTTTGACTGTTACTGAGATCTGATAACAAATATCGAAAATAAAACTGGAAAGTCTGCAAAATGAAATGCATGTTTTTACCCTTTCTGTGCATATTCAAAGAATTATTGCATTTTTATGTGGGTATTTTGGGAAAGATCTTGCATATATCCCCCATCTCTCATTATGAGGCTTCAGCAAATAAAGCAGAGAAACACTGATCCAGATAAATGTAACATTCTCAGAGCTCCTCAAATCTGATTTTCGTCCCCGGGATCTCTATGGATTACCCCATTCATTAGTTACTGCCAAGACTAGACGGCCTAAATGAACCTACGTTATTAACGGATAATGAAGGCTGGCATGAATTTAGAGCATAAAAAAGATGAGGAGGCCAGATTAGTAGGGTTCCACTTGACCGGAGCAAAAAATGATGATTGTTAGTATTCGTATGACGTCATCGTCTCAAATAAGAGTCAATCAAGGCCAAAATCTGATTTTCGTCCCCGGGATCTCTATGGATTACCCCATTCATTAGTTACTGCCAAGACTAGACGGCCTAAATGAACCTACGTTATTAACGGATAATGAAGGCTGGCATGAATTTAGAGCATAAAAAAGATGAGGAGGCCAGATTAGTAGGGTTCCACTTGACCGGGGCAAAAAATGATGATTGTTAGTATTCGTATGACGTCATCGTCTCAAATAAGAGTCAATCAAGGCCAAAATGTTCCACGTCAACCTGCGATAGCTCCTCATCATCCGTAAAAGTAGGCTCCACCCTTAATTTTGGAACCACTCGTTATCTCTTCCTTACATCAGTGGCAATGACGAATCTTAACCATGGAGCAATCCAGCAGTTTCATTGAAAGTATGCCGCACTTTCCAACGAAAATGTCACGAAGCAAAGGACAACGTATTATGTATGATTTGGTTTCGACCTCACGGATTTGCCCTTGACTCGTTAAGTACCTACTGGACTCAGTTAGCATATGAGGTCTGCCAGTTTCATCGCAAGCTTTCATCAACACAGTCCTTTTGAAAGTCGAGCTCGGGAAAGACAATAAGGTAACTCATGATTGTATGTATGGCACAAGGGTCCATTGGGTTCGTCCAAGATTTCATTACGTTTTGTGGCACATTATGTGACACTTTTTTGATATCCCTTGCGCTGAATGGTCGTGGCGTTATCGATTATGGTTGAATGTATGCCATTGCATTACTATATGCAAGTAGTGCATTCACGAAGGGGCGTGTAAAGGGACCTCTTGGCACATTGAGCCGCCTTTTAGTGAGTGCTTGTCATTTGATCCCGTTGCGTGACTACCTTGTTTGTACATTATTCATCAGGCATCCATTTTCGAAAGCTCTTCAAGTCGTTCGACCAAAACTGTTCATGGCATTTTCAAGGCTGAACCACAATCGTTCAAAGATCAATCCAATTCCGCCACCCAATTTTTGGTTACCAGATTTTGTACATACATGTACTTTCATGAATCCCCATGAAACCAGATATACGTTGTTACTCTTGAGCCCATTTCAGGACTCATATGTTTCTCACTAAAAAGTGCGAACATCTGACTTTGGCGAAGACTATATTGCCTAGTAACGGGAGTGAAAACATCTCTCAGAGGTCTGTGCCAATCGAAGGGCCAATATTTCATGAATTATTAGAAGAGAAATCGATGGTCGGTGAACAACGGTCCCTCCGTCCTTCAGCCAGAACATGAACTACCTACAGTATGTAGTAGTAACTCGTCGCCAGTCAGTAACTCAGTATCATACTAAGTAGCTGGGTGGATGAGTGGTTGGTTGGCTGACTGACTTTCTTCAAGCCGTCTGATCGAGTCTCGCATGCTGGCTTTAAATTGGTGAAGACTGCGTGCATGTTCTTCTCTCCAAAGAGGCAGGGAAAGAGGAAGGAACTTTGGTCTTAAATTATAGATGTCAGCCATTGATTGAAGTTTAGCCCAGGCCGGCCATCCCGAACTGCACGGACTCTCAGTTCTCATAGTTCTCAAGTTCCTCTCGTTGGCATTCTTTCAGAGGCAGTCACCATGAGCGATACGGAGGCCACCAAAAGTGTTCCCGACGAGGATGCCAAGAGTAACCTTGAGGAAGATCTGGTGGAGCCTCCCCTCGATGAATTGGCTGTGATAGTGGATCCAGGTGCTACACCTGACAATAAGGAGGAGGAGGAGGAGGCCGCCACTGCCGACATAGCAGAAACTGAGGCTGAGGCTAAGAATCCACCCGATGAAGACGCAGATGAGGCAGAGGCCAATGCCGAGGATGCTGAAAAGGGTAAGGTGAACTTGATACATAGAGAGGAGGTTGATGTTGGCTTTTGATTGATTATATTTCCATTTTTTAGCGGATAACACGCCCGCAGAAGCTGAAGCAGAAACAGAGGCTAAGCCTGAGGAGGCTGCAACCGAAAACCCGTTGTTCAGGAAGGCGTTTTCCATGTTTGACTTGGATGAGAGTGGAGAGATCTCTGCCGGCGAGTTTGGCACTGTCATGAGAGCTTTGGGCGAGAATCCCACTGACGAGGATATCGAAGAGTTGCTCAAGGTTCAGATTTCACAGTATGACGACCCTGTTGTTTAATTGAGACCAACATTCAATTTGCTCTCTCTTATTCAGTCGGTGGATCGAGATTTGGACGGAAAGTTGAGCTATGACGAGTTCCAGACCTTGATGCAAAAGAGGATGGAATCGAGAGATGAGTTACCCGAGGATGAATTGTTCCGAAGAGCCTTTAGAGTATTCGACAAGGATGGTAGTGGGAAATTGTCCAAAGAAGAGTTGAGGCAAGTAAAGATCTAGATTGGTGTTTTTATTCACCCGATTTGTAGTCTGTGCGCGTATTTCCACGAACAAATATGGACAAACTTTGGGTGTTAAGTGAATATAGGTTTTGTTTACCCTAAAATTTGAGCCCTAGTTCATAGCTTTTGGCTCTCCCTCTGTTTAAGAAACAACTTGTGCTAATTCTACGATCTACATACCTTATTTAGTGAGAAATTGTTCATATGACAAGTTTTGTTTTTCTTGTGTAGTAGACGGCTTTCACTTCGGTCTCCCTATTCTTATTCTTTTCGAGCAAAGCAAAAGCCAAAAGCCGTGACATTTAAAAAGTTAATTTGCAATGCGAATAATAGATGGATCTCTGCAAGTTGCACTGGGGGACCATATTTGACTATCCATAAAATGATCTCTAGTTAAAAATGAGATTTACTTTGCCAACTTAATATAAAAAGTGAATAAAAATCTAGCTTTTGAAATTAACTGTGTAATGTATAATGAACGAACAGATTCTGGCTTTTAAAACCAACAACCACCGTATCCTAAATAGCTTTGTTTAGTCTTGAACGATCTAAACTCCAATATTAGAATAATTCAGGGTCCAATACCCTTGTGCAATGTTATAGGTCTTATCGGTTTATGGAGGTTTAACTTTTACGTACGAACATAATACTCGAGTATTGTTGTCATTAGATCAGTATTTTTAATATAGTCCTATATTGGTTGACAAACATGCGAGCCACGGGAACTGGTTCCACCTGGAAATCTGTTTCAAGTCCTATGCTTCACTAGCGGGTCTAAATAGCGGAGCAAAACATACCTACATACCTACATCCATATTGGAACCAACAACAAACTTTAACTGCTATACATCACCAATATGTACTCGATGTCAAGCAAGTATTCAAGAGTATGAGATGTCTGCTTGTTTCCCCTTAGAAATGTTGTCACGAGTTATGGGCAAATGAAGCTTTCGGTAGAGGATGCTGATGAGATGCTGGCCAGTGCTGATGCTGACGGCGACGACATGGTTGATTACGAAGAGTTTATTGCTATGTTCTGCTCGGGCCCCGTGGAAGTGGAACCCTGAATCAAAAGCACTCAAAGAGCGGAAAATGTTGGTTGAGAAACAAGTCTCTTGAATAAAACGACCTGGCTCTAGCTGCCTATCTAGCATCAAAAGAATACATCCTCGTTATTATTAGAAAAGTTAAATCATTAAATTAGACGCATATCCACAAATAGGACAAATACAGAAGTTAAAGTAAGAAGAAATGTGGAAGAGACCTTTAAGTGGAACAAAAAAGCCAACAACAAAATTAAAGGCAGTCAAGAATTCAAGCCAAATAAGTAAGACATGATAAAAAAGTTTGACCTTAAAACTACTTCATATAAGATACACAAGTAGTTGGCCAAGTTTTAATATGTTGCCAATGATGGCGTCGAATCCTTGTGCATGCTCATTGAAGTGTATAGAATGGTTCTGAGGACATTGAAATTGGAAGAGCTGAGGGATGTTCATATTTAAAGATGATTTATAATTTGAAACATAACAATGGTGAAACACAAGTAAATAGCTGTGCCTCTTGGCTTTGGTATGTATCATAAGAAGTCAAATTCAGAATGTTTTTCAATGTTTGTTTCCTCCTTATTTTATAAATAAGAAATAACGGCATTTGTTCCTTGATGATAGATTTTCAGCCTAAGCATTACTTCATCTTTGTAATCACTATCTATCATGTCGTAACTTCTGACCACTTAGAATTGTCAAGAATGGGTCAGTTGATGACTGACCGATTGACATCTATCAAATATTGAGCATCAAAAAAGTCAGAAACATTATTTTCGTTTCGACGATCCCTTCAGTACTATTGTCGTACCAAAATACACCCAATTATATCTTCGCTGATGTTTGAACAATAAGCAAAGTAGATATGACACATGGGGCTGTACAACTCTAATTCGGATTGATTGGTTGCATTTTACTGTACTGTCCGATTGTGCATAATATACCCACTGCACCAGTTCACACCCAATTCGAAGTAAATTTGCCTAAACTTTTGTTTATTGTGATAAAAGATAACTACAGAGACGCACAAAAACATGTGTTATACGTTTTCTCACCTAACACAAACTAAGCAACATAAAATGTAATTTACAAGCTTTTTTGCATAATTGTAAGTAGATTCTGGTTTTGGCCCGAGGCAAAAGAAAAATCGCGATAAATAGGCTCAGGCATACGGCTGAGCGGACTCAAAGACAACGCAAGCGAGACAAGAGGTCTCGCACAGATGGTCTGGGTTCAAATCCCGCCGTTGGCAGTTAGCGTTTTTAGAAAGGAGATATGGTGTAATGGTTGGTACAATTTCCTGGTAACAGAGAGGTCCATGGTTCAGATGTCAACCCCACCCTCAGACAAAGAACCCATCTGATATAGAACAATGGCATTCTCCATCGGAAAAATTTGTCAATGTGAAGGCCGAATTTACTTCTCAGCAAGGTTCACCCCTCAAGCCAACTTTAGCATTCACCAATAAAAAAGATAGTGCAAACTTGTCAGTAAAACTCAGTTGGATTTTACTAAGCTACATTGGTGGCAATTTGTCATTTTGATTGCCAATCTTACTGTCCTATGCGGAAAACTGACGGTTTGAGCTGAACCAAAGTTCACAAATGTTATCTGCTTTTACTTTTGGTTTTGGTTTTCACGGGCTCTTCTAACCGCAACAGGGAATTTGATCCCCAGTACTATTTAAATGAAAGGTTATCATTCGAATATTTGTTACCTTTTAATCATTATATGATATTTGGTCTACCAAGGAATTTGAGTTGGATTACCAAACGAAAATACAATGGAATTGGGCTTTACTTTTGTGAAGGAAATTTGTATTGTTTGGTTTACCCGTTATTTGTTGTGTTTTTTTGGTTTGCAAAATCGTTGTTACTGCCTGCGGCCATTATTTGAGATCTGTTTTATTTTCCTGTTCATTTTTGAAGCATTCTTTCAATTGTTGGCTCATTTTTTGGGTTAGAGCATGTTCAGCATATTTTTGACTAGCTTTTACAAATCTATATTTTTGAGGAGAAAAACAAGAACAGTTTTAGTGTCCTTCTCTACTGATAACTTGGTCAAAGACCTCAAACCAAAAAAAATGCCAAAAACCATTGCAGTTAATGATTAATTCACAAATGTCACACAGCGGAAATTTTCTACGGACTGTTTTAAGAGGTTTTCATAAATAGTTAAGAGTTTGATGAGCACAAATTTCAGTTGAGATCAAGCGTGCGTAAGCACACCTTGGTCAAAACCCCTCTGAAACCTGAGGGACGAATACTTTTATTCGAGCCAACCATTGACCCGAGCTGGGAGATACAAAAAGTGAATACGATTTCCAACTTGGTTCACACCCAATGAAATGGGGAAAAATCACACATTAGAATTCCACTCACTCCGTTCTCGGGAGTGCTCAGGCATTCTCGTAAACTTGGGCATGAAAAGGCATCTTTTTCCGCTGCCAGAGCATCAAGTTCAACATTTTTTTGTCTCCTCCAAACCGCCCTTTAATTAGAATTGGAGAAACATCCATGAAACCTTGAGCTCTCAGCTCAGTGAGAAAGAAAAGAACCGCTTTCGACGATTTCCGCCTGGTTTTTGATTTGGATGAATGGTACATTGTCCCTACGAGTACGTACATGAAGGCATTGGTTTTGAATAGATGTCAGTGCCCGTCATTTAATGACTCATCTTTAGAAACGATTTTCAACCCCTTGCTGAGCCGGGTATTTAACATTTAGTGCATTGCATTCATATTCATAATTGACAAAAAATGTGGGAGTCAAGGGGAGGGAGGTCGCTGAGCACACGGGGCCTAAACGCCACGGAATCGAATTTGAAAACCATCCAACGCTTCGCTTCAGCTCAGGGTCTTACACATTCAAGTTGCAACACCCATCCATGTTGGGACTTTGTGAGGCTAGAATTGCTTTTCGGTGAGCTTGCACGTGTGTACTTGCTCTGGTGAGGAGCGTAGTAGAAGTTAGAAGGTGTTTGCACCAGTCAGAAAATGATTTCGGATATTGCTCAGGTTCATTCATAAGTAGACTCTTGGTCGTCATATTCAAAGCAGACCGCCCTCAAGTGCTCTACAAAGATCTCTCCACAATGGAATGAACCAACGGTGACGACTCAGAACTCGAGCAAAGCGCTCAATGGGAAAGAGGGCAAACAAAAAGACCAATGTCATTAGAACATCATGCTCTGATGTGAATAACAAATTTGAATGAAAATGCCATTTGCGTGCTTGGTACTTTTAAACCCTTTAACGTTGAAAGTGCTCGACGGCTGAGCTCGTGTGATCTTGGAGCTGAGCTATGAGCATCTTATGAAGATGTAGGTACATGTACCTACATAGGTAGATGATTCGGTGGAGTCTGTGCGTTGATGTGAAACCTTGGAATGGCATGGAAGGCGGCGATCATGTTGATGACTCATCAGAGTGGGTGGTCGGCGGAATCCATGGCGTGTTGTACTTTGCATAATCTGTCATCATTTTGGTGCCAATAACCATCAACACCTCGATCATCTCCTTCCTCTTCTTCGCCTTCTTCATCATCATCAACCTTTTCCAAAATTCAAAATATTGATATCACAAATCTACATCCACGTGGCAGGAGCCAGGAAAGCTTGCATCATGGAATTGAGCTCTGGAAATATTAATATACAAAAGTGGGCTCGCAAGAAAGAGTGAACGAAATGTACTAATAGAAAAAAACGCTAGGAATGTCATCTTTTCTTCCTCTTTTTTTAAAAAAAGCGTCATGACTTTAAAATTGTATGTTACTAAATTAATCAACACTCTCGAACGGTGGCAATATGTTCTGTTTTCATATTTTCATGCCAACAACTAACTAGTCATTAAAACAGCTCCTTTCTAAGATCGTATTGTTTAGTCTTCCCTCTCTCAATTGGATGGTCTTACGTACTACGGTACATGGTTATGCTCCTGTCGATATTCTTTGAGTATTTAACAGAACTTTTGGCGTTGCGACAAACCGTCTCAGGCACTGTAATTAGGCATTAACCATGCCCATGGCCTCCAGCTTCGGGATCGTGCATATTTTGGCCGAGCTTGTGGGAATCTCTCTCTCGAGGACACGCCCCCATTCCCTCACCAGATATCGTGGTCCTGCAGGGCTTGGCGTATTACGGCACGGTAAGTTTAGCTGCGCAAAACGGAGATTTATGGGAATTTGAAGAACCCATCCTCTCGCCCAAAACCATGCATTGGTTGGTAGGGTGGTTTTCAAAGTTAGTTTGATTTATGGAAGGGCATCCTCGACGTGACGAACATTCGCCCAGAGACTTGTTAAGAAACAATTTGCTTTGCCAGTCTCCTTCCTCTCTTTGGAACTTGAGAGTACTATTTTATATCATTGAATAAGTGGAAAATCTAGAAGGTATCAAGACTTAACGTTGTTCGTGTTTCCTGTCTAGTTGATGCGAGTCGAGTCCAGACTTTGTTCAATCTTCGCCCGTGGAAGTGGGGGCAAGAAATGAAATATGGCTTGTAATTAAAGAACTAGTCAGACTAACACGCATTCCTCAGACATCTTGGTCCCTTTTAAGGAATTTTTCAGATCCTCTCCATTGATAAACACGAGAAATTAAATCGTTCCAATTAATCCGTGATTGTGAGTTCGTTGTGTTATCTGTTGGTTCTGGTTTTTCCTCTCCCTCCCTTCCACTCCAAGCCTTTCTACCAGTTTGTCCAAGAACTCATGATCTTTGTTCATTTGAGGTCGTTGGTTGGTTGGATGGTTGGTCACTACTGCATGAACGGGCACTTCGTAATCACTCGTGTGTTGGGCGTTGAAAGGGTCAGGCCATCGAGTCAATTCTCTAATGGGAAGGAATTTGAAATATTGAAGCGCAAAAATGCGCCGAAACTCCTCGTTTATCATCCACATTCGTTCCAGTAAGAATCAGTGTTTTATGAGACTAGGAGAAAAGGAAAGAAGAGAAAAGAAACGATGGCCTCGGTCGTGAGTAGGCATTCTGCTTGATATCAAAATATATATTTTCTCCATCTTTTTATCGGCGATTATTGGGCAAGTCAGAGATCCTCCGACCAGTGAAATGAACATCATGGTCGTGGTCCGAGTGAATGTAGCTCGATCCATCCTTATTGAACTGGACCTTGACGAGATCTCCCACAACCAAGGGGTACATCACCATCACGGTGTGCGTGGACGACTCGGAACTGCTCATTTCGTTCCCATTGTACTCCCTCTGAGAATCCGCCACCACCTAAAAAATCAACCACATCACCCAAAGGCACTCTCGGAGCTCGCATGGGGTTCACTCACCGTATCATTGACGTAGATGTCGGACCAAGCTCCAAAACGGCCCTTGCTACTGCTGACATATTTGGCCGTAAATGACAACTGATACACGCCCGGGTCCTTGACGGTGAAGATCCCGGTAAGGATGTTCATGCCCCCCTGGGTTGTGTCAACGAAACAACCATCATAGTACACCACTTGGGCTCGACTCAATCGGGTGGTGCGATAGCAATCAAACATGGTGACCACCTGCATGCGTTTCCGGCTCTCTTCGGCCGACTCTGAAAACGGCACACAGTTCAGAACTTTCCCCGACCTCCGTGAATCACGGAAATCTGAATATGGAGGGCTCGTCTCTCTTTTTTACTCTCTCTCTCTCTCTCTCATTCTCATTTCGCGCATTGTTGGGTCATTAATCTTTATTGAGAAAAGGTCATTTGATAGTGCATCAATGACAAATGATCACTCTGTGACAAACCATCTTGAACCAGGAATCACTGGGGACTTTATGCTACGTAAAAGAGCTACTCACTTAGACTGGCGTTCAAGGCTTTGATCATTTTCAGTTGGACGTTTTCCCGAATCTCATCATCCTGAATGGCGGACTTCAATTGGTTGATGTCCTCCAAGGTTACTGGCTTGTCCTTCGAACCTGAATAAAGGCTGTACACACTCAAAATCTGAAAGCAAAACGCTGTAAGAACTAATGGCTCTAGCAAACCTAAAGGGGACGAAAAATGCTTTACCAAAGCCAGACCAATACAAAGCACTTTGACTCCGTTCCAAATGTTGTCCACCATCGTTTTCCTCTCCAACAATTTCATGAGGAAAAAATCCGCCCCGAAATGAAGGTCCTTTTCCGCCATCTTTTTACTCTTGCCCTGTAAGCGGGACATTCATTTCAATCTCAAAAAAATACTAGACCCGCCGCTGACCTACAATTTCTAGATGTATTTTTTGGTATTGCGTGCTCCACATTGTTAGTGAGTGAGTGGAGTGTGTGGTGTGATGTCATTTCATCTCATTCAACGGCAACCATTCACTGACTGGGAGGGACGAGGAGGCTCAGGAGGATATCATCATGACTTTGAAAGTGCCGACCGATTCATTAAATTGCTTTGAATGAGCTTTTCTTTGTTGTGTGTGCAATAAAAACGCCATCGGTCTAATGGAAAAGGCGTGGTTTTTGCCGCCCCACGATCGACCGGCGTGTTTTTCCCTATAGTCAAGTCCCCATGAATGGCGAATGACTCTGATCACTTATTAAAGAACTGTCACCCACCAAGTTCGAGCAGCCTCAATTTCTCCCCTGAGTGAGTGACATTTAAACTCATCTCAGAAATACTATTACTTGATGGAAAGTTGGGGGTTCCATTTGTAAAGGTCAAAAGTTCGTCGGTTGAGCACGTGTGTTGCTGAAATTAGAACCAACTGGGCCCAAAATGACAGTGGTCATCCATTATTCCGCACGAGAAAAAAGCCCCCAAGTTCGCCAGACACGCCGACTTGAGGGTCTTGTTTATGCAGATCCAAGAGCAAATGAGCCCAGCCCAAAATCTAGAGCGACCGGCTTGACCGCACAATTAATCTTTTGACCAAACAAAGCTGGATGCGAAGTAGATTAACTTTCAATTCCAACTGCAATGCTACCAAGACCCACCCTGAGAGTAATCTTTTCTCGTTTGTGACAATGCTGGAATTCGAATAATCACACAGACCACGTGGAGATCTTGGACGAGGTTGTCTGGGTTTTGGGTGGACTCGTTGCTTTGCGGAGGGGAGGAGTGGTTAGTGTTTCAGTTAAAAAAACAACAGGCTTTGTCCCATGCGTTTGGCAAAAGTTTCAAAATGAGAACAGGATAAAGCGAATGCTGAGCTTAAGCACGAGATATCAAAAACACTTCATACGTACGTAGTTGCTATCGACCACCGACTTTTCGATCAGAAAAGTTTATATGTGTCACATTTAAAATTGTGATGTTAGTGTTTTATTTCCTGATTGAGATAAATAGGCAAATGATAAATAATTACAAATGCTCCAGTCTTCGCCCACGTTATCCTTTATGTATCGAGAAGCCAGACTTGACAACACGCAAACAACAATTCCTCTTTTAAATTGGAGCGAACAACATGATTGATTGAACAAAAAACAGAAATGAAATGTTTGTTCTCTAAAAAGGTTATCCCTAGACCAGCTGTACATACTTATGCTCTTCGCCCATAGATTACCACACTTCTTCTTCATTTTCCAACCAGCATTCATTTCAATTACCTAACCAATTGGACACGAGGCCATGAGGCCAACTTACCCTAATTGTTCAAATGGAGCTCCAAAACATACTAA
The DNA here is from genome assembly GCF_007210705.1 of Tigriopus californicus. Classification (NCBI taxonomy): domain Eukaryota; kingdom Metazoa; phylum Arthropoda; class Copepoda; order Harpacticoida; family Harpacticidae; genus Tigriopus; species Tigriopus californicus. The sequence goes on along the minus strand of NC_081450.1, from coordinate 14,556,775 downwards.
AAAAGCTCAGGCTTCGGGTTCAAAAGCCGAGATATCGCTCATTTATCAAGTTGAATTCCACTGAAACAAATCCCTCCGAGAAGCGTTCAAAATGCGACAACGAACCGAGTCATGGATTTGTTTTAGTGTGGTTGCAGATTTATTGACTGGTACGATCACCATTCGTTTAAGAGGACGACATGATGCGTTTTATGGCAGGCCAATGAGATACGTACGTACGTACGAACGGACGTAAATGCCGCCGATTTGAATTTAAATGGGCCTTCACTAAGTGCGTTGTTTACAGACGGGCTTGTATCGCCACACCCCCACAAGTCCAATCACAAACCCAAAAATATTAGACACGCTTTGTTGATTTTTTTATGAAGGATCGACGCTTGTAATGAGATCGTAGTTGGCAACGCCTCTCTCTCCCTCTGGAACAATATAACAATTTCACGGGAATATCAATATCAATTGATCCACTTCAAATATGGCTGAAAGTGGCGATTAAAGTTGCTACCACTGTGCAGAGTTAGAGTGTGCTCTGTCTTTGGCAATTCTAATTAGTCAAGACGTCAGCCCGATTCTTCATCAGGTCCAAAACATGTTCCTCTTGAGGAGCAAGGACCTCTGAACCGAACATATTTGAACCTAGAGCCTTTGATGAGAATTGAACACATAGCAGTTCTGACAAAGCTCGTTCCGACAGGTCATATATACGTACATCGTAGAACCATAAAGTGGTGAAATGGTAGTGTCAAATGCAAAGCACTTCGTACCAAGTAGTGCTCGTCTAAGACTCTATATGAAGTACACAGTATATACAGTGTGTTCAAGGGGAAAATGAACGTATGGAAAGGGGCTTGTTCGTGGCTTGAATGAGCTTGACTTCCATGCATGGGAATCGACATCACCAAATATTGAGTCTAGTAAATCAATACAAGAATTATTGCTCACCAATATGGAGATGAATCCGTCCAATTAAGATGCCGAGAGGAAAAATTCAAAACATGCGCTTCAAATGGACCGGAATGCCAAAATTGGCGGGCTTTGAAAGGGCTCCCTCCTCTCCCTCTGTGATTCATTTCAGATAAACATGAGATCTTTTGGTAAACCAAGCCTTTTATATTCATGCATGTCTATTCGGGAGGGATCGTAAAATGGGTGCCCAAACCACTGAACACAATTATCGCTCCCGTCTCCCTGAGAACAAATACAGTAGAAGGTTTCTCAGATACTTTCTTTCTTGATGGAACTGAACTGAATCAAAATGGGACTTCCTTCTCGCCACTGAAAATACAATCCCAACCACTTCAAGGTGGAAAATTCCAAATTTATAAATTCCACTATATATATTGTTAAATTAGTAAATATCACAAACAAACTAAAGTTGTCGCTTATGGCTAGCCCTTGAGTGTGACGTAATGTCTGAATATACAGGGTTGGCACAAAGTTCGTGGGCACAAAAAAAATCATGACATTTTAAAATCAAATAGTGGTTTAAATCCAGTATAATGGTTTCTGTTCATGTTCGGTCCAGCAGAGTCATTGTGAAGGATTTTTTTCCACAACATCCCTGAAGGACGGAAGCCATTTTGCCTTGTGGTATTAGCACATTGTTGCCCGACTTACATCAACTGTATGGTATGGTCAATTGAAGGAACAAGGATTGATGGATGAGCCATTTCCGATGAGAAATCGGTGGAGTTTGCCAGTTTATTTCAGTACAAAATTGTGTGGAGCCGATTCTTCCAAGCGAAAAATATTCCCAAAATGACACTGGTAACCAATGTGAAGACGGCCGTAGCTCGGATGAGGGTCCGTTGAGGGGCATTGATGACCCTGGAGAACAGATCTTGGTCGTCCTCATCGTCACTATCGTGATTATCCAATTTGTCTTGATCAAACATGGAATCCTTCATCTCATTGAAATAGATCTGGCCCATCTCTTGGAACGCTCCCAAAGCCGTGGCAATGTTAAAGTAGAGCCGACAAAAGCCAGGAAACCTGGAACTGGAGAACACCTCACTCTCATTGGGCTTGACGACCCCTTTCTTGAACCTTCGTCTCGTGTTTTTCAGAGTCTCCTTGTGCCATTTATGCAACTTATCGGGGTTTTCCAACGACATGATGGGTTTGATCACAGTCACGATAAGGAACTCTAGGACCAAGCACTTCTTGAGGAGTGAACTAAAGTCCTGGAAATTGTCCGGAAGATCCAGGTCTTGGTAGGAGTAGCCAAACGAGTCCAGGACATTCCGCAGCTGATCAAAGTAGTACTCCATGGCCTTGAGGTATAACGTTTTGTCGCGTTCCACATAGGGAAACAAAGCCCACATGAGGTCATTGGCGACAGAGCCCAAGAAACCTCCTTGCCAGTCAATCAGGATCGATTCAATGCCTTCGCACTCAAGATCCTCTATGTCGATCTCGATCTTCCGAAACATGAAGTTGTTTGGCTTGGCATCTCCATGGGCCAAAGTGATCAACCGATCAAAGCCACAGTTCTCGAGGTTCTCGATCACTTTGAGGATGTGCTTGTGCATACGCTTCATGTACGCCGTTTGTTTGGCTAATCCGGGCTCAGCCTCCTCCATGAAATGAAGGTAAGGCCGAAAGAGTTTTCGGAAATGATCACGCATCTTGGAGCTCCCAATCAGATCATACATCTGGATCTGAACCTCAAGACCGGGAAGCTTGGATTGGGTAGCCTTAAGGCCACCGCAAGATTGTTTGAAGGCCAGACCTGTGCCATGGAGATAGGATAGTCCATCCAGGACAGCCTTCATATGGTCCTCATCCAGACATTGGGAGGTGTTGAAGTTGTAGTATCCCTCACTCAAGAGATTGTTCATGACAAACACATCTTCCTCACCTCGTCCGTCATATTGACAGTGAATCAATTGAGGCATGGGCAGACGAAAAAAGCCTTGACAATGGTCGTCCAGGAACCCTTGGAGCTTGGGCAAGACATCTTGGAACATGATCTTCTCCCTTTCATTGACCACCTTGTACAAAGGCTCTCCGTGGAGTGGCACCTTGACGAAAATGCTCTTAGATTCCTCATTGCCTTGATGCCGGAAATCCACATCCACCACAAAGGTCTCACTCAAGATCCCTTGGACCTCATTCTTCTGGGCTTGGACTTGAACGATTTCAATATCCGTCAACTTCATTTCCTCCTCGTTGAAGAAGCTTTCCAAGACAAACATGGCCCAATCTGGCGTGAACTCATTTTCACTCTTGGGAGTCTTCATTTTATCTTGGATAGGTGAGCTTGTTCCTGTCGGTTCAGATACTTCAGAGCGTAGTAGACCACGTATCCCACTTTGGCGTAAATGAGCACAGCTAGAACCAAATGAAACCACTCCATCGAGGTCAGTTGGACATGCTTCGATCGTCGTTTTGTCGGCTATGTCTGTGTGTCTCAGTGGATGTTCTCGTTTCACAATTGTCTTGTTCTCGCGTAGAACCCCCACTTGACTTGGGTGGAAGAACTTGAGACGTTGCCAAAAACTCGGCCTCACGTTGAGGTATTCTTGGGCAGGTATGGACCTACAGTACGTCGTACAGTACATGAAAATACTGCAGAGTGATCATCGGAGTTGACAGTTATTGTGGCTGCTCAAGAGTTGCAAGCTCTCGGGGTCTGGGGATGAAGTTCTCAGGAGGTCTGAACTAGATTTAAATGGTCAATGACAGCGTCTCTAGAAGTCGCGACTGCTGATATGATCATATTGATTATCCAATATACAAAAAGCCTGCCACCGGGCCAGACAATCTGATACTTCGGGTTTTTTTATTTAGGGGAAGGAGGGCAATGCCAACGACGAACGATTCGATATGAGGATCGGGAAGTCTCATTCTTTTATGATCTGGCCATAAACCCAATCGGGTTGATTGAAACCTCAGGTCGAGCCGGTGCAAACCACCCAAATACGACCCGCCATCATAATAATGTCCGGGGATATCATTTCAAAAAGGTTGGCCAGCTTCCAATTGTTATCTGAAATGATGTTCGTTGTCCATGTTCGGTCAAGCAGAGCCATTGATGGAAGTTTTTTTCTTTTCCACAACCTCCCCCAAGGGTGAATGGCAATACTGGTTGTAGTGTTTGTACATTTTTGCCTGGCATACATCAGCTCTATGGTAGGGACAAATAAATTAACGAGCCTATTTCCACGAGGGCAGTAAAACAGTTCGCCGTCCATCCTCTCTTTCTCTGTGCCTCCCAACCCCAAGAACTCCTTTTATGTCGTTCAAGACATTGCCAATTCCAAATTGCGCACCCCGTGACCAAAAACTGAAAGCCCCATTTTGCCTCTATCGCTTCAACTGTATTTAGTAGCCTATGCCTAATAGCCTACAAGTTAACAACAAAACGAGATGAACTTGGATGGTCTGAGGCACGTTTGACTTTATTGATGAGGTCGGCAATGAGACCCTCAAGAGTAGACGTGATGTGATGGTGGTCAACTGGAAAATAGCATCCACCTCAGGATGGCTGTTGGATACTTCTTGGTCTATTGAAAATAGACCCAAATCTTCAAGGTGGGGCGAACCAAATTAAAATGAAGCCTCTTTTGGTTGAATGAGAAGAGGTTTTCGCTCGTGCTTGTACCGCAATAAAACGTGGCAGAAAACATAATAGATCTTCTTATCAGTGATGTAAATCTGCGCCTGAGCGTCGTTCTCCGTGATCTCCGCGTTCTTGGCGTCGGCTTTTGCCACGTTTGGTCACAATAATTCCTTGATGAAATTGACCAGTACCCAAACAACCAATGTCTTTTTCTACCTCTACTTGGCATTGGCATTGCAAAAGGAGACATGTCGAGCTTAAAGTCAAAACAATTTGGGTGAAAAAAAGACTGGAGAACCAACCATCCAACTCTCCATGGTCCGAACAAGATGCACTAGATTTTTATGTCGATCATTCCACTTCTATATTTGGTCACCCGGGTGATTTGTTGTCGAAGAGGGTTCTCCCTTGGCCAGGAGCAAGATAAATCAAGTCGTAAAACGGCGTCTTTTTCGATGCTTAATCCAATTTTTCCGTGACCAAATCTTCCTGGAATTTCCACTCATCAAGCTATCAGTTGAACCCGCCAAAGAACAAATGACCCCGTGGGCCTATGTTTCCCTGGAAAACGTCATCAATCACTCGGTGATGCTCGACATACCCGACCGACATTGCTTGCCCAGACCCAATCCGGATCCTCCGAATGAATCCTCATCCCAACCCCTTGTCGAGCCTTCAGAAGCCAAAAGGAGTTGACAAATCGGCCAGGATCTCCGAGATTACACATAAAGGAGCCACATTTTTCTTTAAGATCTATTCAGAACCACATCATCACCATAAGATAAGCCCGGACCGGGCGAGTCTGTCCAACGCCTGCTCACCGTCGGAAAGTCCCTTATCGCCTCCAAGACATTGTGTGTAATGGAATGTGCTCGCCAATTCCATGCATCCAGCCGCACTTTTTGTGGCCCCCAGTTCGTGGTTTGGTTGGCTACTGCCACTTCCACGCTTGGTTCTTTGGACTGCTGTGGTTTAGAAGTGGTCGAAAGTGGTAGTTCATATTGGACAAAAACCTGGCCCATGCTAAGGAGGCAAAAAGTTTGCTCCATAAATGATAGCTCAATTTAAAAGGAGCCTCTATCTGGCGGTGGATTAGGTGGAGAATACAATGATGCCAAACAATGAAAGGGACCATTTGAATATTCACTTATCACGCATAAATATGCGGAAGATTGATGTTGGACACGGCTCACACTTCATGATAGGCCATCACTTCTATCGGATTCCACATTCCAGAAGGCATTGACATTTCAAGAGAGGACATTGTCTTCTTCTTTGACCCCCTGTGGTAAGAACTTACTTGAAGCTTTTTCTTTACCGACAAATTTCTCAAGCCTTGGAAAGTAAAAATGATTGAATTGGTCTTGAAACTTCAAAATCTAATGACATTAGTTTTTCATCTTTTGATCAAGCCCTAATAGAGCGAGCGCATGGGCCTGAAGAACCCCTGTACAATTTAAACCTCATTGGAGTTTGCTCAAAAGTTCAAATATCGTTTTCAAAGAGCAGAAGAAGAGGAAAGTATAACTTAAGATTGAAACTCTTCAAATTCCTTACCCAAAAAATGGGCAACTCAATTATCTATTACATTAAACAAATATCAGAAATGAATCTAGTAAATTAAAGGATATATGCAAGAAGTTTCATGCTCGTAGAAAATTACATGAATGTCACAATCATGGTTTTGTACTACAAGGGCAACCGGGCCACTTAAAATCAACATATATTGTGGTTGCCTAGTTCTTTTTCAGATTGTAATGTGATGCTTTAGTGAATAAGTGCTGCGCCATATAGCGTCTAAAGAAACCGCTGTTCTTCAATAATTAGGGTGGAAAAAACTTCAAATAAAGAACGTTGATTAATCTAATTTCAGAGCTGGAATTTCATCGGAAAAGCCAGAAACAACAAAAGAGAGAACAGATCCACAGTTCGGCGAATCTGTTTTAGCACTAGACAAAAAAGAATGTTCATGTAATCTTAATTGTGTACCTAAAACAAGGGTACTGGAGTGCTCGGAATTCCACGTTCAGGTTCACCACCTCCATGGTTCACGCTTATTAATTGTACCTCACCTTTTTTTACTGTCAATGCTTTTTATGCCACCCCGAAGGAGGTTGGTTGGTCAGCACGTAAAAAGGAATTTCCCTAATTCGGAATGACACCCATAAGAACCTAGAGTCCCTAATTTTTGGGCAGCCCCAGTTTTTGGCAATTACGAATTGAAACTGGTAAAAAAGCAACGACCCGTGAGACGGAGGAACGTCTGATTTGATGTCAATCTGCCTCAATGTTCTCACGCATTCTTGGGGGTTGAAAATCAATTTTCTCACACCAAAAGAGACGCGAGTGTCTATGCGTTGTATGCACAGTACATAATAACTGCCTCCCCCCTGGAAAAAAAATGATTACAGAGAAAGAGGAACTCCTCATGAGAATATAATGCTTATCTTTCGAGACCTCCTTCAAGCCTCAGCGGCCCTCGGTCCATCTTGGTGGCTTCGGTTAAAGATGATCGGGTTCCATATGAGAGTCAGTCCACTCACCACTGTTCGAAAACGTCTCGAGAAACAGGTTACGCTCAGCTTCTCGCCAAGCATGTTAATGCGAACAGGTTCTCGAGAGTGTAGGGAATCATCTGCTTGTTTTGATGAATGGGTTGAAATGGCTGCCCTCTTATATTTACCTATAATTTCAGGGGACGAACGTTAGCCAAGGCATGCTGCACGGCGAAGTAGTGAGGACTTTTTTGCCTCTAACCGTCCCAAGACATGGAATTACATTCACAACTCACTGTTGAGAATTCTGGCTCTATTGCATCGGTTGAAGGGGTACCACAAGGGCCAATATTGGGTCTCAAATTCCAAAGGTGTTTGACTTCGAACTGGACGTGTTTAACTGTTCAATGTTCATTCCTGGGAGAATGGTTTGGATTAAATTTAAGAGTTTGATTAGCAAGATCGGATTATGAAAAGGGTGAACAATGAAGATATACGAGCTTTGGAGAGAGCTTGATGATAATGGATGCCCGTGTGAGGATATGGAGCACTATGCCAGACTTTGAGACGGGAGGGGGTTGGGTCGAATGGTATTTCAGATCTCTGTGTGAGAACCTGTGGCTGATTTGGTCTTGAATGGTCAATATGAGTCATATTTCATAGCTGAAATGAGCCCACAATGAATGTGGGAGATCCTCGGATTCCTATCGAACTTTTTTCTTCAGCTCCTCCTCCTCTTCCACTGATTCTAGGGAAGAACCCGTGAAATGCACACTCCCATCATGCACCTACCTACCTCCACGCCTTCGCTGGCTAATGACACCCTCGAAATGTCAATCAATTGTGCACAAGATGAATAATGGTAATTTTGCACACGAAATGATTGAAAAGGCGTAGCACATAATCCGCTGCTACCTGGCCATAACTGGAATGTAAAGCACTCCACGCCACCCGTTTATTCTTCTCGAAGTCAAAAGCCAGTATAATTGAAAAATATTACTTTATTAATATGTTTTACTTTCTTTTTCACACGTTTGATATTAAACCATCTCAACACTTGCCTTCTTTCACGATCACTCGCACTTGTAACAACTAGCGCCCTCTTTAGTTTGACTTATTCATTTACATCATTTAGGAGAACCACGGTGCAATTTAGAGTGCAAATTCTTGAGATAAATTTGTCGCATTTTTTGCCGCCTTCGGAAATTTTCTATTGAGCTCCATTTTTGGACGCGTTGTTCGAAGTTGGACCTCGTTTTGACTCCTCCAAATGCAACGTTGGTGGTAAATTGGCATGGATCAATATCAGGGACACCTACATCAACACACCGAACTGGAACAAAATGATTCGATCGGTCAGTTGTTGGCAAATTGCTCGATGACATAATCTCCCACTTCAAACTCGCGCATTTTCACGATGGTGTTCAGTATGTTTGCCATGATGGGCAATTTAATGAAATACTTGCCCAAACATTACGTATTCGAGCATTTTTGTGATACCCAACCACAACAACAAACCCTTAATTTTCAACAAATTGTTGGCATTTCACCTTAAGCCTGCTCTCAAGATCATTACTGTTGGTAATTGATTTTCGAAGGAGCTTCTAATGGTTTCTGCCATTCAGTGAAGTCACTACGGTTATCCACATTTTAAACATAAAAAGACCCAAACTCGGGCCAGAATTTAGAAGCTATCGCTAATTCAACAGGAGACCAAGTCCACTTTTATTGCTGAACAGTTTAATAACGACTGTTTTGGCGTTTTCCAAGTATTGGTTTCTCTAATTTTATGCACTTGCCAATGCAATTGGGGAGGGTGCAGTGGATTACCATTAACAAGAAGGAAATCCTCCCATCATGTTGGTTGATGGGCCCACTTTGGAATTCCTCTTTCTCCCTTGGAGCATTCGTTTATGGACCAGTGATGGTGCTTCACTCTGCATAAATTCTCAGAAGGATTGAAGAGATTGAACAAGCCCTTGGAGCGGTTCTCGAATCCGGACTCCAATGATCTAGAACTCTGGACGACGGGCCATTAATCGCCTCAGTTTGCAGGGAACAATTGTCAATATCGTAGATGCATCTCAACAGGATGAGGTCATCCCCAAGGACCATTCATGGTATTCATTCAAAGCATTCATGCGGCTTTTCCAAGGAATCTAACTGGATGGTCGCCTCTCGCCTTCATTCCATCATTCTATGGGCAAATCATGAAGGTCTCAAAACACTTCCAGTTCCAAGGAAACCATTGCTCACTTTTGGGTGGAAGTGTCCGCTGTACATCCGTACCCGAACAGCCTCAGGGTTGCCAAGTGTAACTGCTCTTCCACGCCAGTTATCTATGCTACGCTCAGATCGTGAGCGGTCTGAAGCTCAGGAGCGCTGGACGGAATAGGTACCTCTCTTTTCCTGGGCCTGATTTCTGAACAGGTTAGAGGCATTCCCAGTTTGGGCATCTATAGAGCACCCTCACTGCCAGGTAGGTAGTAGGTTCATCTCCCTCTGATGATATTTCGCTCATGGCCAGAAGCAAATTTCCAGACTGGAGCGAGTGTCTTGGACAACGACATTCGCTCACCTAATCGCTGATTCATAATTGGTGAATCCAGAATGAATGAACTTTTGACTTCAAAGAATTCGAGTGACTGGCTACCGAAAACTTGTGGGTGCATTCATTCTTTGAGGAGCGACTGACGAATGATAATCCAGGACTGGTTGGTAGGCTTCAAGCAAGATTCATGTGGAAACAATGAACTTTATCAAAATGTGGTTCTGCGACTTCAATGTCCTCTGAGGCAATAAAGCGAATAACGATAGTAACAAATGATGTTTTGTAGATTTGTATTAATCTTCAAGGTGTGCCTTCAGTATTTAGGACTCGAAATTTTCATCAGCTTTACAATAATTTGAATGGGAGCATTTGTACCACGGCCTATTTTTGCTCTAAAAAGTTCTTTTTTGACATTCGGAGCAATGAATCAATGAGCGATAGTAAACTATGTTATCGACGTTTTTACCCTTCTGGCACCTAACATCTTGTGTTCAAGCACACCTCCCTTAGAAGTGAGAACCAACGCAAGATGGATCGTTTTTAATCCATTTCATGGGATCAGAAGTGGTCTCTGACACAATTTTAGGACAGGATGAGATTGAAAGCCTGGCGTGAACCATTGTTCACTCGAGCTCACCCTCGAATCACACCTTGAAATTCTGACGGATCCTGCGGACTTGTTGGATTGCGAGTTAAATGATCATGTGTCGCATCTTTTTGGACGTAACCTGACTTTTCAACATGATGGAACACCATTGCGACTCCAGGCACAACACTAATATTCTGGTCGCATCTCGAATCTTGCGCTTATGCTGCCCTCAACCCTCATGATTGGATTCCGATGACGAACATTTAACAGACTAAAGTGCCTTCCTTCACCATTCCTTGTTCGGAGAAACAATGGGAGAATGGTTCCTTGTAGAACCCCCTCACTCAAGTTGCGTTGTCGTGGCCATCGTTGTACAAGGAAAGTGGTAAAATGTTGCTCGCTCAAAACACGTAGTCCATCAAGTGGACAAGAAAATACCATTCCATGACCAAACAGGCCATGCATGAAGTGCTGCTGAAACTGGAAGTAGAGTGAGTATCGATCTTGAGCAGTGTTTACCCAAACACTAACCACACGTAAGCTACGTATTTCTTGGTAACATTATACATTATGAGACATCTTGTTGTAGCCCAGGTCATTGTCAGACGAGATGGAGCAAAAAGTGTGGAGAAACGGCTTTGTTTTGAATTGGAATGACATTTCTGAATGGTGAGCATGAGTAGAATAAATTTGAAAACACAGACTATGTAGGCAAAAAGCAAGGAGGACGAGCAGCGAGTCTCTTCTTGGCACATTCGAATGTTTGGTTTGTCCATCCCAAAGCAGTTTGGCTTTTAAATGGGGAATGGATTGAATTTTAAATCAAGACTGACAGACAGACGCCTCGCACTCTACTACATGTACACTCGACAAAACGGTCCAAGGGTTTGAACTTTAAACCGACCAAGATCCAAGATCAACCTCGACCACATGAAGGAAGGAATGAGATGAAGAAGAAACAGTCGAAGCACAAGATAGACAGGAGGAGGAAGATGAACCAGAAGCTTGTGATTGAAGTGACGCGCGGTAGGTCCCAAATCACACCACAAGCTTCCGAGAATGGACTGACTGATGAAGGCTGTCAGTCAGAGGCACGAATATTGCTCTAGCAATCATGTGCCGTACATCAACCACTAGAATGCCCAATGCTCGGCCATTTCATTTGGGTCACTATTAACGACAGGAATCATTGTGTCTCTGCTTTCAATAACTCGGTGTGGCAAAGTTGATGAGAATCGACCTTGTTCTCTCTCAGGGTTGTTTGAGGTATGGTCCATAAAGCTTAGCTGAGCTGTTTGGCATGGTATGCAAAGTGAGCGGGGGGATCTTTTGGTTTGGTTTGGAGGGGTGCGGATCTTTTCTCGACCAAATGGATACTTAGTTTTGCATTTAGCTCTAATTGCGTTGGTCTGATAAGCCTCTTGAGGACTTGAGGAGTCACATCAAACGACCGAAATGCTGACGGTGCCCATCTTTGATTGTACTGAGAAAAATACCACCCCACCAAACCGATCGATTAGAGGCAGCCAATTCAAGGGTTAGATCACCCCATCTTCCATCCAGGTTCTTGGTGTTTCTCTTGGCAGTATGCTTGGTATTACCGTACATCGGTGGTGGAACTGCAATATATGTTTGGGCGTTGCTCTTTCTTGCCAAAGTTATTTACGTCCGCTCTCGACGATTCATGGGCCCCGACTGACGGAAAAGTCATCTCCGTTATAGGGGATCATCGTACGCTACAACTCCCTATTCTGTATAGAGGAATATCGGAAGCAAGCTTTCATTTTATTTATTTTTTTCTTATCATTCCATATGTAAAAAGGCCACGTGTCTCTATGATACCAAAACCTCAATTTGAGGCCGATGACTTTTTTTGCGACTAAAGGTCTGTAGCCTCTCTGAGAGCCGGCGAAAAAATATTTCTACTTCTCAACTTTAAGGTCGCAGTTGAGATGGAGAAGCATCAGGTTACTTAGTAGGTCCAGAGACGGGCAGAATTAAAACAAGGTGGCACTCCGAGTACCATTCAACCAAAAATATAACATCCCAGTAGGGCCAAGAGTAGCAAAGAACAAAAGCCATAGTTTCACATCCAGAGGTAGTCGTGTTGCCGGCTTCTTGCTATTCTCATTCAGATTGTAGAAGGGAGCTCCGACCATGGTGCTTTTTGTTCACTTAGGGTCTATTTACATATTTTCCGCCACTTTTGACACGAGATGGACATTCTACATTCTTGCTTTCACTCGGAACAATTGGGATAACTCAAGAAGTTGTTTTGAGCAATGAGATTTCTCGAGTATTT
>NC_081450.1:14541898-14544241 GCF_007210705.1 Tigriopus californicus | reverse complement strand
ATTTACGTTGTTCATTTGAATAGATAGTCTAGAAACCCCATAAAAGTGTAAAATTGTTGGGGTAACCTAAAGCAGGAGGCCCTCGTTGCAAGAATTGGGTGTTTGTAGCGAAACGGAGCATTTCATAGACTGTTATTAGGAATTACACTAATTATACACACTGACACTCCTTCATTACCATTTGAGGCCAAAGAGCCACTAAGTGATGCCCTCGTAGTTCAAACATTAGAGGCGGCATTTTTGGTGGGTAAAAGTTTTTGGCGCATGCCAAAACCGGCCAGAATGGCATGCATCTACCTATATTACTCGCTTTATTTGAAGACGGATCAATAAAGTAGGCACCCGAATTAGTTTGTTTTCGTCATTTCCGAATTCGATCCCAGTGGACAAATAGCAATGGAAAATGCGGCTCAAGCTTGCATTGGACTTCTGCCATCCATAAACGAATCGTATTTGGAATTTCGTTCCCAAGGATCGTGGCGAGTTCGCGACCAAGGACGTATTTTTAGACGTGCCCTATCGACTAACTGAGAGGGTCTTAAAGAGTGACGAATTTTGAGATAAAACAAACTCATCTCCCATGTGCATCTCCGTCTGCGTCAAGAAAAATGAGACCGACCAAGCAACCAACCAGCCAGCCAAACCAACGAATAAGGGCAGGGTGCAAGAGTTCAAAGGAGGCCACACACCTAAAAGAACGGACTCAAAGAAACAGACAACAAATCCCTTGAACAGACTAATCATGAGGATGCCAACAGCCTGCAATCAGCCGGGCAATATCGGTGTTTGAAAGTGCATTCCATTTGGACGAAATGCCGATGTCTTGACAAGAAACAACACCCCACTCACAGAGAAAAAAGTTTAGGCAAATCTGGGTTACCCGCTCATCTTTGTATTTGATCCCATGACTCCGAAGATACAAGCTACGTTCTATGCAGGCTAGCTCTGATACCAATGAGTCTTGGCTCATGTTTCACGTTGGAGCTTGTCTAATTTTTCAGGCAATTCGTATTCAAATTGCTCGATAAGCCGTCAACCAACCAAGCCACCAAGCCAGGTAGGAACCACCGATTCACGGGGTGGTGAGGGCAGAGGGGGTTTGGATGCTTGAAGAGCATAAAATTGAGAGATATTGATGACTTCATCGTGTGGCCTGCCAAGTTTTGGGTACCCAATGTTTACATACATACGCTCAACTTCACGATCATCGTGCTCTTCAAGATTTATCGCCAACCTCCGGATGGAAGACCAAACATGTTGTTCTCAACTTGCTATTTTTTTCCTCTCTCCTTTGGGTGGAAGACGTGGAGTCCTTTTAAGTATCTCCCAGGTAAATGAAACCAGCAATGCAATTGAACTTGTCGGATAACAATGCAGATCTTCAATTTGCGGGGGTGTCAAGTACGAGCAAGTACAAGGGATCGATAAGCGGCAATTACTCCTTGCAGGCGATAAGAGACGACGACCATTCCAATTCAACCCGTACCCCAAGCCATGCCTATACATACAATCATCATCTTCTATCCACCTCGGGATTGTTTGTAATCTGAGAAGAGACTCCCATTTAGATCAGGCCTGGCCTCGTATCAAGCCCAAGGGGCGTGTCCAATGAGCCGCTGATGCCTTGGGCAGCTAGGGTGTCCACAGTACACCGTACCTGCACGTGCTGTAGAGTGGGCGGCGAGCCAGCACTTCATGGGTGTGTTCATGGAAGGAGAGAAATATTCACTGGAACGAGATACACGAGATAATGAGGTCGATAGGCTGCTTCCTCCTTCATTCGCCCTTCCACGTTCCTCAAATCTCTTTTTTTCTCCTTCTTCTTTTGAAGCATGTCAGCATCTTAATTATTACGCCATTGGCCGATAGCGGCAACCTTTCCCCCATTATCGGGACCATCGACGGATTCACTGAGAAGAAAGTGACCGCATTTCAGCGATACTTTGAATGTGGAACCCTGGAGTCTTCCGTGTTCTCGTCGTCAAAGTGCTTTTGCACCACTTTAAAAAAAATCTGGTTTGGCACGACAAGATTCCCTACTCGCACATAATATCGACACATGCATGGGTGCATATTTGCCCTGTAACTAGATTGAAAATTCGTTTCCAAAGAAGGGAATAGCTTGACTGAGGGTGTCCAAAAAAGGTGGAAACTGATGACAAGCGTCCTGGATGGTCCCAAATTGGATTGACAGTCACTTGAGCACCCATCATGGATGGACATACCCTCGCCAGAGCGTATCAGGACAGGACAAAACGATCTCCAGGATTTGGGGAAAGGTCACTTATGGACGTGTATGATGAGGGCACAAAGAGCTGGCAAAGATAGCAGAATAAACAACAT
>NC_081450.1:14473035-14538284 GCF_007210705.1 Tigriopus californicus | reverse complement strand
GCGTGGTACACTCACTAGTTATTTGGTCTCCAATTCGTGGGATGATGCCGTAATGAGATCTCTGAACTTCGATAAAGATCTCAAGTGCTATGATATCAAAAGGGCTCCCTCCACACTGGTGCCGTTCTCCCCCAAGAGCCCTTTCCAGCTAACAAAAGAATTTCAAAGTCCAATGTTTGGTTGAGATAACTAGATTTGGTTATGCCAAAGTACGTAGATTCTCAAATTTGAGCTGATTCCTCAACTGGAAAGTGTGGAATATATGTCTTGACGCCGGTTTAAAGGTTTTAAGAGATGACAGGCCTCATTTATTTCATATTTAGCATTTTCTGCTCATTCATACCTAGTAATTGAATTGATCTCTACGACTTTGGGCCCCCTCAATGCAAGTCTTGTAATGGTATTACATGCAATTATGATAAGTACGTCTTTAAAAAGGGCCTACCAAAAGGCCTGGCTTATTTACAAGAACCCAGCCAGCTCAAATGAGTTTAGACCAAAATTCTCGATCCCCATGAAATGGGTCATCTAATCAAATATTGGCATCAATAACCGTTTAGTCAGTGCACCAATGCACATCAAATGCCGACCAAAACTTGCCTTAATATCCACATTATCAAATAGATAATGATGAGCTCCCTAGCGACCACTAACACAAAGGCAACGTTCGGGTACCAGCCCTAAAGGCTTGTGGCACATTCATAAATTTAGCCCCTGGAATCTAGGGCTGATCATCATGATTTGGTGATTACTAGCAGATAATTGGCCATTAGATGATGGACACCCTTTCTCCCGATTTTGATCATCATTTTATCATCTTCTCAATCTTTGAAGCAAAGTCACTCATCCCCTGGCCTCTCTCTCTTCTTCCCTCTCTGCCTTCCTGCTTTGAAATCTTTCCACATTTTTTTATTGCCGCCGAAAAATGAATGGACCTTTGTCACGCGTTGATGGGATTGCTTGGGAAAGCCTCTGGTTTTACCGTCACGTTGACTGAGCCCGTTGCGCACTTAGGAGCACTCAAGGAAACAACATCAATTGTTCACAGAGTTCATTCTTGGATGGTGGTCAATTGAAGGTAAACAAATGAACGGTGGGGCACTATCCCTTTTGCTTTTGATTAACTTTCGGACTTTACCAACCATAATAGATGAATTTGAGTTTCACCAACTTTCAATGAAGACTTAAGCCCATACTCCCTAACACCTCAATTTCCAAAAGCTAGTCCCATTTACGCCATCAACAGAATCCTTATGATATGTAACATGGTAAAGCAGCATAGTCATGAGAGGAAGCGGAATGAACCTGAAGTCATTTTAAAGTGCATTCTTAGCTCTGACGCGTAAAAGGCTAATTTGTCGATTTCGTCAGCCTAACGGCCAAAATAAAGGAAATGGTTTTATCTTAGGCCTCAAATATTGTCTGCTGTACCGATTTCGTCAGCCTAACGGCCAAAATAAAGGAAATGGTTTTATCTTAGGCCTCAAATATTGTCTTATTCATCCAAAAATAGGCCCACTTTGTCCACGAAACGTTGAGTGCGGGTTGAAAGTTAAAGGACGGCAAGCCACATTTGTGGAAGTAGCTTCAGGCCAATGTGTCTTCCAGGTGACGGTAAAGTGCTGAGTTAATCCGCTAGTGACCACTATCACATCAAGATTTGAGATCGGGATTTCGGGGCCAGTGCCTATACCCTAGTTATCACCTTTCAGAGAGGCAGAAGATTTTGCCGACAAGAAAAGTGATGACCCGCCTCACTCTGCCCCAAAACCAAGAGAGACAGAGAGAGATCTGCAGGCTAATCTCTTTATGGCTACTGCTGTTAGCGGCTACTCGGGAAATTAAGTTTTTTCTCCCCTTTTACAGTACGCTAGGCTCGTGTATAATTTTTCAATTTGGCTCTGGCAAGTAGTACAGTGATTGGCCAATTGGCCAAATACGGCGCTAGTTAGCCGGAGCTGGTTGGTCAAATGAATGGGTGTATTAACATGTTTACTTTGCTTCATAATTGCTCCTTGTCACAAGGAATCATTAGTCTCTGTCTCTCTCTCCCTCACTCTCGTCCAAACACATGAACTCTTATTGATATTCGAAATCGAATCCACTGATCCATTAGTCAACAAATTGTGAACGTCATATTGAATGAAGTCATTGTTTGCCATGCATTCAATTGTTCTATCAACAACTTGATGCCAACCCTATGTAGTAAAGAAGAGTAAAAACGGAAGACATGGAGAGTAAAACATTGTGGGTTGCCTAGGGGTATTTGCTTAATCCAGTTCTAACCTTGACTTGAACACCAAACACAGATGATATGAACAAACAGAACCTTTTTACGACAGTAAAGTGAAAATCGCAATGTACGTAGATCACGTCAGTTTGTTCATGCCCAGTGTGACGAGGTGTCTGTGTCTCCTCTGAGTTTTATTATGGTCCGGTGTCTTTGACGGTTCTTCTTATCCCAGGAATGTCGGAGCTTTGTCCCTTGTCTTATGTTTGGGTTTTCAAGACCCGGCAACGTCTTCATTTGGAAGTGACTGAATTTGCATTTGCTCCTTGCCCTGAAGGTTGGGGGATATTACTTAATTCAGCTCCTTTTGATACACTCTCATTAACATGCAAATGGCTTCAGCTTGAGATATGGCGTCCTCGTATACAGCTTTGATAGCGTTCTCCGATTATTTCGTTCTAAATCTGATGGAAATCGGAATATTTACTCGGAAGCCAACCCCTGTCCGCATCACAAATTGTCTGGAGGGGTGTTGAAAGAGTGGTAGTGATTCAAAACACTTCTTGAGCCATCTCAATCTGTTGCAGCGTGAGGAACTAGATGCCTGGAGTTTTGAATTAAGATCAAGTATGTTTCGCCACAATAGATCCGAATGCTCCTGGACCGCTTTGCTCCTCTCTGCGTTGCTCTTTACTCTCTACAAACTTCAAAGAGGACTTTCAAAACAACAAGTGGCGAGGCAATTATCATCAGGGCTGAAGGCTCTTTGAATGGGACCCCTCCTAACAAGGTACATTCTTGAAGGCATTGTGAAAACAATAGACTGGTATGAAAAGTGCCCCAAACACGTGGCTGGTATGGGACAATTAAAATCCAACTACCTTCAACAAGTGTGCGGGAAGATTCCATATTCAAGCCCTTTTGGTCAAATTGAGGCTGAAACTTGGTCAGCGTAAAAGCTTGTTCTATCTAGCTTAAAGAGGGGTGACGCTCCCAATCTTTGTGTGGGCTTGGTCGTGCACGGTTGTTATCATTCCAAGACAATTCCTGCTGCCAATGCAAAAAGTAAACATGCACTCGGAATCTTAATGGATCAATAGATAAACAATCATGTGCAGTCACAGAACCTTGGAGCATCGCCAAAGGCTTTTTGTCAGCGTGATACTGACCATCCTCTCCGAATCAAGGGCACAAGATTGGGCATATTATGAGGATGAAGACTATGATGATGATCATCATCATGATTCAGCAGTTCCTATCACACGGGTTCAAATTCATCGCTGGATTCAATCGAATCTAAGGGGCCAAAGCTTGAACATGAGTAAACAAATTGTTGATTGAAACGATTGAAATGGAGTGAGAGAAAGGTTGAATAAATCAGCTAAAGTGGCCAAAGAGCAAACAAAGGTACATCCAAGATCCATTATCCCCTCTCCTTATATGAGTGTGGCCTAATTGATTAACAATGGCCAGCTTTACGACACTGTTCAATGGTGGCAAGCTTTTAGACAAACACTTCAATCCTGGTTAGTTGTGCAAGATTTAGACCGTCCACAGAGTTGTTCCAGTTCACGAGCACGTGGCTAACTTGGTTAGTTTGCGAATAATGTTACATTAGCCATACTCGTAAAGATAGACAGATAACCAGTTAATGCCTCATTGCCCTTTAAATTAGGTAGCATAATCAAGACATTTCTGTGCAGTTTGCAATTTCTCGGCCTACTTCTTTCAAGAGGCTGAAGAACAAGGAGAGCAAGAATGAGATCATCACTCAAATTGGATTCCACTTTCATCGCAGGCTGATTACTACTAAAAAATGGGTTAGTTTGATGTCATTTGATTAGACAAGACATTTACCAGTCGTGAGTGGGACGAATACTGCCTTGGCCATTTTTTTGTGTTTCCTCACAATCATCAGGTTTTTCAATTTGCAAACGTATAAAATATTTTATTGAGAACATTTGCTCTCGGGTACAGGCACACTGATCCTGGGGTGAACCTTGAGCAATCCCAACTTTGACAGCCTCATATCCATTCTAAATACGATAACAGATCTTTTGGCACATTAAGCCCTGGCCCAAGCGCCAAAACAAGCAACACTCCTCAAAACCATTTCAGTCACCTTGGTCCGCGTATACTGAAAAAAAAAAAAAGAAATCCGAAAAGGTCGAAATTTCCAATTTTTGATCGGGCGACAGAGAATTCTCCATTCGCGAGGAAAGAGTGGGAAATGATTATGTTTTCATCCAAGTATCTTGTCGGCATTGGGAACGTTTTGAGTGGGTGGCTTTGGCTTGAAAGTAACTGATATCATTGCATTTATGGTTAGTAGGCCTACTAGGCATTGAAGATAGTAAAACCGCCGTGGTCCCGTCTATGACAGGCCCAGGTCTTTCTCCTTCCTCCCTTCTTGGGGGCCACAGAAAGATACACTTCTGAGCTGAAGAGGGACTTCATCGGATTGAAATGATAGCTGTGGAGGTGCCCACTTTCAGGAGGCACTTCCAGGCACCTTTTGATGACCGAATCAAGTCGTAAGTTCGCCCACGCCAACCCCAAAAATCCAGCTCCTTTCCTCCCGAAAGTCGACTCATTCACTCATTTGAGCCCAAGACCAAACGGCAAACCATGAAATCTCTCAGCTAGGTATATCCGCCCGAAATTCAAAGTTCGGATCGGTGTTGATATTGAAACGTTAGAATAATGCTCTCAAAGCTGGATACGGGCTGGTGGTTAGCCAAGGCTATCAATCAACATTTTAATATTGGATGCATTTGAACATCATGACTAGAAATTTAGCACCTTCTCAATATGGGCTTCTCGTTGTGATTTTTCTCCAAAGAAGCGTGAATTGCATTTTGAAATGCAATGCTTAGCACTCCAAAGGCAATCCAGGCATAGTTTGATATCTGGCAACGTTTTACTTCCACTTTGATGGGCAAATAAACAATAACCACATATTGGATCGGCCAAGACGCTGCTTCATCTCGCAATTCGTCCGTCGTTCAATGACGTAATCTTGGGAGTTGCAATTATCCCGTCAAAAAGCGCCATCCCAAGTACGTATGTATGGGTGCATGCTCGTGGTCTGACGTCGCTATTTTGGCCTATCACATGCCTCGCCAGCAGGCCTCTAACGAGGGGGGAAAGAGAGTCAGGCCTCAAGTGGCGAGACAAAAGGGGCAGGGCCTATAGGCACCAAAATGGAACCTTATTGGCAGATCTCCGAGATTCGAGACTCATTAATGACCCTTGACTGACTCGACGTGGCAGGTTTGCACACTCGATATTTCTCAGAGACGATAGATACTGTTTATGATATCTTCTCCCATACCAACTTTGATTATGGACGATGAACGCTGAACGGTGTTTTGATCTCGGAAGTGGCATGATTTTTTTCGGCTCGCACCAACAAATTGATACGCAACATAGTAGGTACATGACGATTCACAAGAGAAGGAATCACATAACTTTTCGATTGAATGTAAGTAGGTACTATGAGTGCTGCCAATCCATTTTGTAGCTCTGGCTCGTAGTTTGGAAGTGAGTCATCCTCATCAATTGTTGCAGGAAAATACTTTTCAGATAGCAAGACCAGTTCACATTCACCTCTTGATGATAGTCATTGGGTGGAGCCGAGTTAGTGATGTTGCCTCTCTTTTGTGGTCGTAAAGGTGCTCGGCGAAGCCCTCGAATCTGCATGAAGATTCATCAGATTAACTTCACTGGGACCTCCAAACCCATCTGACTGACTGACTGACTGACTGACGGACGAACGAACGAACTGACTGGCTGACTGACGTTGGGGCTACTGTTCATTTATCTTTTTCTCCTGAGAGACTGGAAATTTCAATTGTGCTCGTCAACCCAACATTTGTACTGATATCCTGAGCAAGACTGAGCTTCAATCCCGGTCAAATATATTTTTTGATGATGGGATGGGTCAGATTGTTAGCCAGTCAGTCAGTCAGCCAGTCAAGTGAGATTTAGTTGAGCGCTAATTAGTGACACCATGTATATCGTAAGAATGGCCTGATTGGAAGTGAAGCAACTTCAATTATTCACTAATTTGGGCTCGTCTCAAATTGATCAAGAAGACAATAAAAGGGGGACGAGATCAAAATCCAGTAATTTGAACACCTATAATTGGTACTAACTGGAAGCCTATGTAACCATCCAGAGACTCTCTCTTTGTTTTCAAAATAGCTTCCCATCTTGACAATTGCCGTTGTGCTCAAGCAAGTACGTTATTTCCCACGCTTAAGATACATTTTCGCACCTACAGACTCTTCAATGGCATAATGACAATCGTTCAAAACTTAAACGCCTTGAACGTATCAGCCTTCTTGGCCATGCAAGGCTCCCGTTGGTAAGAAAGTATTGACGAAATACCATTGAAATTTACCGTGGTCGATAATGACTAGGAGGACAGCACATTACTGGCAAGTGCACAACAGGCCAAACGTACAGTAACGTCAGATGTCATTGTTTGTCCTTCGGATTATGGGCTCTGCGGGACCCTCTTTACGCAGATGCAAGCAATTGCTTGCATGCCATTATACCTGATGGATGTGATTGTCTTAGTCGATATTAAACGATCTGGTGAGCGTCCTCAGTCTGTCTGTCCGTCATGGTGAGGAATTTTGGAGTTTGTGGGGCAATTTGGCATGTCTCATAATGACAACCTCCTACACTCATTTGAATCCTCAAATTGAAAGATTAGCATCTCGCTCTCAAAGTCATGAAGCCCACTCACAATTTCCCCTCTCTTTCACGTACAAGGCAATGGACGGCATATCCATAACATACCCAATAATAATCTCTCATATTCCGGTAGCAAGAGTGGCGGTGATGGGGGTAGAGGTGTCACCGGATCGGCTGCATATATCTCCAGACATTGGTGACAAACCTTCGCGAGCCCTTTTTACCTTTGTAACCCGAGAACGTATCTGGTTTATAGCTTCTCTAGCTCCAGAATTCACGCTTTATGAAATTGGAGCACATATCTTCAGTTTGAATGGAGACCCTGTCCTTCATCCATCTGGTCATCATCCTCATCATGGTCGTCCACTGTCACCGCTGCCATCCGAATGTTGTACGTAGGCGGCAAAAAAATGTCTCGATTTCATTTCTTATGCCTTGATATCTTGCCTCATTAAAATGGAAAACTCAAAATAGATTGGCTGGTTAAGAGGATGACTCGAGCTCCTGGAGGGAGCACTCGAGGGCTCCATGAGCAATGCAGCTACAGAAAGCATCAAGGGCACATAAGAACAAGAAAAAAGACATGATTTGACAATCGTAAGGATGTTTCTTAAAGAATACGCGGGAAATATGAATTCTTTACTCCTTGACTCCAAAATTGAAAGATCATGTTTACAAGATCATAAAGCTCAAAAGAATAATTTTGCATCGATTCCTGGCATATTATTCCCTCTTCATATGGAGGAGTAACATATCTTCCCTGAAGGTCTCTGTCCAGGGGCTTAGGTCGTCCTTCAGAGATCAGAATTGGTAGCTGAGTTGAACAAAATGTCTGGAGTCCAAAAAACTTTCCATCGTCCGTGGGAAATAAGCCATTTGATCCATTTTTTGTGCCCCACACCCTCCGTTCGGAATACATTTGACCGATGCATCATGCCAATGTCTTGTTAAGACCTCGATCCTTGTCCAAGCTAGAATTGTACAGCCAGGAACGATGAATGGGGCCCAGTTTTTATGGACGCAATTCATGCATGGATTTCCTGCAACAAATGCCAATACCCCTGAATACCAATTGGTGGAGAAACAACGAAGGAAGACAACGCGAAGAACAAGGCCAGATCTTGATTCATTTTCTCTGGCCATTCATCATAATTCATGAACCATCTGTGTGTGTGTGACATTTGAAACTCATTAGATAAAAGATCAACCCTCTCTCTGCGTGGAAGACTTGAATAATGGTTGGACCAAGATCAAACTGGTTAAGTTCACAGGTTTCCCAGGTAGAGATAAGACAAATGTGCCTAATTGTCCCCACATAGGAAGAAATTCGAGGGGAGAAATCACCTCTCACTCCCAAAGCCATGTATCAAGGATGGGCCTCACAGCCATTTCAACCATAACTTAGCGGTGCAACGGTCCCAATTGTTTGAAGGTACTGTCCGTTTGATTATATTGGATCGCTGAAGTTATAGCGGACTCCATCCCGATCTCCAAGTGATGGATTTGTTATTGGTCGTGGTGGAATTCGGAGCATCAAGATCTGGACATTCCGAGCTTCCCATGTGGCGTGATTGATCTGGTTTGAAGTCCGGATGGAACCTCCAAACCGAGCTGACAACATGCATCCCAACAATTTGCCAAATAATGTTGGTCATTCAATGCCACATTGATTTCATACATCGACCCAACCTCGAGGTGAAGTACGCCAGCTTGCGGTTCGATGTTCGATATCAAGTTGGTTAAGACATCGTATACTGATGAAGATGGTTGATATGGCATCATTGATTGTGTGGTAGCTCGCTTGTCCGTTCATCTGTCCGTCCGTCTGTCTGTTTCTCTCGTTCCAATGGCCAATGTATGGCGAGCTGTCAGCCAACAAGAAGAGTTATTTATGATCCAATCAAATCTATCAATTCAACCTTTAGCTTCCACCTGAATCAGAACGGGAGCTACTCAAGAACTTCAACCATCGCGATGATGATCATGAGGACGAAAAGGACCAGGAGGAGAAGAAGGAGAAGAAGGAGAAGAAGGAGGAGGAGGAGGAGGCCGGGGAGCTTTGCGAGTAGGAGGATCAAAGATGCTGATGATGTTAGGGTTGTCATCGGATATTCCCCTTTTGGGCCTGAATTCGCCCAATATCAAAAGTCAACACACACTTGTTCAATGGGCACTTTGTTCATTCACTGAAATTGAAAATGACATCATCGTTTCTCTTCGCTTGGCCAAGCATTGGAGACGTACGTAGAACCCGCGATAAGCACTACTTTGTCGTAAGAATTGGATCAAAACTCACAAGCCATGTTGCAAAGTTTTATAAAAGTACTTGAACCGGTTACTTTCTGTATAATTTGATACTCGGTAAATGGTCCGTCTTTTTCAAGGGCGAATCGATAAGCCCTAAAAGGTCTCATTTGTTTGACAGAAACAAGCAAGCTTGAGCGGATGAAGAGGTTGTTGTTTATGTGATTAGCCATTGATCTTGCCCATTGGTTTGTTGAATGGCATTTCTATCATTCTTTGACAGTTTATTTAATGAACCATGAGATTTCTTATCGCATCCATTGATACCACCGTGACTTCTGTCAATGCCACCTACTAGTTGTGAGTCCATTGAAAGGATTCATGGACATATGGAAGTTGAAGCGAGGGAGAAAAAAAGAACCCTCATTGGAAACGGAGAGAGAATCGTATTTGTGGGCACTGTTCAAAATCGTCCTTAAATATTTCGACCGACATAGCATTTGCCATATCCAAGGGTATGAATAAGTCGTTACTTAAAGGTGCAGACACGGATAAGATGGTTTCAAATTGCAGGCGTCTCGTGGATCCAGCAATTTTATCAGTGCTACTTGAATGTCTCCTTCAAAATATGGTCTAATGGATTTTCAAGGGAGTGCTTGAAATATCAGTGTGTTGGTTTTTTTCCCTACCACCAACTTGAGGCCATTTAAGGGGAGCTCCCATCTATTACGAACCTCGCCATCATTGATGGAGTAAGTCATGGAGCAATTGTTATCGTCTCCAGAATACATTAGCATTTAATTGGAATTCTCCTACTTGCGTTGGAGATTCAATTAAATCCCGAATTGACTCTCCGATAAGCAATCCTGAAGACACGTTCACGTGTTTACTCACATCTCATTACCACAAACCCATCCACCCACCAAAGTGGTTCAGTCATAATTCAACGCGTGAAATCATAGGCCCGACAGCATGGGCATTATCTCAAGCATGGTCATTTTCTCCACTTTGATCCCATTTCATTTTCTGCTTTGTTAAGCACACCACCACCACCACCATCAATCCAACAAACCCTCAAGATCGTCGTCATATTCCATGCTTTTTTCCTTCCTTGGGGAACCCCATCCCGCCGCCAAACTGAACTGCGGACCTTTTTGCCCCCTTACCGAGTCAGCTGAAGTCGGGACAAAGTTTAGTGTTGGGTTTTTGCTTCATTCTATTGAGAAACAGGGGTGTCAACCTGATGTGGGCGCAAAAAGTAAGCCTTATATCATCCGAAGAAAACATCTCAGCAGGAGACCGAATTAAATTCAGAGCTCTTCCCATTCTTGTGGATACAATGACTTTACATCCTCGAAACTAGACTTCAACCCCATGGAAGGGGGCTGGTTTGAAACCTAAAAGTACAGTTCGAACTTACAGAGAAAATATTCCTCATGCCTAGAAACATTGGAAAACTCCTCGAAAGGTAGAAATGAATGAAGCTTGGGCAGAAGGCACATGTCAAGACTTAGGAGATCAACAAGCCATGTGGAATGGATGTCAACGAGCTGAAGGATCAAACCTGTCCAAATCCACTGTCTCCTCGATCTTGGCAATTCGGAATGTGGTCTTGGAGCTAGGGTGATGATTTCACACTCGGATCAAACATTAGCTAGCACTTCCTTGCCAGGAATAGCCCTCCCAAACGTACCTCTTCGCCAACCATCGATCGACGCGCTTTGTTCACTCAGGAGGTATTTTGTCATGTGGAAGGTGAAAATAATGGGACGCTGTCACTTCAAAACGCATGACATGGGATTGATATCTTGGACAAGAATGCGTACTCACTAACACTACAGATTGTTGGTAGACACGCTTGACCCACAAGTTAGGGAAAAAGCCTCATCAGTCAACAACAAGTCCGAGTTTGGTTGGCCCAACCTTGGGCTGTATGGTTGATAGTACTTGGAATACGAGTAGAACAAGAACGGCCTACCAAAATAAAAGTGATGGCATTTATAATGAGAGATCTTGAGGTCCGATATTGACTATTCAATCGTGGAAGATCGGGTCATGATGCTGAGTCAAGGTGTAAGTGATAGCGTTCACAAAAGAGAACTTGTAGCATAGCATTTATGTATTGTTTGGTACATTGTGGTGCTTCCCCCGTGTGGACGAGCTACCCGAGACTGTTCATAGAAGAGCTGTCAGGGAACCTGGAAATCAGATCTAGGGATGACTTGTCATATTCTGTTTTCCATCTTGATTATCTTGTCTACAACATCCCCCGTGACACTTGGGAATCGAAGTGCGAGGAGGGTGAAAAACTACACTCAGGGTCAAAGGGCTGTTTGTGCTCACTTGAAAGCCTAAATGTTGCTCGAACCCAGGGTCTTGGTATACTTGACACATCTAGTGGGTTTAACTAAGACAGGTAGTGTGATAGGGGTTCAGGTGGTGGTGGTGATGGTGGTGGCGGTAGTTTCAGATGGATGGAGATCATCCAGGTCTAGGCTTAGATTTGAATTGAGATTGATACGAGTCTTGAGCAAACATGACCAAAAAAAACAAACTCCCAATTAAAGGCGTGTAAGTGCCCAAAAGACAAGCTTTTGAACTCTCTTCTAGCTTCATTAACTTGTGGCTTACGACATGGTCTATTAACAATTTGATTGTGGCGACGAATGTTGCCCATCAAACACGATCTCGTTTCACTATCAAATTCAGGACAGATGTGTTCGCCCCTAACCAGCCCCACTTGTTCTGCTACCACCTTAGGCACTGCCTTCAATCTACCCACACCCAATTGCCAACAACAATGGGAGGCATCTTAATAATGATAATAATTACGGACGCTAATGAAATTAGAAGTCTGCAAGCGAATCAAATCCAGTAGCTGGATTATGTGTGTGTGTGTGAAGATGTGGCCAAAACCCTCCAACGCCCGGGGGCTCAGGGGCGTTATGATGAAGGGACACGCGACTAGGCCCGCTCAAATTTGATCAGCAGTTTCCACAGCATATCACGTTAATTCTTTTGCCACCCAAGATGACAGAACAAAAAATCCAGACTGGCTATGGACCTCTTCTAAAGACTAAAAAACAGTCAACCTAACATCTCTTGCTGCCACTCTTTTTTAGATCAAGGAGTCCCTGTTGAGACGTTTGGTTCATTGGAATAGGAATCTGCTACCGTAAGCTCATCCAAGCAATAATAACCCCTACAAAAAGTAAAGCGACGAGTCTAGAGAGTCGTGGTGGAGTTTTTGCTCTCATATCTTGCCATTTAAGCGGTAGAGTCCATCAAAATGATCCAATCTCCTTCACTCTTGTGAGGTCCTCTCCCTCCAGTCAAGGGACTCCGTACTGTACGATGCCATCTCGTCATTCGGGAATTATGACACTCCTAAGCTCATAAAACAAGAAATTGTATTTATACTTAAAAGTCAACTTTGAAGATTCTGAACTCTTTTCTTTATTTCCATAATGGCATTTTTGATGAAACGAGCTCATAACTATGTTGGATATCACAAATATATTTACATGAATGGCACAACAGAATTCTGTCTTGGGGGATTTTCAGGTCACAGAGAGGGTTGAAGAGATGCTAGAAAGTGGTTTGTAAAACATTTGTGTTCATCAACAAGTAATACCATAGGGATTGATTAACAGGAGGGCTAGACATTGAAGTGAAAAAGAAGCATAATTCCTAGCAAGCACCAGAACATCGGTCTGCAGGGACCTCATCAAATCAAATTTTCGAACGGATCAACCACCCCAAAGTTGAAGTCCTCGAATCCTTCCAAGGACTCGTCAAAACTACCGGCCAACTCGGTGAAAAGATCTGCCACATGAGACGTGATCAAACCAGGATCGAGTCCTCCTCCCCCTCCGCCAATGAAATCACTTCCTTTCCCAGTAGTTCCTGTATTCAAGACTCCCGCGCCAATGGAAGAAGTGTCGCCGATCAAAGACAGAGAGGAAGAAAGAGGAGGGGGAAGCTGAGGTGATCTCCCGCCACTCCCGACGCCGTTCCGAGATCCAGTAGCAGCTTCCGGGCTTTGCTGATTGAAGTGCTTGGGCTGGAGCACTCGGCGGGCACTTTTATTTGGCAACACTGGTGCCGCTGATATGGTCAAAAGAGTGTCGAGGTTACCACTGGTAGTGGTGGGAGGCGCCGGAGCAGGAATGGAAGGGGTTGCCACAGGAGGAGGTTGAGATTTGAAGCCAACAACGCGAGGCAGGAAATCCAAAGTGGAAGTGAGCTCAGTCCAATCCGGACAATCCACCTCGGGACTATTGTCGAGGCCCTTGGTTGGGGTTGAACCGGGACTTCTATCATCACCTGGATCATCCGCATCTTCCATGAAACCGCTATCATCTCCACTTGAGTTGGAACTCGACTCACTTTTGTTTCGTTTCTTGGATTTATTGATTGTGGCCGTCAATTTGATGGCGTTGGACAGAGCCTCCAAGGGATCGTTGGAATCTCCTTCCTCCGTGTCCATGTCCTCATCCTCCAGGTCATCACCTTCACCCGTAGGTAAGGGACAGAAAGGGCTTTGAACGATGGATGTGCCATATACATTTACTCCGGCATCGCCAGTGTCCAAGATGTTCTCCAGAGCTCGGATATAGTTAATGGCCACGTGAAGGACGTTAATCTTGGTTAACTTTTCACACCGACCTTTACCCGCCATGATGGGGGTGGGGATTTTGTCCTTGAGCTTATCAAAGGCAACGTTTATCTCACCCATTCGTTGTCTCTCTCTCAAGTTGGCCGTCTTTCTGCGGTACTTGCTCATGGGAAGAGGACGAGGCTTAGGCTTTGGACCTCGCTTCCGAGGTTGTCCTTTACGAGATTCAGTTTCGATTCGTTTCTTAATGGAGCATGCTCGAAGAGCGTATTTATCCACTTCCTCCTCTGACTTGTAATTCTTCTTCGTTTTGTTATTGCTGTTATTATTAGCCTTGGCGGACCTGACCTTCTTTGGTGCCTTCGCTCTGAGAACGGAGGAGGTTCTCTTGGGCATGGTCTTCGTGGCGTGTGTATTGGGTAGCTTCCAAGTCAGTTGCAAGGTTTCACACATGATGCCAACAAGTCGAGAGGAGCATGAACTTGTATTGCTTTCACTTTCTATTCAGCTGAGGCCGACTTCAAAGATTAGAAGCTTGACAGAGGGATATGTGGCCTCATCAAACTCCAGGAACCAACTGAAGATGTTCAAATCGAGGTGCGTTCAAGTCTCCGCTTGTGCTCCGACCGCGACGCGTTCGGTTTTCTTCGAATGCATCGTCTGTCAAAAGATAAGCGCAAACGGGACTTCTCGAAGCATCCGCGGGTCTGCGGGCCCTCTCTAGTCCTCGCTAAAACCTAGAATGAGGGGAGTGAGTATACGGACCGAACCACTGGTATCATCATGGATCCAAAATAGCCTTCTGTGTCAGGATTTTTATTGGATTTTTCTCCACTTACCCATGGAAGGGGGCTGTTATCGGGGCTATTATCATTTACATAGCCATCTTAACCCTGACTTGACTATTAGAGTCTATAATTTTCCACTCCAAAGTGATCCGTTCTGGATATTTAAAAGCGATTTGAACGCAGGTGTGAGTTTGAACACATCAGCTCTTTGCTTGCGGATTCTAGCCACCAGTATTGGTACGACTACTTTCTCTCGAAACCCAATTTGCCTCATTGGCGATCAATGAAAGTGATGAGAACAAGTTCATTCCCAAAACAAGAAGGACCCCTTCTTGGGCGCATAATTCTTAAACATATCAACTTTACGAGACCTGTACTATCATCAGCACTCCATAATCGTTTATAGACCGGTAGAGTCCCCGAATTGGTGGCCTCGTCCGAGTTTCGCCAAATCTGATGCTCCTCATAACAAAAGGGAAGCCTTCTCCATTTTCCACATAATCAATCCATTCTTGAAACCTTTGGGCGATTCAAAATTGTTGTCGAGCTCGAGAGGGGCGGACAACCAGGAGGTTAGGCTAGCCCCACTTGCCAACCAAGCAAGCAAGCAGCCATTCAGCCAACCAACCAACCAACCAACCAACCGGGAAGTAATTTTGGTCGTGTGCTAAGACTCGTAGTCCTGAGAATCGAACTCACTCGTCGCTTTGCCTTGATGGTTCTTCGCCAATAAGCAAGCAAGCAAGCGTTCTTGCCCTTCGACTTCTACTCCATCCACATCCACAAGCGTGGGAGGACCTGAATTTGTAGCAGAAATGTGGTGCACTTCATTTCACTTGCACTTCACCTTGAA
Organism: Tigriopus californicus; assembly: GCF_007210705.1. Lineage (NCBI taxonomy): Eukaryota > Metazoa > Arthropoda > Copepoda > Harpacticoida > Harpacticidae > Tigriopus > Tigriopus californicus. The sequence continues at coordinate 14,522,847 of NC_081450.1, read as the reverse complement.
GCTTTGCTGAACAACCATGGATCCTACCTAATCAGTGGGTCCCAAACCCCAAAAGCCAAAAGCCAAAACACTTCACAAGAGCGCCGTTTCAGCTCCAATAAGTGGAGTCTTTGTACACACGTTGGTCAGGATCTGGATTTGCCAATCGCATTAGCGATCAAGCCCAATTTGCAACGCCACAAAGGCGGGGATCGTCTTCCAAAACGGGGCCTCATTTCATCCCTGATGTCAAAAATAATGACGATTTGCTCACTGAACTAGATGATGTTGGCATCTCAGTCTGAGGCACAAATTCCGCAGACTGGAAGACGTACGTACTAGTTTTAAAGTACAGTCTGCCACCGATGAGATCACGAATATCAACAATTTGAGATCAATAATTTGACATTTGATATGGAACGATATAAGCCCCGCGGTATTTATGGCGATCAATTCGTAAAACCAGGGATGGTCAACGTATCACTTTATTTAGCGACGTGTTCCTTTCATCCCAAGAAACGATCCAGTTTTTGTGACCTACCGGGACTGGTATTCATGAAGATTGCATTCTAACGGTTTTGAGTCCGCACCGGAAATGCCCGAAATTCCTTGGTAACAACATCATCGCATGCTGTCACATTTGACCGTGTTGATCCTTAACAGGGTTCCAAACAAAGACCCATTAACTAAATCAGATAATGACGCGAATATATACAAATCAACAAATCAAACAAAGCACTATTTAAGCTCTTTGGCTTTAAGAGATACATCGACTGGCACTATGATCGTATAATGAGAGCTCAAATTCCTGGGAAGCTCTTGGTTTATCCAGAGATGCATCAATCAATATTTGATCACCAGGTTGTGAAGTGCAAAAAGGCCTGTTCTTCAAGAGCTTAACTGAGGTGAGTAAAGAAACGTGTACGTGTGTGGCATCATCCTCGATCGTGTGAAGCCCAGCTAACAATGCCATTGACAAATTCCAGCCTCATCACCTCGGAATGGGTGTGAGAAACATGAACCATTTCAAGTGATCATCATCCGATCTGGTCTCCCTACCGGTGTTACACGGACAGTCTAGGCCACTTTTCACACACTAACCCCAAACGTCTGCTGACTTATTATTGGCTTATTCATCTCTACTTTTATAACTCGAAAAGCAGTCGTGGAAAGGGGTTGGGATGAGAGATCAAATTCATTCAGGGCGATTGAAACCTAATTGGCAAAGTCGGCACGTGAAGGTGATTAGTAATTTAAAGAGTTCGAAACCATAACGGAGTTGGGTCTTGAATAACCTACCAAGTTGGACTCTAAGCCCCGGCTGGCCTGACTAGAGCAATTGTACACATACAGAGAGTTCTCAGAGCGTTCATTGTGGTGTCTCGAGCCGTTGATGATGCATGCTTATGGAGAAGTCAGCTTGGGGTCCTCATCAGTAGTTGAAGATTCAATATGGGAGCTACAGTCCCAAATGGTACCAAGAGATCCAAACCAATCAACATCAAAAGGTCCAAGTGAGATGAAGCATATGGAAACTGAACATGATGATGGGTTGCTGTACATGATAACGTCTTCGTTTAAGAACCGCAAACAGCTACTCTTTTCTACGTGGTGACCAGATTGATGAATAATGAGTGGAGCAATCTAGCTTGGACATATAGGGAGCCAAATTTGGGTTTCATTTTGATTTCTTACGTAGGTTTGGTCCAAAGCAATATTGAAAACTTTCGCGGTTCCCATTTGGCTTTGGATTTTGCAATGCATATGTTTGTAAGGAATGGATTTAGAACCGTAGGGTTGACGCCTTTGGCCATGGATATGCAAAAGATGAAGCCCTGCTGCCAAAGCCCCCATATTGGTCGACCTGAGAGGGGCCATGTCTGCATCTTCAGTGAAGTTTTGAGTTCCGATCTCCTCCGGGGAGTCCTACCCATATATGCCACTCAAAAGATTTGAAAATTAGTCCAAGTCCAACTCTCTTGGATGGGAAATCCGAGGCGGGAGAAATTAGACCTCAATTCTATCATTGAGGACGTTTCAAACCAGGGTGGCAGGATTTAAGGTTGGAAAATCGGTTCCTCCCGCCGGAGCCATAATTATCCCCATTTGACCCGAAAAAATATTTGCACTAACTGTCAGAAAGCGAAAAAAGCAAGACTGATGGATTTTGCACTGTCATATTTTTGAGCTCTTTGATTGCCAGCGACCTGCAATTGGGTCGTGATGGTTGCTTGAGCTTATGAGCGTGGAATTCAGATGAAAATGGTTTTGTGCCTCGAGGCGGATCAAACACATGGGAAACACTCACCGTTGGAATGTTGAATCTAGTTGGCACTTCCCGACAAATTCGAATCAAATGGATCCAGGTCCAAATCTTTTGCAATACACGGATGAAATTAATTCATAATAACAACTGAAGCATTCTCATCTCTGGGTGTTGAAAAACTTGGGAGTTATCACACTGCCATCTCCAATTTTCTCGTTTTCCAACCAATCAAGACTGTTCGACTTCATCTCCTGAACCTAACATCTCATCTCTAGAAGCTCTTGACGTTTCCACTCACCTGATCAATCATACCCGTTTCCCCTGACGAAACTTCGAAGTTCAATAGACATCTTTCCAACATCAAAAAGGTGATTAGGGGTACGATATAAAATGCACCACGACTCTCCGCGTTTGGAGGGCAAATTCAAAGTCTATTTTTTTCCATTTCCAAAATCCCCAGCCCACACAAGCAAAATTTGGATGAGCTGTGACTTGAAAACATCCCACGAAACAATCCCAGAGTACATTGGCAAACAAAACCCAAGATCTCATCAATTATCTTCATTGTGATTATGAGGAGGTGGCCAAGTAAAGTACGTTTTAGCTTCCAAAAGCGAAAAATGTGATCTCTTCCAGAAGATGGGAGTTCAGAGGGATGCTTTGACCTCAAGTGATGACGGGTTCGAATTTGTGGCAGCACAGAGCACTAACACTAACGACCCAATCCCAAGCCAATCCTGAAGAGTTTCTTATCCCATCTTGGCTGACTAATCAAGTCTTTCATGTCGTACTACTCGTTCCTATATCTTCTGTCTATGTTCTGGCTACGTGCTTCCCCACACAAAAGGGTTGACTGGAGAGCAGATTACATTGGTGTCGGGAGAAGTTAAATGGAAAACTCCACCCTGGTAGATAAAAAATCGAGATAGTTGTGCACCAACCACTACCACTGCACCAAAGGGCCTGGGCATCATCCGACTCATCAATTGGTTCATACCCTCTTTATGGCAGAGAGACTTGTTTATTAGGGTTCAAGAATTCCACATTGAAACTTGTTCTCTTATTCTGGTCTCGAGCTGCTTCACTAGTTGGGAGGTTGTTGTAGTGTTGTGGCCATGGGTTTATTAATGAAACTGAATCGGTTACAGTAGTAGCTGGCAATGTGCTGAGTTGTTTTTGACAAAGAATGGGATTGCAGATTTGTTGGTGCTATAAAATGGACATACTAAGGGCTCTGGTTGAACTCTCCATCCCTCTACAAGACATGTTTTAGAGCCTCCTTAAACTTCTGAAAGTGGGCCCCATTCCATATATCAATATTGAACACGGCACCTCAGGACTGCCAGGAATTCTGAGAAATGCCATAAACTCAGCACCTCTACAGGTTGCGACCAAACTCATATTGGGAGGAGAGTCTGGGCCGTCTGAAACTGACACTCATTACTACCCAAGAAGCGATCCGATCAATGGGAGTCTAATCCTTACCAACAAGCATTTGGATCAACAACGTGTGCTTCTGTCGCTTGCCGCAACACTACCGTCTTTGGGGAATCAATGACTGGAATTTTTACGAGCTCATCGTCGCCCCAAAATGAATAGAATGATATCTATGGCGCATGAATGTCAGACTGGAAACCGAGAGGATATCTTCGCCTCTCAAGTGTATGTCTAATGTATCCAATGTGTTCGCAGTCAGACATACACAGACTCAGACACACACACACAGACACACACACACTCATGCACGGGCTCTTTCGGAGGACTTGAAGTGGTTAGCGGGTTTTTAAGATATAAGGCCCATGAAACCCATTTTTGGTGACAAGTCCCTCTGAAGTGAACGCGAGGAAACGTTCGCTCTCTCTTTGGCTTCTTTAGGCTGTCATGTGGCCAAAGGGGTCGTGGCCACCATCGTAATTTACTAGTGGGGCTGAAATGAATATTGCACTAATTTACCGACGTCACCCCATCCTAATGTGAGCTCTTCTTGGCAGAGCGTAAGGAGCAAATGACTTTTCTGATTAGGAACACTGTTCTCGAATTTTGCGTTATCTTCTTCAAGACGGTGTGTATGAGCGTGAGTTCGAGTTTTGGCCTTGGCTTGCTTACTTACTTAGTTCATACTGTACATATCGATGACAAAAATGATGCTTTTGGGTGCTTCTTTGGAGGTGCTTTGTTCCGACCCGCTTGTGGCTTCTCTGTAGGTGCCAATCTTCTCAAGACGTTTTATGAGTTCTGTCTCATTTAGTAATTTGAACGTGCCTTGTTGACTTTCACTACCACTGTCAGGTGAGAATGGGCGTAAAATCTCCACCTTCGACCGGTAATGCCCAAGCTACAATGTGCTTGAATGGTGGACTATGACCCGTCTTCAGATTCTCAGTGGGTTCATGGTAGACCTCACAAGTGAGGGCGCTCTGCTTTTCTCTGGGTTCGACGAGTGCCGAAAAGTGACGATCTAAACGATAATCGGAATTGCTTTGTCGTTCGGTGACTCCGAAATGGATGGAAAAAAGGTGTCTTTTCTTGGCCAACACTCAATCGTTATCTCTTGGACCATTGAGCGACTCTCAAGCAAGAAATATTCTCGCGCCATACATCTCTTTTCATCTATTGTCCCATTATTCTCGAGGAAAAGCGGAAATTAGCAGCGTTAATTTGACCAACCTTGTCACAAAAACCATGCACTTTCCAATCGGGCTCTAAAACCGGATTACTTCACATCCCTTGAGGTGTTTGATCTCGGTTCAAGAACTAGAAGGGCGGGGTTTCCTGTCAAGGAATTAAAAAATCCACTCGGCTGCTTGAGACCTGAACTTCGCTCAGGTATGACTCAGACCTGGCCCGGATTACATAACTCAAGGGGCCTCCAAAGATTGATACAGGGCGATTCGGTTGTGGCAATCACACATAACGAGAACAACGGCGTCATTATATTAATGAGTATGGCATGCTTTGCGCTCAGGCAGACTCCTCGGCCTTTTTTCCTCTTCTCCTCCCAGATCAAATTCTTGACTTTCATGGTGCGCTCCTCGATCTCTTCGGTCTCCTCGGTGGTTATTTTCATTAGTCCCTTACTGGTCCAGCACGTGGGGGGCAAACAATGATGACTAATCGGAGCCACAGTTAGAAAGAAATTGTCTGGCTGGAGTCCCATACTTGGATCTTGCATGGAACATAAAACTTGCTCAATGCACCTTGTTTGTCAAATCAAGACGACCTTATGTATAGCAATTTTTTAAGTTGTTGGATGGTAAAGTTTTAAGCTGATTAATAAGTGGGAAAAGGCCTCGTGTCAGAGGGTTTGGGGTATGCTCATTTATGAGCGGAGTCGCCTTGAAATGTGTTCTGTCATGGTTCGAACATTGCTTTGGAGGAGGCCGGCCCAAACCAATAATTCACAATGCTTTGGCACAAACAGTCACAATTATGAGCCAAAATAGGCTTTGAAGCAAAAAGGATTATGGGCAATCTTCAAGTTCAGTGAGACCATAATCTTACTTAGTTCCGAGAATAAGTAAAGCTCATACCCGTACCAGGTTCTTGGTTTTTTCTTCGTAGGTTAAATAGTATTTCTGGAACTGTCCTAACATGTTGCTGTTATTGAGGCGCTCTATGAAGTGCTGAAATTGTTATTTGCACTATCTAAGCATTATTGGATTGTAAGTAAACTTAGTTTCTTCGACTTATGTGCTGACCTTGGTTTTTAGTGTATTTTAATTGAAGAGCTCTCTTCTCTTCAGGTTTTTAATTCAAAGTAATGCAAAATTGACAAGTGACGCCAAACTCTCAAAGGACCTTACTTTATTTGCAAAGTCTCAATAAATATTGCAGACAAAAACATGTAATCTTCTCAGCATCATCCTTTGCTCTCCAATTTTTTTTTCACATCCCTCATCATCCCCCCAAAAACAGCTTTGAGATACATCAGTCCATCAATAAATGTTCAGGCATTCAATCAAGCTCGCGCTTTACTTTACGAGCAAATGCACGAAGGCCTTTTATTTCGCTTCTTAATGCCCATCGGCTGATATACTGTTCGATCGGCACCTTATGCCTATTTAGTTTTCACCCTTGCGTTCAAATGTGCCCACATCAGACCGCTTGTTTGTGAACACATAGACGCGCTTAATCTACGTACGGACGAACATACGTGCTCGTACTCGTACCCTCTGAATGAAGATTTATGAGCCAGAATCTGGAAATCAAGGGAGGTGCAGATTTTCGTCACTGGCTGATCTATCACAACTTCACATCCTCCCTCGTTCCAGTCACTTGGAAGTTGGAACCCCCACAGGGTCTAAATGAGCAGAAGCTTCAGGCAATGAATTCTTAGTATTTAGTACACTGGATAATCTAGACCACATCAGGGAGCCGAAATGAACAATGTGAAATGTGTGAAAAAGTCACAAGGTTGGTTTTGGTTTCTTCATCTCTTCACAGCACTTCAAAGGAACTTTTAGTAAATGGTTCTTTTGGACTAAGAAGATCCCGTCACGTGTCTTTTTAAAATGATTCGGTCGAAATGTGAATCGATCTACTGCAATACCCAAGAAAGACTTGTTCTACATGCTAATCCACAACTGAAAGTAGAAAATGTTTGAACATGTTTAAGAAACGATTTGAGAACTTAAGCAGTTGAATTGCACACAAGATGGCGTTAAATAGGTCATCCCAATTTGTCAAGCTTGGCCTATTTTGTGTGTTATGCACTTCCGGAGACAACTACTGACAGTTTTGAAATAATTTCAACCTCACTATAAATTTTATCTGAAATTGAGACAGCTTTGGTTCAAGCCTAAACTCTGTTCAATATAGGCCTCAGATTAGAACCCAATTGAGTTACAATTGTAGAAAGGGCGTACGACTGGCCCGATGATGCCACCGCGGGTCCAAACGTAGGTAGTCATACTGAAAGTAAAATGAAAGATGAATGAACCCCAAACAATACTGATAGGACCAACCACTAGGTGTCATCATTTGACGAAAAGTCCCTTGGATGAATATCAAAATTTCTTGCTTTTTAAAAATGTAATTGAAGTTATTGTTTATGTTATTATTGTCAAAACCACCCAAAACAGTTTTTAAAAAATGCATACAGGGTATAGGTCTAGGGGTAAAAAACAAAAAAGCAAAAGCAAAGGCAAAGGCACCGAAAAAAAGAGAAAAAAACCGGGAATATTCAAAAAAACATTTCAGAAACCGGGTCACATCAGTCTCATTCTTTTGAAGCAATTGTACTGGGATGTTGATGGATCAAAAATAAATTCAACGCCATTTTCAAGATTTCAAATTGATTTCAAAATTACTTTGATTTATTCGGATTTGGCGATTTTTTGCGCTCGGATCAGGTTGAAATTTTGTGGATTCGAGTAAATCGGTTTTAATCAAATCAAAGTGAGTTACCCTATATTGCCCTTTCTAATGCAACAGTTTTAGTTCATACCTATGGTGGAACTGACAGACATTTGGAAACAAGCAGCATTAAGGCCGTATTTATTTCAAAGCTTGGAGAGTTGAGAAACCAATCCCCAACCAGAGTCAAAGCTTTTCCAAAACCATTTCTCGGGTGAGGCCGAGGCAAATTGAACCACCGACCAAGTTGTTGAAGATTCCTGTTGAAAGATATAGTCTTCCTTTGGACTCTCAGGCAGATTCCAAAGCAAGTACAATCATGGCGGGATTGGCACCCTGACCAGATTCGAACTGGATGTGAGTAACTGTTCTGATTTCCGTAGATGAGCTTTGGCGGGTAGGTGGTCTCCAACCCTGGCTACTCAAACATCAATTTCCCGAGCAGGCTTCGAAAACACATGAAAGAACAAGATTCATAACCTGCGATCCGACAACCAGAATCCCGAACCCGATTTGGAATTTGGAATTCTTCCGCCCCACCAAGAAAAAAAAAGTCAAAGATACTAATCCTATGTCAAGCTCAAAGAGCATCTTTCGTTCCATCTCTAACAATTGTGTCTCCGAGCATTTGACCAAGTTTGCCATTTGACTAATTTTATATCGTCGTGCATTTGTTGACCAATACAAATTAAGATAAGACCCCCTGAGCTTGAGCCGAAAAGCACTTTTCCAAGTGCCAAAAACATGGGCTTATCTGAAATATTGATTGCCCGTCGGGGTCTTTTAGAGATTTGGAAGTGCATCATCACCACCAGTAACACTTCTGTCACCTCTCACGGACCATAAAAAGTACGCAACACGCCACGAACTGTTCTACAGCTGTATTGAGTAAGGTGTCTTTGTACAGAATAGACAAAGTAGCGACGATTCAAGCTCAAGATCCCTCGGGTCTGTCTCGTTCACGAAAGAATTATTTGATTTGGCGTCAGATCCGTCGGGCAGGTTTCAGCCAAAGCATTTGGTCACGACCTTATCCACGACATTGGTGATATTGACCACAGAGATACCCAATAATAGACCTGTGTAACCACCTATCTCAGCCAACATGGATAACCAGGTATAATCAAGAACCGTCTTCTTCACTTTCACGGTGGATTTGATATACATCTTGATGTATGCAATGTCGGGATCTTCCACCCCATCGAATGGAAGACCCAGAAACACTTCCATGGTGGAGCAAGGCATGGCACAAAGGCCTCTTTGTCCAGTTGATGACAGATAATTGTAGCGCTCAATGACCTGATGCTTCCACTCCAAACCCTCTTGGGTTGAAGTGTCAAATCGGCAAATGGATCTTCCACTTACCGAAGGCATAAATGGCAAAACACATCCGAAGGAGTTCCATAGCTCATTGCCCAACTTCTCATAAATGCATCCATCATAATCCCAATCCATAGAGGCGTCGCAAGGCATCTCTCCGTCTTGGCCCAATGTGTTCGTGGACAACTCATGAGCCAAGTCGATGAAAAGCTTGTTCCCAAGCTCGGCAAATACCTATATAATACTCCAAAGTTTTGAATCATGAACTCAAAACGAGTAGACAAATAATGTGATAATGTATCTGTACCTTGGTTTTCGAGTCAACGTCCAACCGTTGACCTGGATGGTGAAGATATATATAGATTCCGGCCTTGGCTTCGATCTCCATGTTGACAATCTCTTTCCTGGTCACGGCTGGGTTCAGGTACATATGGTAGCATCGTCCAAAAGTATCATCGTAAATGGTGGTCCATTCGGCTTGTGAACTATTGAGTGGTTTGGATAGGTCAATCACCACACTGGGAAGGCTCGGGTCGGAGAGGCTGATCTCAATCACCTTCAGTAACTCTGACAACTCGTAGGTGACATCAGCAAAAACGTCATACCCATCAATTTTGGAAGTATCCATTGTGGATTGGTTTCCAAAATAATCACCGGACTTGTACGAGTTCACTGTCAGTCCGTACTTGGCCAACCCGTCTTGACTGTAGGCGTCTTTGAACGAGGGACAGAATGTAAAAGCCAAGAAGGTGGCTTCTCCGGATGGTTTGACGCTCAGAATGGCCTTGGTCTCACTATCCCAAAACCGCTTGAGACATTGTGAGCCTTGGAATATAAGGCCGCCTGTGCAGGCTAAAACCACAAACACGTTGATGAAGAGGACCAAGGAATTGGCATTGAACAAGGAAGTCGGAGGGTCAGGTTTGGTAGGGTCCTTCTTGGCGTCGGTTCCCATAAAATTCTGGACCTTGGTTCGCTTTTTGTCGGGTTTCATGATGTTCTCAATGGCAATGGCAATCATGACTTTTGAGTTGGAGGCATACTTTTTTCAATAGTTCCTGCATGCAACCACTCTTGTTTTTAGACTAATACTTTTTTTCCTTTTTCCTTCTGCCATGGAACTTCTCGATGAATGGGGTGCCACAAGAATAAATCCCAATGACGGGCAATCAATGGAGGTAGTAGCCGGGTGTCATCAATATTGGAAATGCGTGAGTGGCACACACCCAAACGGGTCCATAAGTCCTATGACTACGACTTGTAAATAAAGAAACAAGCATTGTTTCCTCGAAGAACACTGTTGTAAATGAAAGAAGTTGGAATTTTACCTTGGTTGGGTATGTAAGGTGTACATATGATAGATATTGGGAGATTCTCAACAATCCTAGTTAGGGTTATTTATGATTAGTACCTCAATTACTGCGGAAAAAATAAGGGTCGAATCGAGACAATCGGTTGCTACAAATATCAAGCGTACCCGACTTCATTGAAGCAAATTGTTTGACTTAAAACCAAGACGCAAACTTAAAAAAATGGAAATCTCCCTTACTAGTCCAATCTGAGTCCCGCGATGATCTTAAACCGTGGGACATGAGGCCCACTAAAACATCGAAGCTCTCTAGTACGATTACCAACAATGTAAATGCTCGTCCTTTAACGCAATGCCAATCTGAAGCAATTTCTTGAAACGTCTTTTTAACTTTATCTGGTTGTGACTTTTTTTTATTTTATTACATGTTGTTACCCACCAACTTTTACTTATGCTCGGTGCAAATATGAAATGTCAAGTCCTGGTACGCTCAATTTCGGCAGTGAACCCGAGCATAAACGCATATTGAATGAAATATCGCCGTCGTAATGACAAGCTGTCGGGTTCAACTGATCGTTCACGTCCTTCCTCAAAGATAATACAACGTACCTGTCATAGGTCTGAAAGCAAACCTATTGATAGCCAATCATATTATTTGCGATCGTTCACACTGTTGTTACTGAACTACGTACACGTCCTGTAACATGCTGCATTAGATCCATGAAATTGGCCGTCATATTTTGCCAAACTGACTCTAAGCCGATGAAACTATTGAAGATAGACCGATATTTCAAGAATCTGGCCGAGGAGGGCGCTTTACCTCAATGTATTTTCCCTGCCATCTAACAATCAATCGGTGAGTTAATAAACGCTTCATTTTTTAATCGAAACAAATAAGCTACGCACCAAAGACGGTTGGTTTGGTTTACTATTCTAAGATACAACACTCTTAACATAGATATTGGGACATTGAAGCGAGAAAAGGTGTTGTTGATCTGGAAGCATCTTTCAAGTTTGATTTGGACAAAGGTTTGACTAGAATTCCGGACCAAACCTTCATTCAAGGTCTGCCAATTCAAATTCGCTTGTAGACCATATGTTATATCAGGTTGAGCTCTTAACAAATAGACGAGATATGATCTTAATAGTGGCGGGAATAACATTTCCTGGAGCGCGGATAGTAAGGTCCATGAGAAACCAATGACTAAACCAAGACGACCAGACCGCTCATACCTGAAATCAATTTCGGACATATATTTTTTGCAAATTACTGTTTTTGCAACGAAAATTTCGACTAGGTATTTCAGTATACTGAAACGCTTATTGATATTCTATTAGTAAGCTAAAGTGCTTTATGATTCATAGAATTACCTTAAAAACTGCAGTGCTGTTAAATGTTTGGAGGGTTTTACAAACCATTGCTTCAGAAAGAACCAAAGTCCACCTAAATAGGGACTGAAAATGAATCATTTTTCAGGTAACTAAATGCTGCCGGGAATGGCGCAAGTCAAAGATTATTTGTCCGTCAGAGGTCGCCTGGGGGGAGAGTATCTAGAAACCCAAGATGACCCAACCATCAGCTCGCGAAAACCCCAGATTTGAATAGTGTATGAGCATCAGCTTTAGTTTGAGCTGCAAGAAGCTAGATTGCCAATTAAAAAACCTGGGAATTAAGCAGGCTGCAACGAACTCTACAAAAATAAGCTACAAAAACGTAGCTTATTTGGAAATTGTGTTCTTACAAGTTCCAAAATCTAAGAGTCTTCCCTTAAATTTGGTCAAGAGACCATTGGCAAATTGCTTGAAGGTATTGACTTTCGAAATCGCTCTCTACCGGCTCAAGAGCGCAAGTACACAAGCTCCGTCCGTGAAGTTGTAGGATTCCTGTTGATCATGAGTGTTGCCTAAACAATTCATAATAGTCGAAAAGGTTCATTGTACTCGAGTCTTCATCCCTGCCATTTTGCACTCGTCTGATTATGGTCACCCAGGGCAAGGTGACCCGAGAATGCATGGGCACTTCCCTTCTCCCTCTCTTTCTCCTTTCTTTTTCTCGCTAGCACTAGCCATTCACAGGGTGTCCATTTCTAAATCATACAGTCTGCATTTTAATTTCGCGAAAACTTTGTTATGAGAGCTCTTTGTGATATTGTAAGAAGTTAAGATTTGATGTACGGATAAACAACTGCACTTTCTAGTTATTTCCGAACCATTTCGAAGCTCTAGTAAAGTATGGTGGCCATTCGAATACAATGCTATATCTGGCCTCTTGCTTCAGAGCATCATGTGCTCTTTTGAACATATTTCCTGCGAGATGGCAACCTCGTATGCGTTTCGAGAGTCAATCATCTTTTTCTTTCTCCTCTCCCTCCTCTCGTTGTGGACAAACAAACGGAGAAATACAAGAATATGCTCCAAGATGACTGACTTTAGCAAGGTATATTTTGCTGATCAACTTATTGTTTATCTATTCTAAAATCATAAATACATCACCGACCCTTTTGAGACACTCACAAATCCTATTAGGGTACAATCACAAACACGCTTGACATCCAAATATTGATAAAGAGAGAGCTATATACTTTCTACTTGCCGCATACCAGTCACTTTTCATCATCATCTTTTCGATTAAATTGTGCTAAAAATGTTAATGATAAGCTAAGAAAAATGAATATTTGTTAAGGATAGTCACCAAAAACTTGTGGAACTCTGCGTTTCCAAGTATTATTTTGTTGGAAATGATGATTGCAAGAGTGTTGGGGCATTATCAATCATGCAGTATACAACCTCCTGTAAAATGGTTATTTACATGTCATGATTGTTGGGAATTTTACCCATTGAGCATTTGAAACGTCTCCCAGAAGAGTTGATGGCTTATAAGGACCCTTATTTGAAACGTCAGACAGCCCAAACAAAACTGGAAGACGCACGGTAGATTGCTAAATAAACTACTGATGACGTGCCAAGAAAGCTATTTCTTTTCCGGACATTATGTGACCCAAGTCACTAATTGTAAATAAAATTTTGGAAACGCTAGCCAAAACCAACACAAACGCATTATATTTCAATAAAGAGAAATCGGCCCAATCGGCCCTTCATTTGGTAGAGGCTGAATCACAAAGCGCCCTCTGAAGTGCAGAACCTGAACTATATTTCGTGAGGCGTAAGGGGGCTATTCATAGTGTCACAGTATTTTCTACGTTTGTTTGTCCGCACCTAGACGAAGCAAGAGAGTGCTTCCTCCGCTCAATGAAAAGGGCAATTAATGCCCGTGTGAAGCTTTCCATTAGCATCAGGTTCAAGTGGTCTTGGAGAGTAGGCTTCAATAAATGGGAAAAGGTGAGCGAGGCATGGCTAGGTGTCTGTGCAAGACGTTTTTTTTCCACCCGTAACTTGAGTTCTACATCATGTAGCTTTTCGCTTTGACGGGACATCTCCTCCCTAGCTCACATTAGTATCAAACATTGGAACGTGATATCGACATATCCCATTGCCCTTCGAATTAGCATTTTATTCTTTGCCAAGATTTTCTTTTGATGCGGCGCATGGTTTTGAATAATCATTTCAATCAACCCTTAACGGCCAGTCCACATGGGATTCGCAAGCATCTGTATATCCTTTTTGTTGTTTTCTATGAAATCGAATTATTTTTTTTTATCCTCTGATGTGCCTGATATTGTTTAGAACTACCGACCAATGGCATTTTTTAAAATTTCTTTTCTAACTGGTTTATGCAACCCAAAAATTTGTAATAAGGTCGGAGTTTCACAGTTTAATACTGGATGTTAGTCTGGAAACATATTTGTCTTTCTTTCCAACAACAATGCGACGAATTGGAAAAACTTCCAAAAACACAATCTTGCACCAACCTATTTCTCCTCAAATAACACTTAGATCTGACTTAATTAGTGCGTCTACAGTGTCAGATTGGAATGGCTTTTTAAGGGATCAATCATACGGTATGAAAGATGGTCATTTAAAGATTCACAATACTGCGCCACTAATAGATATTTGGGGTCCATTGTTAGTGAAAATGAGCCACGCACATGTGTCACCACGGTCAATGGGCCATTCAACAAGGTTTTCAGGTTCTTCGGGGATAGATAAATGGTTCTCCGATACTCTCTTTAGCTCCCATTACCGGAGAACGTCATGAAGCACACCTCTAAGACCTTCAGACTTAATTAATAGTGTACAGACACTCTCTTGCGTGTCACCACAACATTCCTGACTCTTTCACAGACACCTCGTTACTTGTTGTAAAACTAAGAAATTGAATCAAACTATCGCCAAAAGCCAGGGCAAGGGCGAAAAGCCCCCCTACCTTCTTCCTTCTCGCAAAATGGATCAACATTATCGCCAAAAGCTCTTCTCTACCAGAGCCAAATTATCTTCTGCCGAGGAGGATCTGTTGAGCACTAAAGATACACCCAAGGTAAGACTGAGGTCTATCCTACTTTTGCCTCTGAAATGTTTAAGAAGGCGTGATTAGCAATGGTAATGATAGGCATTCGACTTTAGATGCGGAAAATTGAGATTTGCAACAAGAGGAACCTGGTGTTGACGATCAAGGTGGCAATCGTGATCACCTGCACAGTTTTGCTCTTTGTTCAATCCGAAAAGTGCTTCAAACGATACTTCCAATATGACACAACCGCCACTTTATCTGTTAAGCCGACTGGGGAAGCCACATTTCTGGCCTTTAGCATCTGTCCAGCTTTTGAAGCAGCCTACAAGAATGATGTTCTTGACAACTATGGAATTACCGAAAAAAATTACCAAAAAGGGATTTACACGCCGACGATCAATCCGGAGAATAAGTCCCACGAGGACATTTTCAACGAAGCTACATACACTTTGGAGGAGATCTTAATGGAGATCAAGCTGAAGACTTCCAATCAATCATGGACCGAGGTAGCAGTTCCCTTCAAGTTTGAGGAGTGGGATAATGAAATTGCCGCATGGGACACCAATTACCATCAGCTCTATGGTAAATGCTACACAATGTCGTTGCAACCGGATATTGCACAGATGGAGGTCACCCAAGTTCAAGTGGAGTCAAAAATTAACATCTTCGTATTTCTGCATCACCCCGGTCAGTTCAACGACTTCAATTCCAAAACTAAGGTATCCCTCGATTGACGGCTAATTTATGAGCCAGGATATTGCTAAACTAAACCTAATTTTTTCCAACCAATGTCACTCACCATAACCAAAATTATTTTCCATTATTTCAGATGCACAGCATCCTTGGGAAATCTCTTTTTATCGACATCACCTACGAGATAACCGTCAACACTTTGGGAGAGGAGTCCGAGATTCCTTGCGCCACCGAAATGGATTATGCCTTCGACAATTGCATGTCCCAAGAGGTGGTGGGCAAACTTGTAACGAGACACGGATGTTCTCTGCCTTACTTACCGTCTAAAAGTGGCAGCACAATTTGCAACCCCACCAACATTGAATTGCGAGAGGCAGCCTTCAAGGATTACGACTTTTTTACCTCCAATGGCCAAAAACAACTCTGCGATCGTCCCTGTTCAACCATGGAAGTCTTCTCAGGCCTTCCCGTCAGTGGCGTCACCGACGATGGTCTGGCGCAAATGAAGATGTACCTGAAATCCACCACCAAAATCAAACGAATGGTCCTGGACTATACCATAATATCAATGGTGGCAGAAATCGGAGGTTATACCGGTTTGCTCTTGGGGATTTCGTTCGTGAACATTACCCATGTGTTGGATCGGTTGTTTGGACGCTGGCTTCACAAGGCTTGAACTAAACCTAGGTTGCGAGAGTTTGGCTCACTCATGATCGCAATTTTGAGTGAGATTGCTGCGAGGTTGTGAATGAGATGATTTAGTGTGTTCTCCGAACAGAACTTTATTTTATCACTTGACATGAAGGACAAACAACTGTGTCTCCACCCGGTTTTGAAAATCGGAACGATTAAGAGGGAGTTATGAAAAGATGCAAAAACCTTGAAACTGGTTTCTGTGCTAAAAATCCTTGCTGACCCCGAGTTGAACTTGAGTTCATGATGAAACCCGAATATGAGAACGAAAATAAAATACAATCGTCTCTTTGTCTGTCTAGTTTTCTTCTTTTGAAGTCGGTGTACCTGTTTATCTAGGACGTTATTTCGCATCCCAGGCTTGACAATTCATTCTGTTTGGAGAGAAAACTCACCGAGGTGTGGGCGAATGCAATTTCTCGATTCTGGACAAGACGGGATGTCTTTAGTCTGGAGCGATCGAAACATTAATGGACTCAAAATGAATGCAAAAAAAGCATCGCATTTGGTTTTGAATGCACGAACGGATCACTTTGATTAGTAAAACACATGTAACTCAAAGTACAAGACAAGACAAAACCTCTGGCTGTTAAAAGCATGAGCGTTTTTCAGCTGTGCTTCTTTTTTTTGATCAGTTTCATCACTTTTGTGCGGCATAAAGTCAAAGGCAAACTTTTTGAAATTTTGGTCAGAAGTTGTTTATTTGGTCCCCAAAGTGTTTCATGCACGGCTATTTTTAAAATTGGACCGTAAATAAAATAAGCATCAACTTAATGCTTCTGATTTCT
The DNA here is from genome assembly GCF_007210705.1 of Tigriopus californicus. Taxonomy (NCBI): domain Eukaryota; kingdom Metazoa; phylum Arthropoda; class Copepoda; order Harpacticoida; family Harpacticidae; genus Tigriopus; species Tigriopus californicus. The sequence continues at coordinate 14,506,036 of NC_081450.1, read as the reverse complement.
TCTTTAAGAACCTCAATCATGATGTCACAAACACTTTGTTTCAGGATATCCCCTAGAGGAGAATGGCAAGGCAATGCTCTAAATTTAGATATAATCAAAAGTATGCGGTCCATCCTTGAAACTCGCTTACATGGATAATGGATTGCTTTCAGCTGATACTTCAGAACTAAAAAGCAAACTAAAGAAGACATTGTTTGGGGAGAGTTATTGGTATATCCGAACAACTTGACTCCAAGAATGCTAAGGGACATCAGTGCTGTGATCCAATAACAAGGCCGATGCAAAAGTAGACAACTAAGAAACAGAGGAACCCTTGATGTCTATTTTATCAAAATTCTAAGGCAAAAAGTTTGGGGACGCCCAGAAAGGCACATGCAGTTTTTGGAAATATTGATAGACTCACCTTAGGCCCAACGTTTTTTCAAGGTTATGGCTGTCTTTTGCCCCTTGATTGAAATCTGCCACCATGTATTGAAACACACGATCGAGCAATTGCTCCAGGTCGAGAGTCGTCCATACTGCCCGGTTTAGCATCTCCTTGATAAATCTCGATGAACAGACAGACTCTCTTACAAAAGAAAAAAGTAGTTTGTTCACATTGAAAAAGCACTTAGCGTTGTTTATGCAAGAGAATCCTCGCGGTCTTTCTTATTTCTCGAGCTCACACTGAGCGCTCATCATCTCATCTGATCTCAGTTCCCTTGGGAGAGCCCCAAACAGTGACTCTTATAGTGAGCAGTGTACGAGTACAAGAAAAAAAATACAGCGATTTCCCATCTATTTCATTAGCATATCATGTGTTAAGAGATTAGTGAAGATGGTCCTAAAATCACTATTGGTCGGGTTGTTCTTATTCGGGTTCACCCGAGGGATCAGTAACTCTGATATCTTCCCCTATGGAGCTCCAGCTGGAGACAATCAATTGAATTCCAATGCAGAAGATTCGAGCAGCCAAGAAATTGACCTCGGGGTCGAGGCCAAGTTCTTCAACCGTCGTTATCGAACTGTTTTCGTAAGCTATTCAAAATGATAGTACCTCTATCTATAAAGAGCCAAATCTATTATTGCGTCCAATCAAAATGAGCCCAATGAAAAAATTCTGTTCCATTGGATTATATACCAAATAAGGCAATTAATTGAGACACACTTTCAGGTAGGAAAATAGGTTCAAACTCAATTTACATCGTTTCGTGTGTGCATCAAAAATAGCCACGTGTATGATCTGAATCTAGGTAGAGTTTCATGCATTTCGTATTTTACCCTGATTAGATTCCTCATAGGCAATTAAAGTGATTAGGTGTATACGGTTTCATTGATGTCATACTACTTAGTTAAGTAAGTAATTGTACCACAATGGCTGACAAAAGTAATTGATATCGTAAAGGTTTTCTGTTTAGATATGACAATTGTTATAGAAGTTGTCGAGTGAATGTAGCAGCTAGAATTGGTATCTTTGGATCTTCAGAAGACACAAGGGAATTTTGACTTATCTTAAACGAATCCATGTTGGAGCAGTCGTTAGATTAAAATAGCTCTTTAACAGTTCAATCCACGGGGGAGGAGCATAATCGCGGTTGTATCGTAGCTTTGTGCAAATTTGCCCACTTTTTCCAAATTCTAAGATTTCATCCTAGTTTTCATGATTCCTCAATCGATACTAGACATGAGATACAAGATTATGCGAAAAACAAAAACCACAGGATGTTACTTGTTCCCCATTCCTTCCAGGTGAACGAAAATGGACTTTTGTCCTTCCTGGCCGAAATTCCGAGTTACTTCAATGTACAATTCCCACTGGACTACCCGTTGATTGCGGGTCTGTATTCGGATGTGGATTGCCGTGAATCTGGCTCAGTCTGGTTCCGAATCACCAGCGATTCTACTTTACTGGGTCGTGCCCAATCCCGTATTGAGTCCCAATTCCAAGCTTCGTTCCAACCCGAAGAGCTCATCATTGCCACGTGGGATCGAGTTGGTTATTACGAGAGAGCAAGTTGGAAGGTATACACGTGATATCATGGTTGTTAATCATGAGTTGAAGGTTTGGCAATTTTTTTGGACAGTGTGTGTCGTTTATCGATTCCAATGCGTCACAATTCCTCGGAATTGACCGTTACTCCTGCGAATTCATTTGGTTAGGGCCATTTCATATCCAATAATCGAGCCTTAACGGCCATTTCATGATGAAATGAAGGACGGTTTTCTGGGTTACGAGCCGTAAAGCTGCATTACGACCAATATTTCGATTTAATTAGCCCATACTTTGATTTACTACTACTTTCCCCGAGTTATGGATAAACGAAAGGTAGCGTGGCCGGTGGAAATGACCCATTTTGACTGGATATGGCCCATTCCATATTGTAATGAGTAATTCCTTGTGTTGAGGGTCAATAATGCCATTTATTGGACAGTTTCCCTCGCTCGTTTTTATGCTCGGTGTTAAAAGGAAATAATTCCCTGCCTCACCTCTTAGCCAGCCAGCCAGCACTTCGTTCCTGTTTTTGTGGCCAGGCATGATTGGACAAAAATGCCATGGCGACAATGAACAGGCACTGACGAAAAATATGGCAACGCTCATTTCAGAAGAACACGTTCCAAATCGTGGTGGCTTCCAATGAGATGGATACCTATGTGCTGATGCTCTATCCCGAGGGTGGGATTCAATGGATCAAAGCGGAAGGCAAGAATAAGAACATGCCGGATGCCCGTGGACAAGCCGGCATCATATCGGGCGAGGGTCGACATCACCTTCTCCGGGCATCAGGCACGGATCAAATTCGCCACTTGGACAAGTATGCATTCTAGTTCGAAAAGCGAAATTTATACAATTCCAATCCTATTCTGTAAAAGCTGCTATTGGATGGAGGCAGCCAATTGGAAATTTGAATACATAATCTGAATCGTTCGTTTCAGATGGTCTAATGCAAATGAAGCCGGTGTCTGGTTATACAAAGTAGGCCCATTAGATGAATCTGAGCCAATCAAAGAGCCACCAATGACAACGAACAATCGTGAGCTGTTATCAGACGCTTTATGGCGAGGGAAATTCAAACTATTAACTCAGTCTTTTTACAGAGTTCAATCCAGAGACGGCTCAATCATGTTCCATGGGATCAACGATGTGCCACTCCCAAGGATCTTGCATTGACCACACTCGTGGTTTTTGTTGCCAGTGTGGGGAAAATTGGTTTGGAAACGGACGCACATGTCTCCCTAAAGGATTAGCCCAAAGAGTGAACGGGCGTATGTCGGGAAATGTGAACTCAATCACGTTCCAGGATGAGGATCTCCACTGTTATGTGGTAACAGATGATGGACGGACCTATACGGCTATATCCAGAGTTCCTAGCCGAATTGGGCCAGAAATGAGGGGATTGACAATCATGGGTGGACCCATTGGCTGGCTATTCGCTCAGCCCATGCAAGGGGCCCAAAATGGTTTCGACATTACTGGTGGGATCTTCAACTACACCGGCACAGTCACATTTCCAGATACGAGGCATAGCGTAACCATAAATCTAAGATTTCTTGGCTTGGACGCCTTTGATTATTTAAAAGTGGAGGGTTCTGTGGATGGGACCTTACCGCCTATCAATCCCCCAACAGCCGAAATTCAATTAGAAGACTATTCGGAGGAATTCTCCAAGATTCAGCCCGGTGTTATTATTGCTAATGCTCAAAGATCATTTAAAATTGGTGATACCGGCAACTTAGTCAACTTTGAAGTCCAGCATCGGATCGATTATGACGGTTGCAAAGCCGAACCCAATGACCCCCAAACTCGTACCAGCAGGTTCAAGTCTTCCAGGAACTACATCGTGTATGATGGTGCTGAGGAGGTAAGCCAAGTACTTGTTTACATGTAAAAACAAATGATGGACGAAATTCAAGCTTTTTTCTTCTAGGTTGTACGATATGCTATGACCAGTCAAATGGTGCCGTTAGGAAGCGATGAGGATCCTTGTCGCGGGATCTCCTGTGGAGTGGACAGCTATTGCACCTCTAGCGAGGGTGAGGCTCGTTGCGTATGCAACGCAGGCTTTCAAGAGTACGATTACGGCGATGGAAACAAAGGTTGTCGTGATGTGGACGAATGTGCAGCGGGGTCCAATAACTGTTCACCCGATGCCGATTGTTACAACCAGCAAGGCAGCTTTCAATGCGCTTGCAGGGCTGGATACATTGGCAATGGCGTCAATTGTGTTGGTAGGTCTCATTGATATCCATTGAAGGTCCAGATATTGCATAGATCATATGTTCCAATAGAGGATGTCTCGTGCAACCAGTTGGACTGCAATGATAACTCCGAGTGTGTCGTTGATCGATACGGCCAACCATCTTGCCAATGCATCTCAGGCTTCACGGGCGATGGTGAGGTCTGCAAAATCGTCCCTTCGGAGATTAGGATTAGCGGATTTGCTCAACCTGAGGAGTTGCTTTTCGACAACGCGAATCCAGATGAGAATGATCCCCGCAACATCGAAGTGAATCACTTCTACCAAGTTTCAAATCTTGGACCACATACCGTGGGTGGTCTTGAAGTGGAAGTAAAATGGCCTTTGAAGGTTAGTTTCATACAAATGTTCATGACGGTTTGGAGGAGAGAGTTACCAGTATCTTACTTTAAGGATTCGCAAGACCAGCCCATAACCGTTCTGAGTGTGAAACCTCAAGTCAAATATAGTGGACCCATGGGAGATTATCTAGATGATTGCCACATAGATCCGTCTTATCTGAGTGCATCACGGGTGAAACGTCAAGGGGAGGAAGATTTTCTCGAAATTCAGGATCTTCCCAAATCAGACACGATGTACTCAGAAGATGTGGATTATGATATGGAAACTGAAATGGAATACATGGAACAGAATGGCATCAAATTTCCCGAATATGGATTTCCATTGGAGAGCGAACCATTGCCCGAGTATGATTACAGCAATTTCGAGTCATACAACACTGTTCGACCACCCCCGGTTACCCCTGAATCCCAGCAAGTGACTGAAACTCCGTCAGATGTCGGTGCTGGTGTCTCTGAAACCACTCAAAGTAAAGACAGCGGGGTTGAAAATGAAGCTAAAGATCCTGGTAATGGCGAAGACGAGACGCCAATGTCAAAATTAAAAGGGCCCGGAATGATTTCTTTCACCTGCAAGATGAATTTGGCTCAACAGGAATCTGCAACAATCACAGTCCGATCGGTCCTAGCTGTGAATAATCTAGTGGAGCAATACAAAGGAATAGCTCAGTTCCAAATTCCATCAGAAGCTGTGGTCATCAAGGATGAGACTATTCGGATCGTTGGAAGTAAAATTGCGTCAACTGAAACTAACGTTCTACCCAGGGATCCCACTATTTCTTTGGGTAAGATGATCTTCAGGTCAATTTGATTCTTTACATCCTGCACCATTGTCCTTTTATTATAGCACCGGGACAAGGGTTCGAATGTGGAACCATTCAATGCAATCGATATGCCGATTGCTTTTATCTCTTCAATGGACGAGATGAACCTGAATGCCAATGTTTACCAGGCTTCAAAGGCAACGGACAAGAATGTGAGCAATTGGAACCCACTGGTGAGACTTTTAGGGGATAAGATGATGCAACATTCAAGGGCTTGGAAAAAAATTATTGCAGCAAGTAGGGAGACAAGCATGATTGTGTTTTTGGGCTAGAAAGTGCATAATTGCAACTGTGGTGGGTGTATATTCAATTGGAGTGGAGGTATTTGGGGTCAATTTTCCCCCTTAAATGACATTTTTATTCGAATACCACAGTGTATGATGCCTCTAACTTGTGGTCAATCCTGCGATATTCTGTTCTAAAGAAAGTTTATTCTGTGGCTTGAAGCTTTCACAGTTTTAAAAAAATTGTATGATTTTGCCAAATATTTAATTTGATTGAGGAAATCAAAGCTTAAACGAATCTACAATAAGTAAAGTACGTATACTCCGACGATGGTAATTAGCCTTCATCCTATGATTGCCTTTCTTTTTCTTTGTTCGGGTTTTCACTCGATTTTGTCTTTTAGAAAGGACTCAACTCATGAAAACATTAAATGCTTTTTTCATTGAATTTTGCAAGGCGAGTCTTTTGCTTGACCTGACTCAAGTGCGTTGCTGGACTTGACTCTGAAATGAAAGGTTACATTTCGTCCATTTATAACCTTTCAATCTTTATATGTGTAATTGGTCTACCAACGAATTTGAGTTGGCAGACCGAGCTAGTCCTTGAATGTAGAGTGGATGTGGAATGCTATCTAAAAATTTGTCAAAGTCTGACTTGAAAGATGCTACCGGATCGACAAGGCCTACGTATTCCTTACGAATATTAGAGGGAAGCAAATTAAACAATGAAGGAGCCCGAGAAAGAAGAGAGGTGGACTTCATTGTTCGAACTAGCCAGGGCTTGAAGGTGCTCTCAAAACGCACAGTAAGCCTCTACTTAGGCCTCTACCCTAAATCCTGGGTTGGGACAAAACTCATGGATGCTTTTGAAGACGTACAGTACAAGATACCTTTCGTACCTTCTCTGAACGCTGTACAGTCCCAACTTTTTTAGCCTCTCCCAAGCGAGAGCTCTCTCATTCCTGTGATGTTCCTGGTGAAACATCTCTGGACTTGTTCGAACTTTTGCAAACCTGCTGAACTCATTGGAGACCAAATGGGTGAAGCATATTCAAGATGTAGCTCAACAACCTAAAGCATCCATGAGTTTTGTCCCAACCCAGGGTTTAGTGTCAATTGCAGTGAGAGACAACGAGAGTAACGGGGCAACGAGAGAGTTTGATGCCTCCATCAAAAACTTGAAACGGTATGTCTCTCAACTGGACAAAATTGGACTTGACACCTGTAGACATTTCATTGTCGCAAATGATATGAGCCTTATGGAATGCACATTTCATTTTTTTAGTTGTTCTGGATGTGTTGTTCATTTCCTCAATCTTATCGACTTTGCATAGACTATTTGCACCCACACCACCGCAAATTAAAACTTTGTGACGAACCTGATGTTAATTCATCGCAAAACAAACACACCAAAACAAGGGCGAATGGAGTCCCCGAGATCAAATAATTGCTGAAATGCGCAATAAAGCTCGTTAACCATGCCATAAAAGTGGGTCACCAAAAAACTACCGACTCGGTGCCGAGTCCATTGTGTCAATCAATGAGAGGGGAAAAAGTTTTAAATTGAGCATAACCTTGGAAGAAAACTCAATATAGTGACAATAGAGATATAATTGCTGGTTTGGATGTGTATGTCTAAAGTGTGTTTCAAATCAACCAGAACACCTATTAGATTCCTTCGTATCTCATGATTTGAACTTCGCACTAATTCAAAGTTATGTTCTTGTGACTCCCCGACCACTTGGCTTGATGTGTCAAAACGACCATATTTTTGCCAGACCAATGTGTAATCAGCCCGGAAAAGAAATGTCGACCCGGTCAGCATTTATTCGGCTTTATCAACTGGACTGAATATTCGCCAGATAGCCCGAGAGCTCCAAAGCATGAGGGTCAATTCAACCACGGCTAATCGTTAGGGTTGGGCAAATTCCACCAGTGTAACTGAAATCCCGTCCCGGGGGATTTCCAGGCGGGTCTTCCGGGATTTCCCGAGAAAACCTGTTCTCTAATGAATCTTTTTGTTCGAAATTGTCCAATGATTTTGTTGCTGAAATCTTGACATCAGTTCATTACTTACCTATCTATTACAAACATCTTAACTTTTTCTGTCTTGGACCGTAAAAACCACGGATTTTTCTTTGCCACTCCTTTTTCATACCCTCTCTTGAGAGAAGGAAGGGATAGATTGATATATCATTGGTTGGTAACTTTCTCCTTCAGGTCTGTCATGCCGTCCAAAGGCCTGGTTTTTCAGGCTTGTACAACTGAGCTTGAGACTTGGCCGTTATCCAGAATCAGCATCCGTGCACCACTTTGGCATGTGGTTTTTCATACCAGTTAACGTCCAAGTCCCTAACTCAGAGGTACGAGCGGGTACGGGCTTTAACAAACACGCGTCTGATCTAGTTTTTAGGCAAGGAGTATGTTAAAGAGGTCTGAAATGAACGCAAAAGTAAAGAAGTTCTACTGTGATAAATATTGCACAAGATATCTGATTCTAAAGCATTTGCTCAAAACAGAAATTTCTCAAAAAATTTGGAAATCCCGGATATCCGAAAAATTGGCCTCGATATTCCCGAGAGGGGATTTCCGGAATTTCCGGGTGGGAGGGATTTCCGGGAATAGTCAATGACCAACCTTGTTCATCGTACGATTAAAAGATCTGAGGAGACGAATGACCTCGAAAATAGATCTAAAACCGGACAACCATAGTCAATATGGTCACCGAGGCTTATCAAAGCCACCAGGGCAAAAATCGTTCAGGATAACCGTACGATGGTTTCTACCACCTCCAGAAAAGACAGCTTATCAGTGCCACATCCAAGAACGAGAGGCTTGAACGATCCAGAAAAATTCTCAGTGCCCTCTTCTCTGTCACGCGTCCCATTGTCATTTGGACGGACGAGATGATTTTCGTCGGTAAAGTTGCCTACAACAGCCAAAATGATTGCATTTTAGCTCAAAACATTAAAGATGTACCTGTTAATGAGCGAACAAACTTTAGACGACAAAAACCAGCTGAGGTTATGTTTTGGGCGGGAATGACATCCTGATGGAAGAAGACCCCCTCATTTTCATCCGAGAGGGCGTAACAGTAATCCAGGACATTAAATTGGACGTATTGAAGTTCAATGCAAAGCCATGGATGGACCAGTATACGTGGGAGCCATCCTATATCTTCCAACAGGATGGAGCACCTTCACATACAACCACCAAAGGTTCAATCCTGGAGGAACTTGGACGACCTTTAGATATGTGGTCCCCTTCCTCCCCAGATGTGAATCCCGTGGACTTCGTTATACAGCCCATTCTAGAGAGAGGTTGGCACCAAAAACCCACCCAAATATCAACAGATTCAAGAAAAGTTTGACCTCTACTTGTGACAATCTCGATCCAAAAGTCATTCGTGACTCATGTGCTCCGTCACTAAGCGGCGAAAGGTTGTAACTAAAGCTAAAGGAGGTTCTTGTGAATAAAACCACTTACAAAATGACACTTTTTACATCTTTCTCTCCTTGAACACTTTTTTGTTAGTCCATAAATGCTAGAGTTATAACCATTTTTAGGCGTTCCTCTTCATTTCAAACACCCTGCACATTAATTCATTGATGAATTGCAATAATAATCTCTTAGTGACGAATGGGAATAACTCAAGATGTGCCTTTTTGAGCCTGTCTCGCCTGTTCTTGACGAAATTCAATTTAAAGAAACGACATTTGTCGACCCTTAATCGCGCTTGCTCTTTGCAAAAAAAAAATAAAAAAAAATATTGCTTGTTTAAGCAGAGCAGCGCAAGAAAGAAGTGAATGTTCCCGGAATGGTTAATCTAAAATATGTGAAAAGACGACGAAATGATGTCATTAGGTTTAAAGCCACAATACTATGTCTCAATTATCCATGTTTTGTAAGCTTGTAGATTTTAGGTGTACTTTCTTATTTAGAAGTTCCAATCGTGATTTTCAAACACTCGGCTAGGCTTTGTCCGTTACTTGCAAAAACATGGTATCCATAACACAAATATGCATAAAACGTGAAATATGCTTTATAAGCAACTAAATCCATCGTTAAATCGAAGTTCGACTGTACAGTGTTTTGTAAGCGACAAAAATATCGTTAAATCAAAATTTACCATTAAATCGAAGTTCGACTGTATTGGGTAAAAAAGATGTAATTTACATCACTATATCTTTTACATTTGTTGCTTGTCACTTCTGTATTTACTGCTCGTGCCGATTTGCTGCCTATAACAGTACAAATTTTGAACACATTTTTTAGAGGTGGATTGTAGACAAGCTCAAAATTGTCACGCTGACGCCATGTGTGCATTCGATGGTCAACATGGAACGTTTCAATGCAAATGTAAAAGTGGGTTCGAAGGTGATGGATTATCTTGTTACCTGAAAGAAGGTAAGTGGCTCAAACCTTTGTCAATTACCACTCTCCCAAGGACATTTGTTGCTTTTCAGAAACTTGCTTGACCCTGGACAATTGCTCCCCATATGCCGATTGTTTGGGAGACTACTCTGGCAGGTTTTCTTGCGAATGCCAGCAAGGTTATCGAGGAGATGGCTTCTCCTGTTATCCAGAACCGTCGGCTACCTCACAAAATAATCCAAGTGGTGTTTCAAAGGAACGAAACTCATCTCTAAATCCGTCCCAGAATCAGCTCGACAGAGGTCAAGCCCAGAGTCCACAAGAAGTGGTGCCAAATTGTTACAGAGGATCCTGTGCTTGTCCACCTGGCTATACATATGACGGGGACAGATGTTTGGAAAAATCCACAGAAAACGTTCCCAAAGAAGTAGGATTCGAAGAAAACTGTAAGTCAACCTCATTTTTTCAAAATCATGCTTACCCCACTCAGTGATCAAAAAGCCCTATCGAGTTTCCAGAGAAAAAGCGTAGGTTTGGGCTCAAATTTGGCCAAGTTCATCTATTCAGCAAGATCTTGTGGTAGTATGAAGTGCTTACTTGGAATAAAATGAACGATTTAGGAGATAAAACATATCATAATTTGTAATCAAGTGCTACTTAATTAGCTCCCAATTTTCATCGTTTAGGTTTCTGAAAATGTTAATTTTTATAATGTTTTTAGGCATGAAAGTGTTTTATGCGGGGCTAGAATATCATAAATTAATAAAATGAAAGTTGTTCCCTATTATTTTGCGAAGCAGAAATGTAACAAGATGTGTTTAGGAATTTCCCTGGAAACTTGATGGGGCTTTTTGAACACCATATAGCAACGGCCCGGAATCAAACCCAAGGCAACTGCTTGGAAGGCAGCTATGCTCTCAACTATACCACTGTCGCATTTGTTTTCTTAAGGCAAAATATATTCTGATTGAAAAGTCTCTTTTGATTATGGAAATTGGGAAGCAATCATCGCCAAAAGGCGTTTGTAAAACAAGGATCCTTTCTACAAAAGCATAGATTGCTCCAAGTACTTGAATGGCAGTTATGGTCACCAATAAACCACCGTCGCATTTGACAGTTATGTTAAAGTTATTTAAGCTTTAAAAGTTTAAAAGTCATGTTAGAGCTAAAAAAGTTCAACTGGAACAACATCAAATCGAGGGGTAACTAAGGTATGTATTGGATAAGTCATGTTTCAAAATTGAGCACGCACCCACTGATGGAGACGGCAGCAGCGGCGGTATCACCTTTGCATGCGTGGCTAATTCAGTTGTTCATGTCGAAGCGTGAAGTCATTCTACGTTCGTACCTACCAAGTAGGAAACGGTTTTGCGGTTTTAAGTGGTTAGAAATATGTTAATTTTCTACCGGCTCATGCGCTTTGAGGCTTACTTTTTAAACCGCTTGACTGCCTGTAGAGAAGGCAAGCAATGTCGGAGCACACCGATAAAAAGGAAGTCCGTATGAGGCAGTTGAGAATAGGAAAACAAGGATCCTATCCGCAAATCATTAGATTGCCCAATTTACTTTCGACGGCCGAGAATCTAACCTGGGTCAGTTGGGTGGAAGGGAGCTTTGCTCACCTCTTTACCACTGTCACATTTATCTTGCAATTGGCAATTTCTATTTTTTAAATCCATTTTGATTTCCGAACCTTTGAAGCAATGATTGCCAAGAGGTGTTTGTAAAATAATGATCTCATCCACAAATGTGCAGAGTGACCCTTTTACATCATCGTGGTAACATTAGGCTATTATGATAAACTGTTCATGCTTATAAATATTTAAAAAAAAATGCTAATATTGTTTTCTTGTTGTATGAAGTAACCCTCAAGATTTTCGATGCCTATTCTACGTTAGGTCGTAACATGACGATTGTTTTCTCGCTTTTAGCCCCAGATTTGTGCTCGAGTAACGAGGAATGTGATGCCAATGCCAGTTGCCAATACAATGAAGGGGAGACTCGATACCAATGCGTGTGTAATCAGTTCTATTTTGGCAATGGGTTCTCGTGCCAGATTGGGCCAGGTAAGTCGAAAGGTCGGCCTTGTACCTAGATGCGTTTTGGGTCGAACGTGAAAATTCATAAGAATCGTTGATCTATTCCAATGGCTAGATGCCGACTGCAATATTAAGAAGGACTGTGGATATCAGGCTCAATGCGTTCGAAATCAGGATGGAGACTACTCCTGCGAGTGCGACAAGGGATTCAAAGGCGATGGTTATTTCTGCAAGAAGGATGTCATTGGATGCAATATCATTAATAACTGTGGCAAATACGCCGATTGTCTCTTTGATTTTGACGAAGGAGGCTACAGATGCAAATGCGATCAAAACAGGGTAATGAAAAAGCCTGGAGCCAATCAGCGGGGATTTGATGTGTTTTCTTTTGTTTACCCTAAGGGCTTCGAAGGAGACGGATACGTTTGCAAATCCACTCAATCTTGTCAAGAGAACCCATCGATTTGTGACGTGAATGCCATGTGTGTGCCAGATGAACGATCCGGAGGGGTCAAGTGTCAATGTCGGGAGTTCTACGAGGGCGATGGATTCATTTGCCAGGCAATACCGGCTCAGGATCAAGGCTATATGATTGCGAGTCAAGGCCTGGCTTTGATGAAGATCCCGTTTTCTGCCAAATTGACTAATCCGGGAGTGCCAATCATGTTCAAGACGAGTCAAACAGCCACGGGACTACAAGTGGATTGCCAAGAAGAAAAGGTATGTCTGGATTCGTAATGGTTGTACTCAGGGATACGTCATTCCCAGATTCCAGGCATTTAGTGGTCTGAATCCCGTTCCTCCTTGCATACTGTCAAATCGAGACCTCGTTTTACACATAGTCAAAAATCTAGAGAAATCATAAATACCATTGTATTCTAATTACAAAGCACTAAAAATTGTTTGGTGAAATTGGGATTGCGTTCTTGAGTTTTCGTTTTGAGTCCAAATGTCGGTCTAACTTTAGGATGTAAGCTTATGGAAGATAATGGTTTTGAAATTGGGGCTTGTTTTCTGTTCATTTGGAATAGAAGCTGCTTCGATTCCGATCTCCGTTCAGCATTTCAAATTCTAATACAAGCATCGTATTCTATATTTGAATCATCAGCAGTGATCATCAAGTGAACAGCCTGAGCTTTGTGGTGGCCTAGAAAGTTTGACAAAAAAAGTCGGGGGGCAACTAAAGGCAAATTCTGATTATTTGTTCAGTTTCATCGCCTCCCAAAGTGAAAAACATCAAGATAGATTATTGGTCAGATTTTAGCTCATATCAAAATTACTTGCTTTGATCTCCTTTCTGTGAATGCAAAGTAACTTATCAACAGGACAATTGTCTTCAACGTAAGGAAATCATAATCAAATATTCGAAATATAAGGAGCATTGAGGCCACATGAAGGTTGATAGAGATCTCTAGACCCTTGACGAGCTAGATGACGCTATATGAATTTATCAAAAAATCAGCTTGAAATCCACATTAAACTAGGCAGCTGAAATATCTGTGTCAATTTACATTCATGTGGTCCCTGTTACCTGATCAAATTATAAAAATGAAAACAAATTCAATTTTTTTGCTCTAGTTTTGCAAATGTTAACCCTTGTATGTGAGCTATTAATTGGTGAATTTTTGAGGGTAAGATTTGCAATTACCATCGGAAAGTTCAAAAACACTCTGCCGTGTACTTACACAACAGATTAAAGCATATGTGCTGAAAAAAACGTCCAAAGACGACAAATGTAATCTTGCCCTTTTGCTGAAATCTCAGATTCAATGAGGAACCCCGGAATTCCTTGACCCGATACCTGTTTTCCCAGACCTGGAATATTGCAAACGAAACTTGGATCATTTGCTAGCCGCCACGTGAATAAATATTATTGTGGGCTAGTTTTAGCAAATAGCCTTTCTAATATTAATTTGGTCTCAAACTTTCATATCAAAGCCAAGGTGTATATATAGCTATGAATCTTGCAAACATGCGCATTGCTTTGCATGTATGTAGGTACGTTAATGTAGGCTTTATGCTTTTACATTATTTTCGCCCTACTCCACTCATGAAACAGTGGTACTCGATTAAAGAAAGTGCAGCTTTCCTGTCAAACATGGAAGAAAGCAATGTGACAAATTACCCTTTATTTTCGCCTTTTATAGGTCAGCAGTTTCTGGTGAAAACAAGCTTTCGTTAATCCAGAATCTGAGAAATATATGCTCAAGAATATACCTGAAAAAAGGTATATAAACTAATTACTTACTTGCTGTGGTTTGATCTTGAATAGATACTTCCATAAATCAACATCAATCAAGGTTATATATGATTTTTACATACAATTGTATGTTTTTTTGTTGGTTTTTGTTAACGATCCCAGACCAGCCCTACATTCAAGGGTGCCCTAAAGCGGCTAATTCAAACAGTTTGCACGACCAAATATTTTATAAATTATGACTCACCTTGACTTACAGAGAATTTCATTCCCTTGTATCGGTATACAAACCCGAGAATCTTTGAGGAAAAAAAACTGATATTCCCTTCGATTTGAAAAGCGTATAATTTTTGTTCACAGATCTATTGGACCGATACAACAGGAAGAGCAATTTTCAGTTCCAATTACGATGGTTCCCAAACAGAGCCATTCCTCAATGCTGCCATGGGATTCCCCGAAGGAATCGCTTTGGACGTGGATGCTCGAAACGTGTACTGGGTGGATTCGGGCAAGCGGACGATCGAGGTTGCCCGCATGGATTCAAAGGCTCGGGCCGTGATTGTAGAAGATAACATGTGGAACCCGAGAGGAATCACTCTTTTTGCACCCATGGGGTAAGGGAAGAGCGGGCAAAAAAAGTGTAAGAACGGGACGAGGAAAGCAATTGGTTTGGAAGACTTCAAAAGAGTTTCCCTCGTCAAAATTAATATTTTTAGTGGTTAGAGTAAGGTACCTGGGGTTCAAGGTTCAGGTTAGGTTATTCACGGCTGTTTGTTAAGACGTAATTATTTTAAAACCTAATCAGTTTATTGCTCCTTAATGTTTATGTTTAGCTCTAGCAGTTTCTCCCTAATGTTGTATTGTCGTACGAGGATATTTATTTCCCAATCGTTATGTGTGGAGTTCATAGTCCATGGTTTGATTGTATTGGTCATTGATAGTTTTTTGGTGAACTGTTGAATGACAGTATCACGATACTAACTCAGTAAAAGTCGATTTTCTCAGCCACATCTTGAATATGCTTCTCTCAATTGGGCTCCAATGATTTCAGCAGGTTTACAAAAGCTCGAACAAGTCTAAAGTTGTTTCACCAGGAACTTTGGGGGAATGAGAGAGCTCTCATATTGTATTCTTTATCTTAAGACGAATGTTTTGGTCTGATTGGGATGTGAGGAAGCCTCGTATCGAGTCCGCGAATCTCGATGGATCGGATCGGATCGTGTTGGTGGATAACATGATCGGAATGCCCAACTCTTTAGCCGTGGATTCTGTGCGTTATCAACTCTGTTGGACGGATGGAGGCAGTCCCTTACGATTTGATCGGGCTGAGGTCCCACCCAAAATTGGTACTGGAGATTCGTGGTGCACTCGTTGGAACAAATAGGATCTATTAATCGATCTGATCCTTTTTTAGAGTGTATGGACATGTACGGAAGCAGCAATCGTCGACCTGTGATTGTGCTGAAGGATAGCTTTCCTTATGGACTTGCATTAACTAATGATTACGTTTATTGGACGGATTGGAAGAAGTAAAAACTTGTTTTACCTATTTTAAGTCACCTCAATTTACAAGTCATGTCTTGCTTTTTAGCCCTCAAATTCATGGAGCTCATCGGGAATCTGGTGAGCGAATCCCGTCTTTGCCGCACGTTTTGGGCATGATGGGTAGACCCTTTGGGTTGGTCGTGGTTCCTCAAACTTGTCCAACAGGTAAGTCAGCTGAGACAAAGTAATTGCCAATAAAAAGGGCTTCAACTATGAAAGTATGTAAAATGAAGCATTGCAAATAAAACAAGATTCAAGCCTCCAACAACTTCAAAATAATCACGACAAAATATTACTGATAGGGATCAAAGTAATAATCACGCGAGTTTGCGACTAGGGCTACCAATTTACAGTTCCAATGGCCTATGATGACATTACTGGTAATATGTCCGAAACCCGTTACCTTAACCTCAAAAACCCTGATTTTATCTCTGTCCATAGATTTCTAGACGCTGGATGTCGGACGACCGACCACTCGGTTGGCTAAACAGTACAATAAACCGGTTTGTAATCAATTCACAGGAGACCATCCATTGTACTGTTTTACCAGCCGATTGGTCGGTCGTCCGTCATCCAGTGTCTAGAAATCTATGCTCTGTCAAATCAGGGTTGCCTTTTGCTCAAACTTAGCTTTTTGTGTTACTATGGAATAGGCGGGTGCTTTCACTCTCCACGTTTTCTAGCAACCTAGAATTTGAAATTTGATTTGATCCCATTACTACAAAATATGCTGTTTTCACTTGGAGCAGAAATTGCAGAAGTTTAACAGTTGGGATCCTACAAATGAGCTGAACCGAGGCATTGGGTAAAGAAACCGATTTGTTCAACCTTCTAAAATTTCTGCTCCACGTGCAAACGACATTTTTTGACGGAGTCTAGCTTATCACTGACCTCTCCTATTCAGGTTATGCTTAACTAGAATTCCCATTGTTACTCTCAATCACTCTAGTATATCTGCATTTGGGATTTGATTTTTCGAAAATATTGCCTCAAAAGTCAATTTTCCCTCCGTTGTAGCGTTCTAAAAAGTGACCAGTAAATATTTTTGGAGGTTAAACCATTTAGACATGATATTGGATCACAGTACCTTTTTCAAAAAGAATGACAGTAAGTTCGTTATTGCTGCTTTGTCAAGCAGCTAATCAAATGTAAAAAAGGCTCTTTCGTCCTCAAGTGTCCACTTGTTCGTTTTCCTCATCCGATTCTCATCAACAAGCCCATTTCTAAGGAGAAAGAATTTGATCTCGTTAGTTCACCTTTTGATCCATTTTGCCTTACAGGGAACAACAACCCGTGCTCCGAAAATTCGTGTCAATACAACCAGATTTGTTTGCCCGATGGGCGGGGTGGATCGAAATGTCAGTGCGATGATAACGACCCTAATTGTACCAGCTCTTGAATTTATTCGATATTAATTGTATCATGATGATGATTATGATGATCAGTAGGAGCACTGCCATGCTTACAATACACGTTGCGTATGAGCCTTTCCCTCATTCTCAATCACCTTTCGAAATGCGCATATACTCATGTAGTATGTTGTGTGTGTACGGAGGGCGGGAGAGCAGGGGGATCTCGTCTATATTGATTTTGCGTGCTAGGACGGCATAAGAGTTCACTGTGCTGAATTATGATACCTGATTGACTTTCTTTTCTCATGAAATATTGTTTAGATCTTGAAACATGCCAGACCCGAAGGTTCAACAATATGAACAATCGCTTTTCAAGGATTATTCACATTCAAGTGATTGCAATTATTTCAAGCAGCACTTATTGCGAATTCTGACTGTGAGACATCTAGTGAAGCTAATTTACGTGGAACTCATCGTGTACTTGATATTGTTCTACACCATCAATGGCGCATATCGATTCCTCTTCGACGATGACCAAAGGAGGGAATTTGACAAAGTGGTAGAATACTTCAGTGCAAATATCAACTATTTTGGACGGGACCTAACGTTTTTATTGGGATTCTACGTGTCCATGGTGGCTAAACGTTGGTGGGACCAATATCGGCTTCTTCCTTGGCCAGACGATATCGCCATGGGACTTACAGGTGATAAAGACACAAAAGAAGAACGAACCAATCTAAATAATTCAATCAATGCAATCCACTCTGGGCATCTTAAACCATTATGTGTTAAAAGTCATCGCTAGGCAAGACTAACATTTTATTTTTTGAGGGATTCAATTTCAGTTAGATGATCATCAAAAGTTAAATATCTTCATTATTACGTTGAAAGGTAAAGATTCATCAATTTTTCATCTAATTTTTTTTTTTCACCCATTTATGTGCATGAGATCAGTGAGGCACAAGGTATGCCTCAATTTCAAATGCACAAAGGCCCATCTCAGGGGAACGAGGAGGAAGAGACAGCAGTTGTCTCAACCTCATTTTCAAGTCTCTCAACAGACATAAATCCCCCTTTCCTTTCCCCTTCCCTCTTTCCCTCCCATTGTTCCCATCCCTCTCTTCCAACCTCATCCTCAATTTCTCTAAACTCTCTTCTGTCCAAACTTTGTAGCCCTAAGCCCCCCTCTAGTCGTCATGAGCCCCACGCATCTTTTAGATCGTATGCTCGGGTGGCGGCCAGAGTTTCTTCTCCCCCTCTTATACCCTCTCCTCAAAGGTTTTCTCATCCTCCACCTAAGATAAGATTTGTCCAAAAGCAGGATTTTTTAAGGTTAAAAGGCCTAGTCAAAGATTTGATAGCACTAGTCCATCAAAGGACAGTAAGCCCGTAAAAGGGCTTTATCTGAATGTGCATTGTCTTATTTCCAAAAAAGACAGCACGAAGATCAAGGTTCTAGAGGAACTAGCTTTAGATAGGCAGGTCTCGTTCATTTCCATGACAGAAACTTGGCTTCGACCAGGGGTCTTAGATGAAGAACTGGCCATGGTTGGTTTCAATTAAGTTCGATGTGATAAAGTACGCCCTCCCCTGACAATCCCATTTTTCCGCATGGGGGCGTATGTCTATATGTTAGAAATGACCGGCACACTAGTCATATAAAAGTGTCTAATGGAGAATTAGAGGTCTTAGTTTGTCATCTTCAAGGTCTTGATCTGTCTATTGAAACAATGTATAGGCCGCCCTCTTGCTCACCTAACTCGTTCTTGTCAGCTCTCAAATTCATAGGAAATGAGTTGGATAAGGCAGTTTGCTTAAAGGTATTCATTGTAGGGGACTTTAATTTTCCGGCCAGCGTTGTAGAGTGGGAGGCTAGTCCCGATGGATATATTCCCATTTCGAAATCGACATCTCAGTCGCTCGAAAAGCTGGAGGAGTTTGTGATCTTGTGCAATCTCTCTCAGCATGTTGGTGTAGCCACCAGAGCGAATAGCGTTCTTGACTTGTTTTTTTCCAATGACCCTGATGTGATCCAGTACGTCCATGTGACGCCTAGTAATCTGTCAGATCATCATGTTCTCGAGATAGGGTCGACCATTACTCAAAAGCCGGCGTGCTCTAGAGTAAGACCAGCCAAAAAGGTCGGTCTGGCTAAGTTCAAATTCAAAGATGAACATTGGCCGTTGATTATAGAAAGGTTAAGGGAGCTTGATCTCATTTCAATGCTGAAAAAGGAATCGTCCATAGATGTAGCCTTAGACAAAATGATTCTAGTTTTTGAGGACGTCTGTTCCACTCTAGCAATCTCTGAATGTGTTCCAAAGGGCGGGCAGAGTCTAAAATTCCGAAGTATAGGAAGCAATTGTTTAAAAGGAGTTGCAAATTAGCAAAAAGGCTCCAGAGCACTTTGAATCCGGTAGATGTGGCTAGCCTTCAAAGAAAGTTGGATTTAATCCAAGGTAGAATTAAGGCCTCCATTGAGACTGATCAGTTGAAAAAGGAAAGTAGACTTGTTCAAGAGGTGAGGTCGAATCCGAAGGCGTTTTTCTCTTATGCAAACTCTAAGAGAAAGATCAAACACCCTGTAGGGCCTTTTGAGGTCGATGGGGAAGCCATAGACAATGTAGATAGAGACTATGGCCAACATACTGGGAGATCAGTTCTCTAGTGTGTTTTCAACTCCACTGAGTTTAGGAGCAACAGTCCATTGGTCTATTGATGAGTTTTTGGGTATTGGCAAGGCTTGTCAAGCTGAGAATTTAGATGATTTTGTAGTCACAGATCAGGATGCTTTAGAGGCCATCAGGGACTTGAGACTCTCGAGCTCCCCTGGCCCTGATGGCTTGACATCTCAGTTTCTGATGAGATGCTCACAGGTTCTTGCTCCTGTTTTCTGGTACTTGATGCGTTGCATCTTGGACCAGGGCAAGTTCCCCTCTTCTCTGAAGGTAGCTCATGTTGTTCCAATTTTTCAAAGGGGGAGATAAGTCACTCCCCAGTAACCACAGGCCGATTTCTCTCACTTCGAATATTGCAAAGGTGTTTGAGAAGATCATGAAGTTCAAACTTGTTGAATTTCTTGATATCTATGAAGTCCTTCCTCCTAGCCAGCATGGGTTCCGAGCACATTTTAGCACGGTTACCCAACTGATTGAGTATTTAGAGCAAGTCATTTAGGGACTTGGAAAGGCACAAGTCAGTTGATGTAGTTTATCTTGATTTTGTCAAAGCCTTTGATAAAGCAGATCATGGCCTTTTGTTAAATAGACTTTTTGACATTGGGATCCAACGCAAGGTTCTCAATTGGATAAGAAGCTTCATTCAGGATAGGAAGCAAATTGTTAAGGTCGAGGGATCCCTTAGTGACATGCATGATGTCAAGTCAGGTGTTCCCCAGGGTTCCATCTAAGGGCCCCTCCTTTATATAATATTCGTTGCCACGCTTCAAAAGCTTAGTATTACTGCCAGCCTCTCTTCTTATGCTGACGATACAAAGTTGGTTTCTGGTAGGAATGGCCAAGATTCCACTAGCCTTGCAAAGGACCTAGAAATAATCTATTCTTAGGTTACTAAGAGTAATATGGCCCTGAACGGAATGAAATTCCCCTCAATGACCTTCGGGTCAACTCCTTAAAATACTCCACTCGTAGATAATGGAGGTAAAGATATTGAGGTCTCATCGATGAAATATTTAGTTGTAGTCCTCCAAAATAATGGAAAGTTCGATGAGCATATCCAGTTGAAGGCGGGTAAACCTTTTCAAATGTATGGTTGGATATATCGCACGTTTAAGTCTGTACAAGTCGATTGTTCAACCACATCTTGAATATGCTTCACCCATTTAGGCTCCAATGAGTTCAGCAGGTTTGCAAAACGTCGAACAAGTCCACAGATGTTTCACTAGGAACATCGCAGGAATGAGAGAGAGCACTCGTATTGGAAGAGACTAAAAAAGTTGGGACTGTACAGTGTTCAGAGAAGGTACGAAACGTATCTGATACTGTACGTCTTCAAAAGCATCCATGAGCTTTGTCCCAACCCAGGATTTAGGGTTAATTCTAGTGACCGTAGAGGCTTAATGTGCGTACTGAGAACACCTTCAAGTCCTCGAGAATCAAGGCTAATTCGAACAATGAAGTCCACTTCTCTTCTTTCTCGGGCTCCTTTATTGTTTAACTTGCTTCCCTCTAATATTCGTAGGGAATACTTAGTATAGGGAAGTTTAGATGGTTTACCAGATCAACCCAAAATTCAAGGACTAGCTCGGTCTGCCAACTCAAATTCGTTGGTAGACCAAGTATCATACCAAATAAAAAAAATGATTCCATTTTTGTGATGCTTTGCTTTGCAAATTCAGCGAAGCGTATGTCGATCAATTATAATTGATAATTCAGCTATTAATGTATAATCTGCATCCTGTTCACCTTTTTTGAGTTATGAAATGGGACTATCATAGGGTGAATCTGAATTTCCTAAATTATTATGATTGTGTTATGTAAAAGCCAATGCTTCCAAAGTTGGCCATTCATTATTTCTCAACAAAATGAACAGATTACAGCTACTCATGATTACTTTGATCAAAGCGAGGAATTCAGTCTTTAGATATGCCGTTTCAAAAAGGCGAATTGAGTTGCTCGTTACACTTGCTTTTTAAATCTAAAATTAAGTATTCAAATAAATTAAAACGCATTGGGATGTAGGACTACAATTCTTTTCGATACTATGATTTCGTAACTTTAAGTGTTGTAGCTAATGCCCTGATAAAAGTAAGTAGAAGCAACGAGAGTGAAAAAACATGATTCTTCACTGAGGTTTGAGTGCTTTTTTTTCTTTTCTTTTTGGAGTTTTTTTATCTATTTTTTCATTGCAAAGTCTTTTTTCCGTTTTCATCCGTTTCTTTTTTCCTTTACCCCATTTCATCTACTTTGATGCTTGAGTGGACATAAAATATACAAGCTTGTAGGGCTCATATGACTGAAATCGCATGGCGTCCTCAAAAGTACGAATTACCACTTTAAAATTGCAGGCATGGCATCATTGCGCAGTTAATGAAATAATCGTTGTTTAAGTTTTGATCGTCAGACCAGGATTTAAAACGATTGCTGGCGAAAGTTGGAAAGTAAAGGCATTAACATTTCATGTTTTTATTGTTCGGTATGAAAAAAAATATAATACGTACAGCGACAAATTTTCCGAAAAACCTAAAGCCCTGTTTGTCCAATCGTACATTTAAATTCTTTTTGAGAAAATGCACACTCTAATCAACTGAAAGTCAAACTTGAAACTTGAATGAGATGTGCTCCGCTAATAAGAACAACTTTTTGTTTTCCAAGTTTTGAGAAAAGTTTTGATTGACTGTCTTTTTTCATTTCCGAATTTGGTCTCACTTTCATCTCGCTTTAAAAATATTCGAATTTCACAAGAAGTTCAATTGGTTTGTTGGAAAATTCCATTACAAGCAAAACATTTTGAAGCAGAAAATGAACGCGGCAAACGGCATCAATGTCCTCCCTACTCTCGCAAATTTTGTTTTAATTTTGATCATTTTCGCAAACTCAAAAAAAAATGTCTTTGCCATAAAGGCCAATTTTTAGTGGTTAAGTCGATATAATTTGATTGGAGCATTTAATTTGCCACGGTCTTTACTTTGTAGCTTCAGGGTGTACATCCATGCTCCTGCCTTTTGTAAGTTGGCTTCTCTTTTCTATCCAAATGCTATGACGACTAATAAGGTTTCATTAGCTTTGATATTTACAAAGTACATTCTTCGCAATTGAACTTCTTAAGGCACTTCTTAGAAAGCGGTAGCCAATTTTCAAAGGTTAAGCCATGACATTTTGCGTCTTTGCAAGAAGAATTCAATCGCAATAATTCCATTTCTTACATGCTTCTGGCCAATGAATAATCTATTTTCTTCCTGCAGCATACGTTGTTCCTAATAATGTGGAGTCTGAGAAATTGAGAAAAACCATCATCCGCTACGCTCTTTTATCTTACGTTCTCTGTATTCGAAGATTCAGTGCTAATCTGAAGAGGCATCTCCCAACAGTGGAAAAAATCGTCGAACTAGGTCTGTGTTGTGATTATTACAGCTATTACAGCTACAACTTTAGTGAGTTAGACGACACTAAATGCATTTAACTCCCTTTACAATCTCAAAGTTACTTTGGGCTCTCCAGTAATGGAGTGCAAGCTTGAAAAGCGACCTCTGACGCGTGTAGCCTTTCAGATCCAAGAACACAATTTTCACTGCATAGAAATATCTCAAGAACCAATTCTCGACCATTGGACGTTGTCCACTCATGCCCATGACTATATAAGAAAATGACAAGCACGATTTGGCTCACATACTGGCAATGGTTAATGTTTTTGTTATCAGTTTTGATGAATTTGATGTTTGAATAAGTCATTTATCAAAACATTCCTCTTCCTGTTAAAAAAAGGAATATAATGTTTTGAGGAAATAATGGATGTACACGTAAAGTACGTTCATAAAATAAGTTGATCAAATGCAATTCATTGCATTGTTCCATACTGTGCCTTGAGTTTTACATTAGATAGAGCTTAACTTTTCACAAATCCTTTGAACTCAAGATTTCAAGGCAATACCAAAAAGGTCATTTCAAAATAGTATTTTCACATTCTATTATCTCCTCTACAAAAATTACCCTTATATCGTCCATCTTGTCGTAGGCAGATGATACCAAGTTAGTTTTTGGTAGAAATTATGTTCACACTCAAGACCTACAAAACGATTTTGATCAGGTGTATGATTGGGTGGCTGGAAAAACATGAAGTTGAACGGTGAAAAGTTTAAGCCAAAACGTTTGAGCCGATGTTTGCCCATGCATGGCGCCAAGTTTTAACCAACTTAAAAATATGATTTAGTTCCATGATTGACTTGGACAGGGAAAGATCACTATACTGATGGGGCGAGAAAAACTTTTGAAGATTGATTCCATAACTTAATTTTTTCAACTGATTTGCAACCGACACAAGTGCCATTTAACAAATGTGAAGCTTCCGAGAGACACATGAAGGCTCTTGACAATAAAACCCAAGCCAAATCAGTCGAAGGATAATAAAACGCTTCGCTGCGAGAAGTGCGCCACGTTTGATATATTTTGATACATGACGGTAAATACAGAAGTATCGTCTCTTTGGTGTTGGGGGGGCCATTCTGGCCTTTGCATCTTTCTCAAAATAAATGTTTTCTTTTTCTTAATTTCAAGGTATCAATATAAACGATTTCCAAAGATCACATTAGAATTCTTGTAAAAAAGTGCGGCATAAAGCCATGAAATATATTTTGAGGCACATTATCATATTATTGGATGTGACGCTTGAAATTACCAGATGTTGTAGAATATATCATAGTCAATATTTAAAAACATCAACATTAAAACACAAATTTAAGATTAATTGTTTTTGCACTTCATTTCAAGTTACTATTCCACAGCTCTTGTAATCTCATGGGTTCTGTTTTGAGGTGCTAGGTTGCGCTTGGGTCAAAAGTCGCCCCAATGTCCAGACATCTATGGCAACCAGCCTTTTCCTATTCCAAATAAACTCTTTTTTCAATTGTTTGAAATTTTTCCTGAAATGTTATACTTAAGTGTATTGTATTTCTTTGGGGTTGTTTCGTGGGTGAAGTTAGTACAACGAGTACATCGAGTCCCGGGATTCACTTAAGCCGTAAGTATAATATAATATGAACGTATTTTTGCAGGTATTCTCAGAATGGACGAAGTTTCTTTTCTGAATATAAATGACTTCAGTGGAAGCGGCGAATGTCTTCTAGTGTCCAACTGGTGGCTACCTCTAGCTTGGTCAGCCAATATGGTGAAATTGTGAGAAAATTATATTTTTAGGGGCTGTTTTAAAGGCTAAATAACACTTCTCTGCTTCAGTGGTTCGACATCAAATCAGATTCCCGCCGACCAAAAAGAGCTTATGAAGGCCATATTGAATTTCCGCAAAGGCTTGGAATCTGTTGAAAGTCACGTGCACGTGGCTATTCCTTTGGTGTACAAAGTGGTGAGTCCTTGATCACTCTGATCAATGTGTATGTGCTTTATCGATCGACAACTGCAGATCATTGATTCTACATAGGTTGTGAATACAGCTATCTATAGCTACTTTGCCCTCACATTGATCAGTGATCAGATCTTGGAGCGTCAGGATGACAAATTCGACCCGTATGTTCCAATTTTGACCCTCTTCAAATTGGTAACTTTGATCGCTTGGCTGAAAGTAGCGCAAGCCATCGAAAAGCCCTTCGACGAGGACGATTCGGACTTTGAGATGCATGCGCTCGTCAAACGCCACATTCGAGTTAGTCATATACTAACCCGGGGCCGTCTAGATCGGACAGCTCAAAATGATGCACTTCTGTTTCAGACGACCTCAATCATTCTGAACGAGTTCGATAAAGTTCCACCACTGAAAAATGTGACCTTTGATCACACCGAAATCAAATCGTCGCCCCCTTCAGTGGAAAGTTTTGAAATGTACGACAGCAATGCGGAATCACCAGAGAGTTCCATAAGCATGGGATCCATGTCCAAGGAAGAATCCAAAAACCAAGATCAAGTACCCTATCATCATAAACCAAAAGATTCGGTCGTGATCGACGATCTGAACCCTAATGGACCTTGGCGGATAACAACGGCCAAAATGAACCAAATCCTCCCGGACAACTCTCTTCGGCCAGCTCAAAAATCCCAAGACGAGTTAGATCTGAAGTCTGCTGGTTCCAGTTCAAATAACATAAGCATAGCGTCA
Organism: Tigriopus californicus; assembly: GCF_007210705.1. Classification (NCBI taxonomy): domain Eukaryota; kingdom Metazoa; phylum Arthropoda; class Copepoda; order Harpacticoida; family Harpacticidae; genus Tigriopus; species Tigriopus californicus. Next base: position 14,480,124 of record NC_081450.1, on the reverse strand, counting down.
TAAAACATTTATTCTCATTGGATGGGATACTTCATGAATTTAAGGAGAAAAAACGCACGAAATGATTTATCAGTCTCGATAAGGTCAAGGTATGCGGCCTTGAAACCAAGGTCCATGCTATCTTGACTCGAATGAATAATTAGATCTCGAAGCCTGGAAACCAAGCAAGCAAGGACAGAGGCCTAATTAATTGCAAACTGCACTTCGTCGCTCGTCGGGCAAAAGTCCAGAGAGTCGACTGCGACAAAAAAGGCCTTGGTCACTTTTGAGGGTAATAGTTGGTTGCAGGTTGCAAGGGGAGGGGAATGAAAAGAAATGTGTCAGTGTCCACCGCAAGTCCAGTTATCCAGAGAGTGCAACTCAATGTAAGTGAAGCTCGTCAATAATTCAAGGAATTCAAGCATTACAGTGAAGGTCTTTTGGGTGAGTCTTGAGGTTATTGATTGTGCGGTGTTTCAGTTCCCACAAGATTATACCCAATAAGTTCGTGGGAAATCGACTAAAACGAAATCTGTTCACAATTTGAGGATATCCTTTAAGACGTTCAAAACTTCATGGATATGGCAGTAGTCTTCATTTTTCAAATCACCTTCCTAATAAAAGCTGGTAAGGCCCATTTTTCTCTGCTCTTTACCATTCAACCAAATCTCTCACCCTTCCTTTTAGCGAGTGCGCTCAAATGTTTCCATTGTGGAGATGAATTTCCAATCGCTTGTCGTGATTTCAATCTAACAAGTCCTGACTTATTTATCCAAGAATGTAATGATCTTGAAAAAGGCTGTCGCAAAGGTTGGTTGAGTGTTCCCTTGCCTGGCCAGGATAGTGAAATCCGCTCTTGTACCGTAATCTCGGAAAGCATCTGCTTGTACCAAAATGGAGGGGGATCTTGTACATGTTTTACGGATCTTTGCAACCAATCTCCAAGCAAAAGTGCCTGCTTAATTTGGATCATAGGGGGGATCTTTCAAGCTGTTATGACTCATTTGAATGTTTTAGTCTTGGCAATTGATAGACAACAACAGTGATGTAGCGTCTACTCTGCCGGATGTGAAATTGTCTGTCTTATCGCGAATTCAATTGAAGGACGAGGCGTTTCTAAAGTGAGATGTGAGCATTCACCCTAACAAGATCCATCAACAATCATAATGAGTGCCAAAATCATCAAGATTGTTTTAGTGGGCGATGGAGCTGTGGGCAAAACCAGTTTGGTGTTCGCCTTCACGGAAAATCCTCTGAAGGATTCTTATGAGCCAACCATAGTCGATGTCTATGGTGCTGACATTGAACTTGCGAAAGAAACAGTAAGGAATTTCGATCGTATTAATGGTAGGTCACTAATCGAATGCTTTTCTTTCATTTTACAGGTCAAGGCCAAAATTTGGGACACTGCAGGTCAGGAGGCATATTCAAGCCTTCGACAAATGTCTTATGACGACACGGATGCGTTTGTGCTTTGTTTCGATATAAGCAATCCAACCTCGTACAGTGGGTATTCATGCATAAAGTCTGGCAAGCATTATAGTTTTTAAACCAAGCACCCAATATGAGTAGAGTAGCGGAGATTTGAATTTCAAAACACTGCAACCTAGCACATACATATACAAGATTGCTCAGTAAAGTTTATCTGATATGCAGGACTTTAATAAACAACAAATGAAAATGGCTAAAATTTGTGTTAAAAATATTTCAAACACATCTTTTAAAAGCAATTAGGATCGCAAAATATATGATATGTAGGCCCTTTGTGCGTCTATCGCAGAAGCCATTAAGCATAAAACTGTTCAGAACGACTACATCTCGTTAGACTTTCCAAGAATGTATTGTACATGTCCGATTATTTTCAATTACTTTGGAACAGATATGAAGGGATTACGTTTCCCTAATCCTAACTGAAGTAGACTCCTTCTGTATCAAGCGTTTTCTTCTAAGTAAGCAAACAGCTCTTATTTTTTAATCAAAAACATCGATTCTAGCCCTAGAAAGGCTTAAAATGATATCTTAACTGAAATTGAATCAGTATTAACCCAGCAATTTACGCGTCTGTTCATGGTGCTTGTGCGCCAACAGCCATCTCTTACAGGATTCGTACTCCATGTTTAAAGGAGAGCTCTAACGCAGTTGCATCAATCATTAAAAAATGAGGAGATACAACACTAAGACTATACTTTGGATTAAAAAAAAGTTGACAATCCGTTTTGGGATTGTGAAAACTATTCCAGCCAACGATTTTAACTGATTTGATCCAGGACAACAAAGCATTGCAAAGTGATAAGTAAAAGCTAGCTCACAAAATAAGTAAGATTGGTGGCAACAACGTAAACCACTTTCCCGTAGCGTAAGGGCGATATGGAATAAAACTAAAAAGGATATTCATTCGTACCTCCTGCAACTTATCAACAGATAATGTGGAAACTAAGTGGGTGCCGGAATTGAGGAAGATGGGGAATATACCGATAGTGTTGGTTGGCACCAAAAGCGACCTCCGTTCCGATGGGACTGTGCTCGCACATCTCAAGTCCTTGGGCAATAAATCTCCAATTACATGTGAACAAGGACAGTCCTTGGCCAAGAAAATCAAAGCCCAAGCCTACGTGGAGAGCTCATCCCAAACAAAGCAAGGGATCAAAGATGTGTTCCACAAAGCGGCGAAACTAGTCATTGATGTAGAAAAGAAACGAAATAGATTTATGTGCTTCTAAAAATGTTGCTCTTATTTCGGTTGGTCTGAATTAGCTAATCAATGAATCATTCGGCTGCACTACCTCCCAGGAATAATATTTTTTTTTAAGCCAAGACATAAAATGAAGGCATTCTCGGTATTTCATTTCGATAGGGAGGATTGACTTACGGATGTGATTCTTTATCAAAAACTAAATGAATTTCCCCCTTCCAATACTTCGACACAAACAACATTTGGTGAAGGCAACATTCGTCTATCCAACGTGAATATGGATCCTCAGAAAATCGTTATTATTGGCGAGGGTGGAAGTGGGAAGACTTCCATATTAATGGGCTATAAGGACAAGACATTCAATCCCGAATGGATTCCAACAGTGTTCGACAATTACATCATTAAAGTTCCTGTGAACGATCAAGAGGTACAATAATTTGGACAAATGCTTTTACACATTTGTCGCGATATGCTATCGTACTTTGTCTATTTTTCTTGATATAGATTCCAATAAATTTGTGGGACACGGCGGGACAAGAAGCATACGAACAATTACGGACAATCACGTATGATGGTTGCAAATTATTTTTGATTTGCTTCGATCTCGCTAATCCTGATTCATTAAGTAAGCTAAAAATTTAGTCAAAACCATTGGGAAATGTCTATCATTCACAAAACAATCTTATCAAATAGTCGCTAAAATGATGTTTGTTAGCAGCTTGCTTTGTTTGAATTGAAACCACAAAGTAAGCATATTTTGGGTTAAGTTAAAAGGAAACTTTTAGCATAGTCTCCCCTCTTACTAAGTGATAAATTCCTTTATTAACAAAAAGCAAGTCGAGGCATTGAATGAAGTAAGAATGAAAATACGAGTAGATAGCGTTCGTGCCAAAGCTTGATGTTGTACAAACCTTGTTCAACTCTACTATCAATAAACGAAGGGTTTTATTCTACCTAAAAGGTCAGTATGTGGAAAGAACAGAAAACATAGACAGGTCTAAGTTCACGAGAAATACATTTGAGAGTACCCCAAGATTGCATGTGCATGAATGAAGTAAATGTGATCATGTCGAGAGCAACAGTAGCATCAGCACATACTGTACCTATTTTACTGTGTTTGTATTTGCTCATCCACAATTCCTTTTTAAGGCAAACATAAATATCAGGAGGTCACTGTCTTGTGATTGAACGTGCTTATTTTTGAAATGAGTTTAAAAAAATGATTTCCATTATTTCATAAAGAACGTGTGAAAATGACAAAGTAAAACAGGCACTTTAATTTATGATTAAAACTAGGGCCCTCTAGTAGAGCCCTAGTTAAACTTTACTTGCCAAGGTAGCAGGTTTCTTTTTTGAGATTTAGTTTGATCTCGTATTTGTTTGACTCTTCGATCTTTGTTTCAGTCCATGCTGAGCAAAAGTGGGCGCCAGAAGTGAGAAAATTCTCGACGGCCCCATTTTTCTTGGTGGGAAACAAGACCGATCTCCGGGATGCCTTTGACCTTAAAGGCCGAGCAAGTCTGAGGGATCCTTTGCCAGTGACCACAAAGCAAGGTGAAGGTGTTGCCAGAGCCATTGGAGCAAAAAAGTACATGGAATGTAGTGCAATGTTGAACAAAGGCTTAAATGAACTATTCGAAAAGGCGGCTGGGGAAGTCATTCCAAAAGAGAGGAGGGAAAAGAAATTGTGTCGTTTATTGTAGATGCTCCGGCGTTTTGCCTCTTCCTCTGTTGAATAAAATGAGTTGCTGAAACAGGTTGAGGGTGGATTTTCTCTTTTCATTTCCTCTTAGTAACCCCATGCAAGATTTCACCCCCGCATCTCTTTGGCTATCCGTCTAGCTTCAACCCTTCAACCATGCACCTATCAACCTATCAAGACCCACCTTCCTCCCCCACCAGGTAAGATTGGCCAGGTCAAATGAGGATAGGCCAAGCATCAAGTCATTCTTACTTTGTCCACGGGCCTCCACACACTTTTCCCGAGTAAGTCTTCAAATATTTCAAACGTTTTATCCCTTCTGTGAACCTTTTCTCTTTATTTCGACAGACAAAGAGATTAGTTCCCTTAGAATGACCAAGGCCCAGATTTTGGCTTTATTATGCTGCGTGGCGTTAGTCCATGGAAAAGTCATTGGCACTCTGAAAGATCCTTTGATGGGAACGCCAGATTCTGTCCTAGAAAGAGCCTCGCAAATGGTTCACGAACCCAGGCAATCTGGGTCCCCGTTAAGGTTCTTCATGAGGACAAGTTATTCCACGGTGACTCAAACTCAAATTGTCACGTCAACGTCCACCACCTTCAACACTTGCTACATGACCGAAAGTGGAATCATTCCTTGCAACAAGCGGAGGAATATTGAAGTCGAGTCCAAACCCCGAGTCTTCCTCCAAGGCCAAGAGAAAACTTGGGAGGATATCATTCCAACAAGGGTAAGTGACCATAAATGCAAAGTCTAAATATTTGGTTGAAACGTTTGAACGATTTCTAGCTTTCTCGGGTCGAGGCCGCAAGTGACGATGAAAGCGTGATCGAATTGGTTTCTAAAGGGGACCCTCTTTTTCAAACGGAAGAACCTTTGGTCGAGATTGTCACAGTAACTTTGGCTGGAAGAGAGGATCTTAGTGAAACAACCACTCAATCAGGATTGGAGGGGAGAGACGATGACTCAGAAACAACAACTTATAGATCCCCATCAGAATCTAAAGAAGACAATGTTGAAGCATCAACGTTCTTCACGGATGTGGAACCCAAAGAAGATCCTGAAGCATCAACGTTGTTGCCGGTATCGGAAACCAGAGAAGAAAAGCCTCTAGAGACCACCATGACCACCACCAATATAGATTTGGAGGGTAAAGGAGTGGAAGAAGTGATTCAATCCGTCAATCACGAAGTAGTTTCAACGGTGATTGAATCCGTCTCTCAGGGTGAAAGCGATGAAGGTGTGGAAGCTCCGACTGAATCTAGTAACATGGTGATTGCAGCCGAAGTCAAAAATGATGAGCATGAAGCAATTGAGGGCAGCCAAGAAATCTTTGGAGTAGAGACCGTGAAAGTCGTTCACAATGATAACTCCGAAGAAGTCCTGAGCGTGGCATCCGTTGAGAACGAATCTGTCACCGGGACTCCCAAGGGCGACCTTATCATTATTGAGGGTATTGAAGCCGTAGAAGCCATGACTGTCGATCCAAATGTCGAAACTCTGGAAGGCCGAGAGGACGAAATTGCTCTAGAGAGCTCAATCCAAAATCACAATTGGATAGAACGAGAAATTCAAGGCATCCAAGGGGACTGCTTTGATCCCTCAAATATCGCTCTCAGATTTTTGACTGTTGTCGAAACGAAAGTGGCTCACAGGACAACAACCGTTATAGAGTACGAAACTGGAGCTAAAGTTCAAACTGTAAGATTCGCCGCCAATGCTGACGCCTGTCTACCAACTAATGTATTTCATTTGTTCAGTACTAAATGCGCATGATGTGACAATAATTGTTCTAGCATGTACAACTTGATACGTGAAGTATTGAGTGTTTTATTGTTCACTTTCTTTTTGCCGTTTGACTTCCAAATACATCAACTCAAGTAAAGATAGCTCTGAACCAAATCTTCATGCATTTTCAAAATGCTGAACAGTTTCCAGGAGAAAGCTTGTCCCGGGCCCGACAAAATTTGCAAAAACGTGCATGTCCTAAGTTCGAGGCATTTTCGCTTCAACAATATTTCGTAGTTTCTTACAACTTATTATCCAATTTTAGCTCTATCCGAACGAAAATTAAATTTTCTCCGCCGAGCATGACAAGCTTTCTGAAATCAGGTTGAGTTAGGAGACTTTTCGTGAGACTGATGTTTTCCACGGTTTAAATCCGGAGGGGGTGAACGAGTACACGGGAGGGGAGAAATTAGGTGCAGAAGGCGCAACTTTGGAGGAGGGTGAGAGGGCGCAGCCCGTCCCACTGATGGAGCCACGTCCATTTGAAAATTTCAAGCGTAATTATGCTCACCTTTGGGGCGTGGCAGAGTCGTAGCTAGAAAATCAAAGTTGTGGCCCGTGGCCACATTGAACGGAGTGTCCTTTCTCAAAAGTGGCAAATACGTCGCAGGGGGGCGTGACGAGATTAGAAACATGACCATCTCCCGTGGGAGCCATGGTCCACGACCAAAATTTCGAGGATGCCACCACGACCGTAAAACACGTGGTCAGTTTGGGTGTAAGTCTCAAGTGGATGTAAATAGCTGAATCGACCAAAAGAGAGTCCCAAAGAGGCAGAAGTACCAATATATTCAGACTGGCGCCACTCCTGTTAATTGTTGGTCGAACGGGCAGAATAGATCTGGCCGAAAAAATGGGTATGTTCTGGGGATGTAATGGGCCAAGAATTTTGGGGCTGGGCTGAGCCAAGAGGAAAGTGGCTCATTT
>NC_081450.1:14472845-14472999 GCF_007210705.1 Tigriopus californicus | reverse complement strand
AGTGGATGTAAATAGCTGAATCGACCAAAAGAGAGTCCCAAAGAGGCAGAAGTACCAATATATTCAGACTGGCGCCACTCCTGTTAATTGTTGGTCGAACGGGCAGAATAGATCTGGCCGAAAAAATGGGTATGTACTGGGGATGTAATGAGCC
>NC_081450.1:14472601-14472809 GCF_007210705.1 Tigriopus californicus | reverse complement strand
GAACGGGTTGATATTTTGAGTCAAGTCTGAGCTGGCCCAAGTCCGAGCTGGCTCATGATCGAGTTGACCCATGTCTGGGCTGAGCTATCTAAGATGGATTGGAAATCAACTGAACGACTGAAAACAAAGAATAAAAATAAATAGTTTCAGGTCTCCCCGGCAGGACTCAAGCCCGGCAGGACTCAAGCCCGGCAGGACTCAAGCCCGG
>NC_081450.1:14453364-14472559 GCF_007210705.1 Tigriopus californicus | reverse complement strand
CAGTTTCCAGCTCACGAGCTGGGCTGCGCCAAAAAACAGGTTTCGAGCTGAGCTGGGTTGATCGGGTTGATATTTAGAGTCAAGTCTGAGCTGGCCCAAGTCCGAGCTGGCTCATGATCGAGTTGACCCATGTCTGGGCTGAGCTATCTAAGATGGATTGGAAATCAACTGAACGACTGAAAACAAAGAATAAAAATAAATGGCAGGACTCAAGCCCGGCAGGACTCAAGCCCGGCAGGACTCAAGCCCGGCAGGACTCAAGCCCGGCAGGACTCAATATTTTTTTTTAATTGATATTTTCAATTGATCGTCAGTGCTGTAATATGAATCTCAAACTTCAGAAAGTACTCACATGTGAGTAAGAGAGAACCTCATGAGCGTTTTTCAAAAAGATGGATTTCTAGAAGACCTGTATGCCGCACGGAAAAAGAGGGTGACCCATAAGAGAGAAAGGGATAGCCTCTGTGTACTCTTGAAAGAGCGCTCTTAACATAATTTTCAGTGCTTCTTTCTTCATTGAAAGTACTAAAACATCAATGGCTATACTATAAGATAAACAGCCAATTTTCAGTCTCTAATCTTATATAATCAGTTTATTTTCATACCTAAGTGTGGAGGTATTGTAAATTCCAGTATTGGCTGGCTTAACACCCCCTCCCTCAACCATAAGATTGACAAATGCAAGACATAGGTTTGAACAAGCACTTATTGATAACTGCAAAAGTGACATGCAATGCCTAATATATTATTTGTCAATCTCATCTTCAATCTCTTCCAAAAAATAAGCAAATTAATATCCAGATGAAGTTTCATTCAATAAGAAACATCAAATGATGAATTGAATTGGAAGATGCAGGATGATAAACTAAAAAAAATAAGTTGATGAGAAGATGAACCTTTTAAAATGTAACCAAAATTATCTGGTGGATAAAATACCGAATAGTTAGGGCTGGGAAGATATTATGTAATCGTTCATTTTATGAAAACTGAGGTTTAAGAGCATTTAAATAAAATTTAAAAAGCTTCAATCTGGCTCCTTCTGCTTTGATGACAGTTTTTAAATGCTGAGAAATTTCTCACCAATGCAGCATGCAATACCACAAATGGGCATTTGCTTGATTGTCTCAAGGGCTTTCTTGATAAAATCATAAGTAATTAATAAGTAAGGATAAATCTTTCAGGCCAGTTGAGAGGTCCTAGGAGCAACTTAGTGATCGAAAATTGAATAACTTCAATTTAGTCACTGCTGTCCCAAAAGTTTAATTGCAGAACTTAACTTGCACTCAGTGCTTCTCAAAGTAGGGAGGCATGTTAAGCCCTAATTGATATATCATTGAACAAACTAGGACTTCAAAATGCTCATAAAATCTGCTTCAATAATTTTATTGAAAGACAGTTTTTTGTCTCATTGATAAAGTGCATTCCGATGGTTAAGGCATTTGAGGTCCCATTCTTGATGATTCTGGTTTTCAAAATTCACATTTGGGATACAAAAGCGAGTTGTAAAAAGTGACTTGCAGACAAGAATGTGGCAATGTATCTTTCAGAACATGTCATAGAGAAGAAAGATGGTTTACTTCAGAAAACCTGTTAGGGTAGGGAAGAGCAACAAAATTAACTTCTAATAAATAACTATTAGGTGGATTTCTTAACAGATATAAGGGTGATTTTGCTACAACCCAAGACTCAGTTTCATGATATTTTGAGAAGTTTCAAATTTTTGGATTATGACAGCTCTTGCATAATTTCTAACAAAGATTACTAATTTTGAAGGAATTCCAAACACTTGTGGTTATTTTGCTTTGGGTGTACACTTTTTTATTGCCCATGCACTGACGAACAGAAATTTCAGTCAAAACCAAGAGAAATGTCCATGTTTCAGACACTTCATTAGGACTACATAAGGGTTCAAACCATTGAGTGCCACAAATGTCATTGATTGGTCACTTTTTTCTTACCTCATGATAGTGGTTCTTGCTCTAAGAATTTCCCATGGGACATAATATCAGGATAATTTGACTGAACACCGTGTGGAAAGGTTAGTGTTGTTTAATAGCCATTTTTCTATCATTTGTTTCATGTGCAGTTGTAGAGAGAAGTTCATATTGGGACACAATGTCGCATCACCACTACTGAATAAATGACTGAGCTTTTCTGGTGAAAGCTGATGGGAACTCAATCTTATAGAAAACACTTCAAGAACAGTTGCACTGACTCAATCTTAGATAATCATATCTAGGGTACCCTAGACACAATACAGTCAACCATGATGTTAGTCTGGACACACAATGGCGCAAATTATGCGCGGTAAAGAAAACTTAGTTCAAGTGAACTCTTTTGCAGTTAAGGCCACTTCTTGATTCGAACTCAATCAAGGTTCAAACGGATTTCATATTCAAAGCCAACGTAACTTTTAATACTATTTTTAAACAACAAAAAAACATGATTTGATTATGTAAACTAATGGAAAATATTTCTACTCTAATATACTTCAAAATGCTTGACATTTTGTAAACACCTTACAATGAAATGTATGCATTGTCTCTAATTATTTGCCTCCTAATTTGAGAAGAGAAGCCCTGATTTAGGACTCTCAAGCAGTGATGGGAAAAAGCGAGATTAATCGAATTCCTGCCACTTTCTGCCACAAGTGGCTGAAAATGGCAAAAAGGGGCAGAAAATGGCAGAAATTGCTAGAGGGTGGTCAAAAATGGCAGCTGGTGTTTCGAATGGCCGGTCTTGATTCTAAAAGATGTCAAAGACAAGAAGAATCATATGGGTTGGATAAGTTTTTCAAATGTTCTTTGTTACAAAGCTTATTGATATAGCATTGGCCGAAATGCAAAATGTTCCTCAAATATTGATATTTATACTGCTTGATGGCTGATTGAATTGATAACAGTGTCCATAGACCACTTGCACTATCCAAGGCCTAGCCACAACAATTACAGGTTTTTTTCATAGTCATCAAAATAGTTATTGAATCCAATGTAACTTTTTTAATTACCATTGTCGTCATTTTGACTTTAAAAAGTTTAGGCCAAATGGCATCCCTGACTCAAATCGATTGCGGTGGCAAAATTCAAACTCGATCACATTCCAATGAGGTTTAGTTGTTGTATCTTACATTTGATGCAAAATACCCATCCCAACGTGTCAAAACTACATACAGGTAGGCTTAAAAATTAACGGAAGTGATCGTAAATACTACAAAAGATGATTTAGAATATTACAAAGGATTCCATTTTCTGACATTTTTTGCCACTTATTTTGGACATGCATTCTTCGTTGATCAGCTTACCTTACAGCTTAAGGTCGTCCAGTTATGCCGCTTTGGGTACATTGAGGTCAAAAAACGAGCTTTCGCAATTGTAACATAGCCAGAAATGATGTAAAGAATAAATCATTTTCAACCCATGGTGATCACAATAGTATGGAGTTAAGTAACATTTCTAGGCAACATGCCAATCAAATAACTCCTGTCAACTTATTTCATTTGCCACTTGAAAGTACATCTTGGAGGATGTTTCAAATGGCGGGTCTGAAAAATAAGCTGATTAGGGACAGCTTGAGGAAGTCTATCTTCCATTGGAAAATAGTAACTTTTTAAACATGAATTAAGCCCAAAAATGAACAGTGACACAATTCCAGCTTACTATCTTCAAACAGCCCCGGTCTTGCTGTATTCAATACGAGATACCATTTTGCTCCCCTCTTCCATTTTTCTAAATTAATGGATTTGGGCACCGTGTAGAGGAAGCAACTTCTAGAGAGTGCGATGACAGCCAGCCAGGCTAACTAGTTTTCAGAGCGAATGAATGTCAACTGACCGGCTGCTAGGGTTTAGTTTCTGATTGCAGAGGCGCTGCTTTCCATCAGAAAGAGTTGCACTGTCCACTGGTTATCAATTCCGCCGCAGTGAAAAACACAACAAACTCGATTTTTACTCGATAAACTTTTTGCTAGTTTTTAACAATTTACCTCATAAAACGTTAACGTGCGTCAAAAAAAATGAGAGTAATCGATTTAAGCGGAAGTTACGTGAATAAAGATGATGTGTTCCAAGTTTGAACATCATTAGGTGGAGCGTGACTACGTTTTGTAACCTAAAAAGGTTCCAAAAAGTAGCTTCTTATTCATAGCAACCCACCTTATTCGAAAATGACGCTTATGTGTCTTGCAATTACAACCAAATGAAATACAACTTCTAAAATTGCATGGAAGTATGGCTTCTGAAGTTCGTCTTCAGAAAAGATCGACGTAGAGCTGCCTCATTTGATTCTCATTGAGATCGACGTTCGGCCTTGATCTGGGATCGAGTTTGGCCTTTGTAAAAACTCAACACTGATGTGCAATGGAGGTCTAAAGAATTGGTTTCTGGTCTCCAACCTAACACCTCAACTGAACCTCAGTTTGTCGGACTCTCGACCGGTATGTCGTATTTATTCATCGCTGAGGCCCAATCCTTTGTCCGTTGAGGTGACATTTACTTCATTTTATGTTTGGAGACAGAAATTTCACGACTTTTATACGTCAAATGGAATGGATCAGTTTCCCGTTCGAGAGCAACGTGCTCAATTGCGCTGATGCATGGATATGGTCCAAATGATTTCCCAGTACCAAGATGTTGCCGACGACGAACCTGTTTTCCTAGTGTTGGACAACATTCAAATGGGTGGCCAAATCCGTGAATACCGTTCGTTGAAGGCATGATTTCAATACTCTACGTAGAGCAGAAGCCTGGAGAATCATTTTGCAATTTATATGTTTGGCTCAAGCTTGTTGGTAGCTTGGCAGAGCTCGAAAAAATCCGTTATGAAGATATTCTAATATCCCGATTGATTGTGGCAGTGGCTCTCCTTTGCATGGATGATTCGACGTTAGCCCAAGTAGAAGCAAAGTGTGCATAATCGTGGTAAGACGGTGGTGCAAATCTTGCTGCACTTCAAGGCAAGACCAGTGTGTATGCTGCTCGAACTTCAAAGCCAGCAAGAAGCATCAGCACAGTAGGAGCAAACCCAAAGGTCAAACCATGACCACTTCAAGTCGTTTTGGAAGGTTCAGTTTTAGTGAACACGTTGGTCCAAACTGCCCTGCGCAACATCAAACCTGTCGTAATTGTGTGAGGGATGGTCGTTTTCAACGCAAGTGTTTGTCGAAAAGTGATTCCCCAAACTTGCCTGTGAGGGAAAGTGTCTGTACTGCACGAGTTGATGTGTCGAGCACAAAGGTGCAAAACACTCGTTCGAGTGCCACCCCTAAAGGTAATATCCAAGTGTGTAATCCGTCCGGTGACACGCCCAGCGATACGTTTGAAGCAGGTGTGCTTCCCGACACTGGAGCAACCCATTGTATTGTTCAGATCAACTTGCTGCATTTGCACAAAGTCTCCACTTAAAATGGCTGAATTATAGTGCACGCGTGAATGCCTATGCTAGCCCCGATACTGACATCATGCTGTTGTATTAGTCTACCATGGTTGATTTGCAATAGGATAAGCTCGTGGAATGTTCGCCAGAGGGCGCGAGGGAGGATCGGGGTAAACACAGTGTTGGCCAAAACACAGGGTCCGTATGAATTGACGAAATTTCTGCATCGAAATGAAGATCTGTTGTGCGGTTGGTTGCTTCAAACCCGGCTTCTCATGCCTTCCCAAAGGATCCCGCCCTTCTTAAGCGCTGATGCATCCGAATAAACCGTGCCAATGACAAGAAGAAACTATGGAAACCAAGCCCATCATCACGTCTTTGTAGCGCCCATTTTGTCCCTGTCCAATGATCCCAAGTGGAGATCAACAACAGAAGCGACTACGACGTGGAGCAGTTCCATCCATTTTCAAACACCGATCCATCACACCAACCAACCAGCAGTCTTTGGCTCGAAATGAAAGACTTAAGCGACGACTACAAAAACATAGTGCCGCTAAAGTAACACAAGTCGAGGACCAATCCGAAATTTCACCGGATTATTTTTTTGATGCTTTGGATAATTGCCAACAGATTGAAATTGCGAGTGAAATCGTGAAGAATTCCCTTGAAAAAGGCTGCCAGACAGATGCCAGTACCTTGACTTTGGAAATAGACACACAAACAGAGGACGACGACTTTGTCGAAGGATTTGGAATTGAGGCATTCTAAGACAAGCCGGATTCAATAACATATTTTAGTGGGTTTGAGGATTACGACCATTTCTGTTATTTCTTCTCTTGCTTAGGCCCTGCTGCTACAAGACTCCGACATCAATCAAAGAAATTGACACCAAGAAATGAGCTCTTCCTAACTCTGATCAAGATGAAGCTTGACATCGATGATCAGATGATTGGTTGCCTGTTTGGCATTTCTCGACAATGTGCCGGAAGGATTTTCAAAACTTGGTTAAACTTCGTGTTCTTCCAACTTCAAGAGCTTCATATCTGGCCATTGAAATCAGTGATCCAATCATTTATGCCTGAAGATTTCCAGGCTAAGTATCCAAACACTCGTGTAATCCTTGATGCAACAGAGATTCCAATAGAGACACCATCCAATGTGCGAGCACAGAGCACTACATGGAGCTCCTATAAAAATAGGAATACTATAAAGGTGATTGTTGGAGTCAGTCCCAATGGTGTTGTAACTTTCATTTCCGACGTTTATGGAGGCTCGGTATCTGATCGACAAATTTTGGAGTGATCAAAAATAGTTTCCTCCAATGATTTATTTCAAGACCATGATTCTATCATGGCCGATCGTGGTATTCAAGTTCAGGATCTTATGGCATCTAAAAATGTTCTTGTGAACACGCCTACAGCTATGAGAGGCATCAATCAGCTGCCAGCTGAGACAGTTATCAAGGATCGTAGGATAGCATCTGCCCGTGTCCATGTAGAGCGGGTCATTGGCCTTGCTAAAACATACAAAATTTAAAAAAACGCCTTGCATTCTGCCAAGACTAAGTACACAGATAAGATTGTATTTGTTTGTTTTTCCTTGTGCAATTTCCGCCAAAATATAATGCAAAACTAACGATGTGTCAAGTGAATTATGTGCTTTTTTTGCTCTACTACATTGGAATCATGACAATATCAATGTTACATTTGAGAAATGATATAATGTATGTAGTGGTCATCATAAAATGAGCTCAACTTTGACAGCATTGAAGTGTGGAAGAAATGTTTGTCATAAGGAATTTTGAGAACAAAAATACCTTGCAATGAAAAAATGACAAAATAACACAGCATCTTCTTTGCAATTGCAAGCTGTCCTTGAACTTGAAAGTAGTATCTGTGAGTTTGCCTCAGTCGTACTTTTCCATTGGAGTCCAGATGAAGAAAATCTAAATTATTGATGCTGGGCATTTCTTCACGGATCTTGAATGGACACTTTACTTCCAAGAGCGACTCCTCATTTTCAACAAAGCCATCAGGAGAAGCAGCCAGGAATGGTACAGCGGGGTCAATTACGAGGCCAGCATCTCGCACAATTTTTCCCGGGTCTTCCACGAATTTCCTTACTGCAACACTTTCATAAGGTTTTCCATGCACGACGGCTGCCACAGAGAGGTTCCTTGTTTTGAACATGGATTCGCAAAACTTATCGTGTGATCTTCTATTTGATACATGGCAAATTACGCCGAAATGGCTTGCTGTCAAGTGCCATTGCCTATGATCAAACCACTCTTTTGAATTGGCCTGGTCTCGTGTTCTACATTCAATGACATCAGCTTCTTCTGGTGTAACTTTGATCTTGTCTTGAATCTAATATTCGGGAAATCTTTTTGCAAGGTAATGGTGATCGTCCACTGCCGCTTGAAAATTTGCCTTTCCGTATGAGTAACGGAGGGTAATGTCTCTTGAAAATTGGGAACAATAGTTTGTCGTCATATTCTGGACCTCACTTGTAAAATTGGGTCGCTTTCGATCAATCTCCAATCTTGGGTCTTCATTGTCTTCACTCCCCAAATTGAGAGAATTTTGCATCATTATTATTTTAAGACCTTGAACTTTGAGTGGAGAACCTTGATGAGCTTTTGTCGGTCGCTTAAAAGTCTCGAGCTTGTCAGTACAGCTTTTCTGGACTGCAAGCTCACCTCCGGACGTAAATTTGACAAGCAGGAGAAGCACGCATACGATATGTTTGCAAGTGGCCGACGGTCCCTTTCCAGCAGGGCATTCACAGGCCGAGTTTTGTACTTCGCCAGAGCTTTGATCCACCGTAATCTTGATATTGTAGGACACATGCTTCTTCATTTCGGCAGAGACAATCCCAGTGAAGAAAACCAGTTCAGGAGTTTTTAAAAAGCTAAGAGCTTCAACGGAATCATCCATCTTTTTCCCTCTCTTCAAAGCACCGTGATCACAGGAACTCCTTTTGTCCATTACTTGTCTTGTCACGACGTACTGTTCAACATGTTCATGCAATACTTTGGGGAGGCAATTCCAAGTGTCTAAAGTCACTGATCGGAAGCCAAAGTGAGGCCAATTGGGCATGGGTTGCTCTTCCGGCAAAGAAATAGGCGGACCCTGAAAGTTCGAATTTCGGAAATAATCTCCCAGACTAATTGTCAACTCAGCTTTGCGGCCCAACGTTTTGGCCCCAATCTTGACAAGTTCAGTTCGCAGTTGCACAATACTCATTTGGGCCCACTCGGCATCCATTGCAATTCCTTAAGTATCACTAGTACTCGATTCCTAAGGTAGAACCGCGATCAATGAAGTCAATGGTGAGGGATCTTTGATTGTTGTTTACGGCGAAGCCCTCTCGCGACCTCTAACGGCGAAAAAGTTGTGAGCTTCCCTTATTGATCGCAAGTACGTTCCAATACTGTGGAGATGACGTTTCGAGAGTGCGTGGTCCGACTTCATTGTTCAATCCTGTTCATAAATTTGAAAGATAGAAATATATCTCACTCCAAGAAGACAGATGTTCGTTTCAAAAAATAGCTCGGGAATCGTATATTTCGTGAGAATATTCGATTTGGGGGATGTGTGATATATCTACTATACTGGTATGCCTCTGTCCAACCATTTCATACTCACTTCATGAAGTAATATTTATGGATGGAAAGAGGTTAATTGCTCAGAAATGGACAACTGCTGTTCTCTCCATGGCGAATGAAATGATCAGGCCTGAAGATCCTCCTGAATAAGAATTTTATTTTTTATTTTTTCCAGAGTCAAAACCTGGCTTTTTACGGCTGGGTATTTACATTTCGAGTACGTCGTCTTCTCGATTGATCCACGTTCAGGATAGAGCAAGACACGAATATTCCCAGACATTTTGATAATGGAAGTTTTTAAAGACTGCGTATCACGAGAACTTGATGCACAAGGAATGTATTGTTCTTTTTTATTTGTATAAAGTTTGAGGTTCGATTATTTTGAATTAGTCATTCTCTCTTTTTGATCAGCGTTCCAAACCCTCCAACTGAGGTAAGGATAACGTTTGGACCTAGCCAGATCCTCCACACACTCTGGAAACTCTTGCTTCAAGGTCTCTGGGACAAAACTAGTGGTAATGGTTCCAATCACACCCATCATGACAAAGATACCATACATCATCTTGATATCGGATTTCCCCTGCAACAAACGTGAAAATCATTTCTTACGCTATTCATCTGACCTGATTTTGATTTTGTCACTCACCAAGAGAATGACATATGGGCCCACAGTTCCGAAAACGAGTGCTACTGTTGAGGTCAAGTTCATTCCAGTGACTCGGGCACATGTCGGAAAGATTTCCATGTTTTGAACGTAGTTGATATACCAGCCTATATTTCCTAGTGTTTTAGCCACTATGGCTAAGGTGGTCACCAGCCATCCCAACGAGTCATCTTTAATTCATAACCAATTATGTTAGCCTTGAATTCTTGATAACTGAACTTAATATTTTCGTCACCTTCAGCGATTGGAATGATGGCGGCAAAACATATTGTGGTTAAGATCATGCACACACAATGGGTCCACCTTCGGCCCACCCGGTTGATGAAAAATTCTCCAATGAATACGGAGGGCATCTCTGTGAGACTGATTATTGCAAAATTGACGAACTGGTTACCCGCTAAATTTTCCACGTTTAGTTGTCCACCAATGTAAAAGAAATCATTAACTGTCCTAAACACGAATATGAGAATTAAGTCTGGAATTACATATCCTAAAATCACCATCATTACCAGGTTACGCCTAGAACCATGGTTAGAATCATCAAATATTTGGAGGATGCCAAGGATCGGAGTCCAAAACCAGCTTCTCCTTGGACCTCTCTGGAGATTTGAGCCAATTCCAGCCCAAGATTGGGAGGAACCGGTTCTTTGTTGTATTTCTTGATGGTTTCAATCACCTTTTTGGCCTCGGAGATTTTTCCTTGGTTTAAGAGCAACCTTGGGGATTCAGGCATCAGTCTGAAAAATGAATACATGTGAGCGTTGGTCTTTTTTTCTAAATCACGACGGTTGAAACTTGCATCATGAACGGCAGGAGTAAGAGTCCTGACAAAGATGTAATCAAACCATAAATGAACCAATGCTGGCAAGCCCAAGCGATCATGGCCAAGGAAACCATTCCAAGAACCCAAGAGGCCCACCCGGCCACATACACGTGATGTCTGCCTCGCTCGTTGGTAAATTCAGCCGCTATGACAAAAATGGCCTTTGAAGAAACTTCAGACATCAGAAAATTATATCTCACCTAGGGTGTAAGCCACTCTGATACCAAGGGGAAAATATCCGGATCCCACAGCCACGAGAACCATGCTCAAGTAGTAATATTCGGTGAAGAAGAGGAACGTCGTTCGCGTCACAATAAACAATAAGTTGGTCAAAAGGATCACCGGTTTTCGCCCCCAACTGGAATAAATAGGTTCAGTATCCAGCGGCGGTCAACATTGATATCAGTTTTCCAATTTTTATTATTTTGTTTGAAAAATTAGCAATAATGATCGACTTCCTAGCAAAGGGCTGTTTTAACAAATCTGTTTGGAATTACTATTTTTATGTTTATAAAACTTGTAAAATGATACTTGTATTTTTCTCTTCAATTTTCGCTTACCTTATTTTCTCTTTTACAAGCCTATTACAAACATCAAAGGTTTACAAATTAGTCAAGAACTTCTGGAGATATAGACTGAGAACTGAAGCAAAAAAAATATCTCCAAAACTGTTCACTTTATTCCAAAATGCACTTCATACGAGCAGTTGTTAAATAGATGAACTTGGCCAAGTTTGAGCCCAAACCTACGCTTAGGGAACTCAGTAGATATGTCCAAAGTATGTAGTAAACATTACATAGAATTTGAATGTTCGGCCTGCTCTTGGCTTTATAAGCTTTATAAGCTTTTGACAACATAACTTTGAAACAAACCAATTTACAATTACATAATATAAAATTGACCCACCTTTAATTGAAGGTATCTACGTTTCTTATTTTATTACTTTAACTCGAATAGTGGCTCAGAGTTGCTATAACCAAGAGCAGCCCGATTTAGTGGGAAGTTCGTTCACAGTCCGTACTTCTAGAAGTTCGTGAATTAGTCTTTCTGAATTAAAGCTAAGACATGGGCATTGAGCATCTTTATGTTTTATATTGATACTTCAAATGTTCACGGTTGTTGCAAGCTACTGAAGGAAAAAAAACTTGGGGAAAATGCCGCGGAAGCACAAGAATAGGTGCCATTACGGGTGTACACTTTGGGTAGATATTGCATTGCGTCAATATTTGAAAGCTTCCCAAGATCTAAAACTAGTTGTTTGACAGAAAATTAAATTTATTCAAAATTTAAATCTCTCTAGGATAGCGTCACAAATCGTCTCCAAAAGAGATGATTTTTTTCCGAGAAACACTTCATAACGAAATAACTGAGTGGAAGTCTTTTTGAATTGACACGGTCAAGCAAATTTCTCTTGTGATCGGCCTTAACTTTTCAGACTCCAGGTGTTCGGAACAATATTTTTTTCTCTGATCCACAATATTGGTGGAAATGATAACGCTCAGATCTAAGCAAATTTCTTGCCTGCAAAGTTTCGCTTTCAGTCAAATATTGTTGTATCTTTCAAAGTAAAAGGTGAAACTTAATACAAGACCTTTCTTAAACACCATTACAATTTGATTGGAATGTCCGCGAAATGTACACTAGCTCTTGTGATTCTTCATTTTGAGTGCCTTACCTATCACTAAGTTGCATCACAATCAAACCATTGATAATCGAGCCAATACTTTGAGCCATCATGAGGTTTGCCCCTCGATCAGCTTGATCACAAACCCAATCATTTTCCACCGCTAGACTGTGAAATGCATCTGAACTGGATAGATTGAAGAATTGGCCATTTGGACAAGATATCTGCAAAGGTGAGTAGTCTTAAAGTGGTTTAAGGACCAAGGAGCTTCTTGAACGAATCTAACCTTGTTCGTCTCGTGAAAGCATTGGTTGGAAATGAAATCAGCCATCCCGCCAAAAGCCATGCATTCCGCATTGGTTGTGCTGATTTCAGCCATTTCACATTCCATAACGTGGTCTTGATAAAGAAAGGGACTAAAGAAGAAATCGGAATTTTCTTGGAATCGATCATGCAACCTCGAGTTATTTCGAAAAATTGCCCGTTTTCTGTTGCTCTCACTCGTCTTTAATGTTGTCAGGGAGGGCACATCTTGTTGGAGGTGTGGTTATGAGGAACACCAATTGGAACATGGTCATGGCTCCAAGGAACCCAATCAGAAATATGTACACCCAACTTTGGAAGAACTGGAAGCGTCCAAAGCCTAGAATATCCTCGATTCGTTGGTTGGCACTGATTTTTGTTCTTGAGTTGGCATTTTCCAAAAAAACATCACTTTCTAAATCAGACATTTTAGGCTCGAATTCTTTTCGTTTTGGCTTTATCTTGGACACTCGAACAGGCACTGCCCCACTACCACAATACTATTATTGGTAAGAGCGTCAGTTCAAATGTGTCCCATAGTACATATGATTGTATCCAATGAACTCTGAGAATATTTTCTCCTTGAGTTTAGCTTGTGCGTTGACTCTCGATACGCCGCGAAAAAGGACTACTTGGAAGAATTTGTGGTAACTGCAACTTATCCCGCCAGATACTTTGTTATTAAAGGTTTCTCAACCTTGCTTTATAGGACCCTCATAGTTATAGCCATCAAAGTCAACTGATGAAAATATAATTGGCTATCCCCCGCGTGGTTTGTCTGACCTTGACCCAATTGAAACACAAAAGGGAAGGTCAGTGACCGAATGTCACCATCTCTAAAATTCCATTTCTCGGACCATACGCTTTAGATATCCATTGTGGGTAGCTCAAGTCTCCAAACTTGATATAGCAAGAACGAAGTCCCTGAAAAGGCACATGACACGCACGGACTTTAGCATCCATCTCAAAAAACTTCAAGATTGACATGAACCAATTATTATAAAGAGAGCCGAAACTTTTTCATGTGTTGATCGTTTGGAGCGATCAAGTATCTGAAATTTAAAAGGCACAACAAATCATTCATCGACGCATTTTTCAGAAGCATTTTACTTGGAGGCAGTACAGTCTGAACATGAAATGGACTCGTGATTAAAATAAACCTCTGAAGGGCAACCTACAAAAACTTTCACTTCTATCTTGAAAAGAAGTTCTTACTTGCCCGAATCAAATCGAAATTGGATAGTGTAGTAATCTAGTAGTAGTAATAATCCAATGATTATGCAAATAATTTCTCGCATTCAACCCAATCCGAAAGCCAATTCAATATTTGGAGGCTCCCTTGATGTGCATTATTCAGACTCTAAAAGTATTCTGAAGTGCCTCAATTTCTCTTTAGCTCTACGAGAAAATATAAAATGACATTCAAATCCCATGATTTCCATCACTTATCATGTCGAGAGCTTCATTGACAGGTATTCTTGAATTCACCTCGTGATTCAGTAAAAATCTATTTTGATGCAAAATACTAGATAACTTAGAATTAAAAAATCACAAACATATACGTAGTTTTACTAGTGCCAGTTAAAATGTGCATGATCTAAACTTTGCACGTTTAACTATGCTCTCAAGACTTTGGAAGATGTTTTTTGATGTCGATAAATCACTAGGAACAGTTTTTGTTATCAAACAGATCACCTGCCTCTGAAAACCTTGCAAAAAACCGTTAGATGTGTCACTTATGGGCAGAGTTTAGCTATTTCTTTTACGAGGGTTTCCTACTCCCTGGGGGTGGAAAGCTAGAGAGGAGGAGAGTAAGTGGATTGAGGGCAAATCTGAACCATGCAATCGACCAGTTTCATGTCCGAGTGCATTATGTCGACTTTGGAGGACAGAGTAAGAAGTGCCAGAGGTGGAGGAGTAGGAGCCGCCCGCTCCTTCTGTCCCTGGCTCCTCCGACGGCACTGGCTCTACTGACTCTTGCCTCCCTAGATCGACGCAGAGCACGCACGAGGCCATGAATCTGGTTGACTGCATGGTTCGGGTGACCCGAGTACCACGTTGCTCTCCGATCGACAGTTTTCAGACCCAGGGTGTAGCAACCCGAGTGAAAGACGCAATTTTCCGTCATGTAAGATGAAACTGTCCGGTATTTTTTGGCCCAAAAGAAGCAAAAACAACCTGGTCATATCACTATTGGTTGAGAATTGCCAAGTTTAGAGAAAAAAGTATTAAAAAAACGTGATGACTACGTTTCAAAGACAGTAAGGAAATATCTTTGTCAAGTAATAAGTACATTAAGTATAATTCTAACCCAAACTCCCCAAACAGATTAAAAAGTTACAATGGGGTTAATTCAACATCATTTAGGTTGTTACCAATTATTTCTTGAAGTTAGCAGTGTTGTACCTCAATAAAAGTTTATATCTTCAATTCAAAGACCAGCTGCAACAGTTGTTAATCCCTGATCAAAACTTGGCGTGCATATTTATAAATCTGTTGAATTTGAAGAAGATTTATGTATGAAAACATCATTGTTGGGTCACAGACTTTCAAATAACATCAAAAGATTTACCAAAATAATAGATTGCATTATTTAATGACAAATCTGAGTACAATAACTCTCTCTGGTCCACCAGTATATCAAAAGGATGGAATATACGTAGGGAACCAAGATATGTAGTTAAATCAAACCAAAAGTAAAAGTAACAAGCGTGTTAAGGAACATGTCAACTTGGCACATGAAACTTCAATCCCTATCTAGGATTAAGGCACCTTTGAGCGGAATTGGGCCGTTCTTAAAGAACCCCAGTACTCAAATGAAACACATCCATGCTCCGTACTGTTGAGATGCATTGTAAGAAATCAATACAAGCAAAAAAAATTGCACTTCCTGAGCAAATTAAGAGGTTCCGCGAATATATAAGACAAATTTTCCGAGAGAAACCTAACAACAATATTCCGAAACCTCACAAGTCATGGCTCATGATCTGAAATCAGTTGAATGGTGCCCGTCCTCTTGGCCCTGTGCTGTGAAGAGACTAAAGCTTTAGTATCTAGTACCAATTATTGTGGACCTCTCTAAGTGTGGCAAACCAACTTTTCCTAGCCAACGGACTACTTGAGCTAAATACATTCGTCCGCGCCAAAACCACACCCTTGATAACAGCCGTTAATGAAATCAATTTGGCCACGCCACTTAAGAGTGTCTATGATCGCGAATGAATATTTTGCTACATACAAACCCAATGTATGAATTACAAATTTTCAAAACATCTGTGGAGCTCTCTTATGACAGAGGGTGGTTGATAACAATCACCATGAGAAACAGTGTTGAAGAAGCCTTGTCAAGGTAACGTGACATTCATTGTAAACATATTACCTTTTGTCATAAATTCGAACAACATGCTTTCAAAAGGTATATTTTCATATTTTCAAAAGCATCTTCTAAATTTATCCATCCCATCCTCATAATTCCCAACGTCAATTTCATGTGAAAGATTGTGAGCAGTCTCTTTAAAAAGTGCTCAAATGCTTTTTGTGGCGGAAAAATATGTAATTATTAAACTCATTGATTCATAATACTCGTAACAACATGACATTATTACACATCATTGCAAGGCGTAAATATTTTTTGACCCAGCATAGAGCATTGTTGTCTAGCATGAATAGAGAGGCAATGAATACCAGGGAAGTTGCGTCAAGATTATATGATGATAACTGAGGCAACCAAGACAAGCATTAAAAAATCTGTTTTATGCCAGTGATTTTCCATAAAATTCATCTCTTTCTTTAACTGGTAACTGTAACTGGTTTTTCTTCTTTGGATAGTTCAGACCATCCACACTGAGGTAAACCTATTACTCATTGTAACCCCTCTTGATTTCTGCTCAACGTACAAATCAACTTTCAAATCCGATCTCTACTCATGAGGAAATGTGCCGGGGTTGAACGCAATCTGGCTTGTTTCCAATTAGCGTCAATTAGCAATCGGTCAAAAATCTCCACCTCAAATTCCTTGACTCTTCAAACCGGTTTGTTTCTATGTTCAGTGTCTCGTTGCGCATTGAGTATGTACTATTGTTGTTCCTCTTGCCATTACTCTTCCAGATTTTCTTCCAGGATTTACTCTCCCCTGCTCCATTTTCAAAAAACCACTTCTCTACTCACTTACTCTCCCCTGCTCCATTTTCAATAACCACCTACCTGTTCTTCCAACTTAATATGTAACAATTTTTAAATTAATACCCACCCAAAACCCCCTTTCCACAAATGCCCCGTAATGCTTGTTGCTATCGCAAAAGAACAATTGGTCGCCTGATTCATTCATCTTACCCCCAAGACCTTTTTCACTTACTCAACATTCTCCCAGGGGAAGTAAGTAACCAGGGATGTGAGAATAGACGAAAAAATAGCGGGCATTTTCACTTACCGTGGCGGAAAATGAATCCCAGGTTTTGCGTTTACCAAACCTTTCCCGCCAAATTAGGCGCAAAGTGTTAGGACAACCTAGAGACTAAAGGACAACCTATTGGAGGTCGGCAGCTTCGAAAATTCATCATTTTCCAAGGGTGACTAACTTTGCTTTTGGCCAATTCTTTAGTGAATTTGCTTTAGGTAAAAACATTCTCTTTTGCATTAATCTTTAATTAACTAATTTTTGTTTGATAAATAATCATTCAATGAAAGAAGCGACCATCTCTTGTGAAATCCAGCATAGGGGCAATTTGGAGTTTTTTTGCAATCGGGCCATTGTCAAGTTTACAGTACATAAGGGATTTGCCGACATTAGCTTGAGATTTGTGTACTGGTCTGAAGGTTTTTTCCTTCTAACCCAGAGTATGATGCAAAAAGGATTCTAATTGTGATTGATTCTGAAACAGCTACAAAAATGTCGTGTGTAGTAACATTTTTGCGACAAAATTATTGACTGGAAGATTGAAACTTCGACCTTCCAATCCTATGATTTCCATCACTTATCATGTTGAGAGCTTCATTGACAGGTATTCTTGAATTCATTCCGTGATTCAGTAAAAATCTATTTAGATGCAAAATACTACATAACTTAAAATTAAAAAATCAAAATTATATACGTAGTTTTACTAGTGCCAGTTAATTGATTCCGAAACAGCTACAAAAATGTCGTGTTGTGGTAAAATTTTTGGACAAAATTATTGACTGGAACATGTACAACTTCGACCTTGAAAATGACGATTTTTGATCAGTGTGAATTTCCCGCCTTTTTACTTTAATAGTTATTGCTCTGATTGCTCCTTCGACTTTGCTTACCTGCAATTTTAACCAATGACAAACCTTGTTAACATTTTGCTCGCATTTTGTGACGTAAGGCCGCTAAATCCCAAGTACCTATTGAATTATCAAAATGCCCTGTGCGTCATTAAGAACAACACTCTTAACTCTTTTTGTTTTTCAGCCGGAAATGCATGAGTTAGCGAGACAAAACGAAAATAAATGGACAGATTTGTTTTAGACGGAAAGTAAATAATGAAAAAATAAACCTTCAAAAACCTGACTTCAACCACGGCAGATGCCAAATCATGAAGCCTTTGCTGCCCTCCTCCCCCGCGGACCTCCCCACATCAGAGGTTTATAAGGTCATTGGGGTAAGCTGGAAAGCACTTTTGAAAGGAAGAAGTTTATGAAAGATACTTGTCGATGTTGTTACAGAATTTTTGATTCACAAGAGAAATAAAAAACGTCTAGAAAGAAATTCAGAATGAAATTTACGGGCGGTGGCGGGTCAAATGGAAATGCGTAAGTTTCCCCTTGAACAAATCATCAAGTTTTGGAAGAGGGAAAGCCGCTAACTGATGAATAAATGTGAGGAATAAATGTGGCACAATCATTTTTCATTCAGACAAAAGACATTTTCCTTTAATCGATCTTACAACCAGTTCACAACCCTCAGAATTTCAAGAAAATCCGTTTTTGGGCCCCAGAAAAGAGTGGTAATAAAGGTGGATCAATTTGCTTTTGTGATTGCATCCAAAGATCCTACCTCAACGACTTTATTGGGATCCTAGATCCAGCAAAGGAGTCGTCCAACCCTGTCTGGTATGGGAGTGAATTCCGTCTCTCTGCGGCCAATTGCGTGGATATGAGATGACAAATAGAATTGTAAATTGAAAGCTAGAAGTGACTGGCGACCAAGGCAGATTCTTTCTATTCTCACAAGACGGGGCCCTGGTCCACACAACGAACAAGACGAAGCCCTATTCAAAGGCCAGGAATAACCTATTTTTGATCAAGGATCAAAAGTCAAGCATCGCTCATCATCTGGAAGTGTTACGTAATGGCCAACCTAAATCACGGTCGCCATGACGGACCTTGACGAAAACCGTCAAGGTCAAGTCCAATTGCAACGTCCGATGATGGAATGGTCGAAGAGCCATTAAAGGTTATGAGATTGAAAACGTCCACAACAATTGGATTCGACCCAGATGAAACTGGACTCGGTCATCGAGGGATAGTGGTAAAAGGTTCGACCGATGTATCTTTCCAAGGTGAGAGAGGCCCTCAAAATTGCACATGGAGAGAATGATGTAATGTAGTCAATCGTCTGAGCCAATTTTTAGGCTGATGTAAAGATATTTGGCAAAGAGAGGGATGCTGTCACCTCAAGAGAAAGCATATTTTTGTCAAATTGATCTTATGTGCCCTCGAAGAACGAGGAAGGAGTTGATAGCGATGTGTTCCATATGGAGGAAGAATGAGATTAGTGCGACTGAAGCAAGTGTGACGGAAGTAGGAAGTGTCCAATCAAGAAGGAGGTCATGAGTCTCCAATT
>NC_081450.1:14449062-14452761 GCF_007210705.1 Tigriopus californicus | reverse complement strand
GGATGGATGGGAACCTTCCAGATGTCCATGGGGTCAAACCTTGGTTGCTGAATCGTAATCACCAATATCTCATATTTGGGCCTGTCGAGGGTACAAATTGTGCGTGATGGGGAAATCCAAACAGGAGCTGGATGCTCCGCCAGTCTTGAGACCGCAGATGAGAATAACTAGTAATTGGAACGTGTTGGAATATCATAATGAGATGAAGAGGGGAACTTGATATGAGATGAGAAGAGTGAATTTGAATAAGACAGTTAACAGTTGGTACAGTGGGTCACAAATTGATTTTAGCGGAGATCAGTACCATGGAATGGATAAAGTTGGTGCAGGAGGTGTTTGAGGCTCATACACATCTATTGCCTTGGCAATGGGGTACGAGGCACGAATAGGTAGCGATCCTCTTTCGTACCATGGTGTATGGGCAGAGTAGGACAACGCAATAGCATCAACTCAACGAATGGATGGCGCTGGATCTTTGGATCCTCTAAGCTGGTCATGAGAAGAGTGGGCTGTCTCTCTTTGGGAACATCAAATTGAAACGACGCATAGGCAATGTGGGTGCATTCGTGGATTGTGCTCCCGTTGCACAGTAACTTGAGCGAGACTGTGGTCATGCCAGGAGGGATGATTTGTATATGCAGTCCTAAAAACATGGGATTTTTTTTCCATGGAGTGTCGTCATGAGGTGATCTGCCAAGGCTGCAAATATTGCAGTGATGAAATTGTTAGACAATGTGGGAATGAAGGCATGATTGTAGAAGTCAGGGTTGATCAGACTACAGGGGCAATGGAGGAGACAACATGAGAAACATGGCTAGGGGTATAACCGACCGGGCATGTCGGTGCGCGAAAAAAATGAGGCCTGGAACTAAGGATTGTGGAGAACGGGAATCAACAGCGCCGTCAACCACATATGAGCTAAGGGAATCATCAGCGTCTTTGTCATATCTTGAAGTTCGTGAAAATGGGGCTCGTGGACTATCGTGAAGCACGGCAATTATTCTTTGTTTTCATTTGGTCTTCCTTTCTTAGGGCATCGCGGAATCTTTCTTTTTTGTTCTGAGTAAGGTGAGTTTGTGTTTTTCTTCGCATTCATGACGTGATAACTTATATCATAAGTATCGAATAAGACTCCATCTTATACTGCACCTTTTCGAAGGGGGGTTAAATATACGTCAGCGGTTTGGTTTGGTATCAAAAAGGGCCTGTCCCTCCCTCGGGTATGAAGAAGGCCAGTTTAGTTCCAAACATGGCTCCTGAACTGAGGAACAAAATTGCCTGGGGTCCTGATAACTAACCGTATTTTGGACATTGCGCATCGGGTGGGGCGAAATGCGAAAATTCTTATTTCTTATTATTCTGGTCATTGCGCATAGGGTGGCGAAATGCGAGAATTCTTGTGTCATAATGGATCCACTAGACATTAGTGGAGACAAACAGTAGAAATGCATTCCATAGCATTTGGGCAAGTTAACAGATATTGTGGGCATTTCGCACCGGGTTTGCTAGATCCTGTCCTAATATGTTCCAAAATTGCAGTCTTTCCATGGTCAACTAAAGCGGTGATTTTGTAAGGACCATCATGGACTACTTCAAGAGCTGAATGTTTTTTGATTGAAGGATCATTTAGCATGATAAGATCTCCGACGGAAAGCAGTTTGCGTCTTCGGCGACGGTTTACTTGATTCCTGGAGCCTTCTCGGTGTTTTTCTAACGTTGTTTGGACAAGAAAGCGAATATGACGAAGGCTAGATTCCATCGCAGTAAAATAGAAGACCAAGTTGGGGCAGTCGAAAGCAAAGTTATTAGGAATTTTGGGAAGAAGTCCGTACGATACCTCGTTGGGACTCCAACCTAAACTCGTAGAGGTGACAGTATGAGCCATATTGAATAGCTGTAAGTGGGAATCCCATGGAGAAAGATGATTTGAATAAAGTATTTTCCATTTCCCCATTAAGAATGAGAGGGAGTCTGTTTTTGGGTGATCCCAAAAGAGAAGTGAACAAGAGATCCTGTCCTGGGCAATGAAGATGTCTCTGGGTTCTTTTTTAGTGTGGGAGACCAACTCAATTGAGGGAAAAAATATTAGCCAGAATTTCGAAACACCGGTGTTGAGATTTTGTGCCCTCGAATGGGGAATGTGATTTGATATCGTCGATTTCTATGTTGTGTCAAAAAGGTTTGCCAGAAAGATCATGAAAGTCGGGGAAGTAAAATGAGTACGGATGCTTGATTTATCGATGAATCGGGACAGATCGTCGACCACTTAGCTTGTAACCCCTGGACGTTACACGATGCATACTCGTATGTCGTGAGATGACAATTCCAGGGCAATTTCAGCCACGTACGGTGTACTGTTGCGAGAAAAGCGAATTCGACGAAGTAACCATAAAGCTCATGTGGATGTTCAATGTGGCCGGTCAACTCAGGGGCAAATTGGTAGAAATAGTTGAGACAGCGAAGTCCACACAGTAGAGCTGAACTGAATACTTAAGGGAGAGCTAGGGCTTTTGAACTCGACTTTTTGTGAGCTTTCTGGAGATGAAAGCAACGAGGGGCTTTGGTGTCATTTGGCAATATGTGAATGCCATAAATCCATGACCGGTGGTGATAGGAAAACGGGAGATCCGGCTGAGGCAAGAACAACATCGTATTGGTAGCCACCATTTGCTTCAAAGAAACAAAAGCATTGACGTAGATGCTTCTACAAGAGAACATATAATGAAGAGACAGGTTATACTGGGGTTTGGCCGACCGAGCGAAATAAGGAAGGAAAGGATGAACTACTGGTTCCAGAATTGCTTATACATCCGTTGCACAACCGAGCACCTTGCTGTTTTTAACGAACTTCCCAATTTGTTTTCTTGGTCCCAGATTGGTTACTTGAAAGAGGGACAATTTAATGGTTGCCGCTATGCATTATCTTCGTTCGAAGCAATGATCCGACACACGTTGCATATCAGCATGAGTGTAAAAAGAAAAAGGGAAGTACTTTTGACATTGAAGCTCGATATTGGGCTCAATTTGGAGGAGGAATGAGAATATTTGTTCTTGGCCACGCTTCTAATGAAGTCACACCAAACAGTAAAAAAAATGTTAAGGATGGGTACGACGACTAAATCTTGGCACCAATTGGATGTTGAAAATTAATGTCTCCGTATTAATGGCAAATAAATATTAAGGAACCGATCCACTCCCTCCTCGTTACTGGCATCGTTGCATAGATTAAAGACGGAAGATGGGCCGATGGCTTTAACGCCAAGGTGAGAAGTCCGCCAGAACCAACATCCAATGGAGAATGGATTGTGACTTTCAACATACTTTCTGCGTGTAAAACGTTGACATTCATAAATTGGCCAATGAATTGGCTTGGCTGGATGACGGAAACCAGGAGCTGTCCGGAAAGTAGGTAAATGTTGGACTCTACTAGTCGTTTTTCAATTACAAAATTAATGATAGATGGAGATGCGCCCTTTTTTCATGAAAGGAAAGCGAAAAAACACGAATCCCTCAATAAATCCTTCGTAACGGAATTTATTCATCCACAATAGGAAGACAATAATCTCCACATTCGTCAATTGTTCTATCAATGCGGTATGAGATCCACATTTATGACATTGGTTAGATATCACTATCAGGTCAAATAGAGATGGGAAGCCTCAGGAACGGAAGAAGGGACTCGGGAGATCAATTTATAGG
>NC_081450.1:14432484-14449011 GCF_007210705.1 Tigriopus californicus | reverse complement strand
AAGATGTTTTACCAGAAACAAAGGAAAGAAGGTTGAGACAGTACAGTATTTGAAGAAAGTACCTAAAATTGTATGTTTTCCTAAGCATTCATGAGCTTTGTCTCAACCCAGGATTCAGGGCCAATGGCAGTGACAGCCTAGGCTTAAGGTGCGTTTTGAGAATGTCCATTCTCCCAATTCTTACTGTACGCATCTCTGTGTGCGGTAATTCAGTCAGTTTTATTTATTTTAAGAAATAAAAGACTATAAGGTACAATGAGTATTTTTATTTAATCCCAGATGTTTGTGTTGAAAGAACATTTCGAATGACCTTTGATTTGGATAAAGACCTTTATTGGATTTATTGGATAAAATGAGAACAAAATTGATCATACAAATGGATGGCGATAACATAGATATAACTTCTGCAACTCAACTGGACTGTTTGATCTTATTTGAAAATACGGGCATGGATGGTATGATGTATCTAGAGTTGAGGTCGAGGAGTAGGTGGTTTTAAATGAAGGCCCGGATTAACCTCAAGTCCATTGCCTCTGATCAACGGTTCTCTTCTCTCGAAGTGTCTTGGGTGAATAGAATACTTAGGAAGACGGGCCATTACTCTGATCTCAAGTTCTTAATAATCCAACACCTCTCCATTCTGGGGATTTGAAAGTTTGCATCAATTGCCAACATAACATGCGGGAGGATCAATCCGGACACCATGACCACCAATCAAGGTGTCCAACCAAAGTCAATCCTCAATAACATGGTCTTGGAGAGAGCTGTGCTCACTTATAAAGTGGCCTTGATGAAACCAGGGTGTTCTCCATAGTCAAATCATTGATGTTATGGTGTTTATTACTACTTTCCCTTAACGGTTGCCAATGGACATTGGACAACAAGATCTATTAATTAGTCTATTCTAACTTCTGCCTCAAACATAGATACCGACAATGTGAATAGATTGCTTGAACAAAGAACACAGATCTAATACTTGATGGAGTAGATTAGCTGTTTTCGGCAACAAGATTGAATCACCAGTGTAAATGGATGAGTAAGATTCAAGATTCAATCCCAAGATGCCATCCTGGGATTCAATCTTGGAGATTCAAACCTGGACTTCCATCCTAGTGTAAAGGTATCCTTAGAACAATGAAGTTCACCTGTTTAGCCTCTCAGGCTCATTTATCGTTTTATTCACTTCCTTCCAATATTCGCTAAGTAGATAGCGCGTTGATATTGTTGATCCGGCTGCAGTTTCAAATCAGATTTGGAGAAATTTTGAAAAACATTTCATATCAGCCCTAGATTCAATTTTAAGGCTATCCCGATCTGCCAACTCAAATTCGTTGGTAGACCAAGTATTGTTTAAAGTTTAAGTATTCGAGGTAAAAAGGAAGCACGTTAATGTCCCTAATGTTGATGAAGAACCTTAAGTTTTGGCTTTCATGATGAAATGATTCATTTTTCACGATGAAGTCTTTCAATTCTATTATCATTGCAACAAAATTATAGTTGCCACAATTGCCTTCTTTCTCATCTTGCCTCAAAAATAGAAACGTTTTCAAAAGAGTATGATATCGAATAAGTTTGCGAATATTGGAGAGAATAGTGATATTTCAAAGCAAAGGTGTTCAACTATGCTTTAGCAATTGCTGAATTGAAGAATGAATCTTTATTCAGAAATACTGAAGGGGAGGAAAAGTGTATTTGTGAATGCCAGTGGTAGATTGTGGCGCAATTCTACAATTCATTTGTAAGATAATTCCAAGAATACTAAGCCAAATTTGTTCCGCAAGTGTTCGGTTCCTTTGTGAATTCCCAAATACGACGTAGGTAAGTCAGGTTGATTAGGTATTATAAAAGGGACTCCAATATGACAAGCAAGCATCAATCCTGTTTATTAAGCAACATGATAAGATTAACTCTGGTGCGTTGCTTGTGGTCTTCAATGTTTCCCATACATGGGCAGGTACGTTTCATTTCAATATTAGTAAATTATTATTTCATTCACGGCTGCGGCGTAAATTAGCAAGTGGCTCGTGGCTCATCCCTCAGCGTAATCAAATAGCCTCAACAATTGTCTAATACGTGCACTAGTGCAAGTGTACATGAAAGTTTGAGAATTGATTTGGATTTCTCAACGGGACTGATTTTGTTCTAGAATTCTTCTCTTGCCTCGATTTTTGTTCATTCGTGATATTCCACGATAAAAATAATAATAATAATCTTTATTGCGACTCTTGGTCATGTCATGGCGTAAAAGTAACTATAAAATAAAATCTGATGTATATTACATTATACAAAATGGTAAAACAAGAAGAATGTCAAAAAGGTAAAGGCAATAAAATAGTTGACTAGAAAGTGATATCACAATGAGTATGACTAAAATTGGTTCAATGCACATGAAAAAAGGTAAGAGGTGAGTTGCAGATAGCACAAAGACAGGTAGGTAGAGGTAAGTGATGAAAATCTTGGTTATTGCAGTAGAGTGGATGGGCCAAAAAAGGCTTAATTTGAAACATTGGTTGAAGCTTGTCACCAGCGTCTTTATACTGGAAACATTTTGCGTTGAATATCGTAGCTCTGACAGATATAAACATGAAAATAGTTGTTTTTTCCTCCTAGAATTTACTCTGGGATGAAAATTGAAGATAAAATTTGGGTCATATCATAGCTTTTGCAGTTTTGCAAGTTATCAACCCAAGCCGATATCGTGCATTCGGAAGACTGGAGTACAGAGTTAAATGGGGGAACTCATGCTAATGATATGGTCAGCTTTCTAACAACTCTAGAACAATTTTTTTTGGAGCTATCAAACTTAGATTACCAATAAAAAGATAAACATAATCGAGGCTAAATAAAGCGGATTTAAAGTTTTTGTCACCTTTTCACAAAGCACTGGAAATAATTGATGCCCAAAATGAAGCTCTGAACCAAAGGCTAGATAAAACCCAAATCATTGGAGTATTGAAAGTATGTAACGAGGCAATCAAAAGAAAATTGATAAAAACCTCGGATTCATTATATTTTTCATATATTTTGAGAAGATAAAACTTTGTAATGTATCCCAGATACTTCACATTTAAGCGTAGACCCCATAAAATTTGCCAGTTTTGTCAAAACAATTTTTAAAAAAATAAATCCTAAATTAGGCACAAGATAACTAATTTTGGAATGTTGTTGAGATTTTTTGCACGAAATAGAATCGTTTTTTAACAAACCTTGGCGAAGCTTTACAAAAAATGGGCTAGATATATGGCACGTTCAAGTCCAGAGATAGCATCTCAATGCTAACTCTGTTCAATTCGAATGCCCAGCCGCATCTTGAATATGCTTCACCCATTTGGGCTCCAATGAGTTCAGCAGATTTGCAAAAGTTCGAACAAGTCCAAAGATGTTTCACTAGGAACATCACAGGAATGAGAGAGCTCGCGTATTGGAGAAGACTAAACAAGTTGAAACTTGTCAGTGTGCAAAGAAGGTACGAAATGTATCATACTGTAAGTTTTCAAAATCGTTCATGAGCTTTGTCCCAACTTCTTTGTGAGATCTACTAATAATAATATAGAAACATTTTTAATTTTATTTTGAAGATGAATTCCTTCAAGTTCTTACTACAGCCATGAAGTAATTATCATTCTCTACTGAATGTTATTACATGACCAGGGCGTGACTTTTTCAAGTAATGTAACCGGTAACGAGTTACTTCACTTAAAAGTAACGGTAACGGAGCGGTTTTTTCCCTTCCATTACCGTTACTTTCTTCTTTTTTGAACGAGGGAAATAAATAAAGTACTAAATATTTCCTCCTCGATTTTGTTTTGAAGCATCCATCTCAAATGCAATAACTTATTTGCTACTGATAGGATCAAATATGTAATAACGGGAGGCTGCGACTAAGGTTATCAATCTCATTTTTGTGATGTTTAACATTACTAGTTGCATGATGGAAACTCACAAGTTAGTCTTAAAATGTAACACTGATTTTCCTCGCGTTAAACTAGTGGAATAGTTGCTATCAGTAAACTATTTCCAAATCATAAAAATTACTGGTCACAATGTTTAGTAAATGGTTAAAATAGATTAAAAACAAACACCCCTTTATCCTAGAACCCTTGTATATTTGTCATTTGTTTCACTTCTTACGTCCTAAACGTAAAAAAATCGCATTACTTTTTTTCTTCAGCTTTCGGCCCTTTTCTGCAAAAGTAGAGGTATCGGTAACGCTAACGGTAACGCTAACGAGAACGCGTTACTTTTTCTAAAAAGTAACGTTAATGGTGACGCGTTACTTTGTATCAGAAACGGTTCAACTCTCCACATGACCTTTTCCACGCTGGTCATGCCCATAAGCAGAAACGAAGTCCATGAGACTGTATCTATGAAACAAGGGTGATTCAAAATATGAATTAGTTGCACCATGTTTAATGATCATCCTATTTGTTCAGCCGTTTAAAAGAATAGGGTCACAATCATTATTCACACTCGATCATTAACTCCTCCAAGGAATTGAGGCTGGACGATATCAAAAGCATATCAACATTCTTAAGCGCTCCATTCTAAAAGCTGACAACTTGTCATTCTTCAATCTCCTGAGAGGCGTTCCACAGTCGATTCCGATGTAGAGAGGGAGTGAAGGGAGTTTGACGAACATTAAAAGGTCGAATAAGAATTGGTCATGCCGACTGAACATTCATTTCGCACCCAATAGAGGAGCTCAAGGGCGGAGTTAAAAGGGGCACAACTATAACATTTAAATAAAAGTTTAATGAATAAAAGTGGGCCGAATATCGTCTTGAACTGCTGGGATTCCAATCCCGGTAGCGGTAAGGAAGTCCGCACAAAAAAAAGAATGCCGAAAAGTTTTTTCATCAGTAGACCGGGGCCTCCCTTGTCCAACTGATAAGATCTATAGAAGCTATGTCAACCCAATCAATGTGTTTAAGTCTCTCAGTTACGTCGAGAAAGTGCTGTGTAAGCTGGATCACTATCCTAAGATTTGCCCTAATGCCGTGGAAAAACAATATATTGTAATTCATTGTACGATGACCACAAGAACCCAATTCAAGTAACAAGCTCATTCAAATGTTTTAGGATCATTGCCCAATGCGATGGCAAAGTTGAAGAACATTTACAATCAAAAGTGACAATGACCTTTCAATATTGCGGCTGGGTGTAATACCTATTCAAGTCCAGAGACCTATTTACCATAAGAACCCTGTTCAAATGATTGTCCAAACCGCTTCGTGAATACGCTTCCGTAACTATATATTTCTAGACACTGGATGTCGGACGACCGGCCATTCGGTGGGATAAACAGCAAAATAGACTGGGTTTTCATCAATTCCCAGTGGACCATCCATCGTACTGTTTTACCAACCGAGAAATTTAAAATTCTGTCTCTCTTTAAAGAAAACGAAACATTTCTCACCTGGAGGACATGGAACGGGCTCGAGCGAATTTAGCATCCGGGAATTTCGTGGCGAGGGAAGACTCAGAACTGGCATGTTCTTCTGAATCTCGCCGTGAAGATCGACCAATGGACCGAGTATACGATGCCAATGTCCTTCGACATTGGCCAGGAGGCATTGTCCCTTACAAGTTTATTTCTACCACTTTCACCAAAATTGCCAAGGACGTGATTGCCCAGGCCATTGCTCACATTGAGCAAAACAGTTGTATTCAAATTCGCCCAGCAACGCCCTCTGACGTTCATACCGTTGGCATGACCAATGAACCCAATGGGTTGTTACGCTTCTTTAGGATTTTCTGAAGGGAAAGGTTTCCAAAACCAGCATCATACGTACAATCTTGCTCCCGGCGGATGTGATGTATGTATATGTGGCATAGTTCCTACCTAAGGGTTATTCAAATCTCTCTCTTGTAAATAGTATGTAAGCACAGCGGTCCATGAGTTTCTACACATTCTGGGTGCCAGTCACGAACAAACGCGTCCAGATCGAGATGATTTTGTTTTCATTAATTGGACCAATATTGAGAGCGGTAAAGAACACAACTTCTTCAAGACCCGATCACCCACGACTCCGGCTTCGGTTCCGATTTGCAACTCGGGACCTACTTCTTCGGGACCTGACTTTTTCGGCTGTACTACATCCAGTGTCACGGATACTTATGGATTTGACTATGATTATCAGTCTGTGATGCATTATTCCAAGACTGCGTAAGCTGTTGTCAATTAATCTGACTCGTTACCACATCGAGGTAACACACTACCCTTTCCTGTTTTATAGATTTGCCGTGTCCAATTCTGTTCAGACCATAACTCCCATTCCTACCGCCAGTGTGACTGTGGGAAACAATGTTGGAATGTCCCCATTGGATATCTCCAAACTCAATGCTGCCTACAATTGTCCCAACCGTAGTCCATCGAGTTCATGTGATATGTCTCTTATTGGCACAATGGGAACGCTAGATCAGAGCACGGCCATGGATGGCTGCGAGATTTTCATCACCGTTCCTGTGGGACACACCATCGAGTTCTTTTTTACTGACTTCAATGTAATTGATGTCAAGATGCATGGAATCTGATGCTTTACTTGATCTCTTTTTCTCTCTTCATATACTCAGTTCCCAGATTGCTCCAAGTCCATCGCGATCCATGATGGTGAGATCCCTTCAGAATTTAACTTGATCGGCGAGTATTGTTCCACAACATGTGCCCACGGTCTTAACGACCAGCTCCAATAAGGCTCGCTTAATGATTAGCATTCCTACCAACGGGCAATATAGTTTGAAATGGAAAGCCGTAGCCAGTAAGCAACCGTAACAATAATAGTAATATTGGGTTGGTGATAACACAATTCATTTGTTAAAGGCCCTTGCTGTTCTACTGTGGAGGTTGCAGGCACAACACCGGGGCAAACGAGTCGTTTGGGAACTTATGACATCGAGTCTGTCACCACAACAATCAATGGCGCAACCCGCCCAGTTTATAAAATGGGCACTCAATCGTTGGCTTATACCACTCGGAATGGGTTATAACTACCTACAATATAACAACTACCTCCGGAGGAATTTTCATCCGAGGGGGTTCAGCCACATGCCCAACTGCTGCTTACAGGCTCCGATACTACGACGGCTCAAACACTGTTGACTCGCCCTCTTGGTCAGTCAAGTGTGTTTTAGGCAAGTTAATACCGTATATTTTGTTATTGTTTTGCAAATTTTTACAAATTCCCAAAGTTAAGCAAATTGCTTTTTGCATTACCTATATGTTATTTCATCGACATTCATTCCTTCTTCTCTTCAAATGGCTCAATTGTTTAAAAGCCAAGTGTTTTCTGTAGACTTCCCACTACTGGGAATGGAATTCCCACCACTTCAAAACTAAGAACATTTTGCTTTACATGATATTCACATATTATCTGATCCACTTACGAATTACAGTCGTCAGATCTGGCTAGCCCTTGAATGTATGGTTGATTATTAATTCAAAAACTTGTCCAAGTGGTGATCTAAAGATTCCTACAGTAAAACCGCACCGTAATAATTTTTGGGGGAAAGAGATGGTGGAACTTTGGAAATAATATTTTTTTTGAAAACTGAACAACGTTTATTTCAGCTTTTTTAGCTCATATTAGGTGAAAGCAATGCATCCAAACCTCCGATATGATGCCCGCTGGATAACCAGTTTATAAAAAATGAGACCCGGAGATTTCAAAAATTTTCATAGACCGAGGTTCAGGGATTTACAAATTTTCTATGAAACGGGGTCACTTTAAGCAACATACGTACATTACAAAACTTTGGTTTAACAAAATGTCCACAGATTGTGGAGCACCTCCAACAGCAACTGCCGTAGGGGCAAGCACACTTTCACCGGCCAATCCTGATAGCACTGTTTTGGGATCAGTTGCAACCTACAGTTGTGCCAATGGAGATGAGGGATACGCCTATTGCGCCACTGACGGAACATGGAAACAAACGGATAACTTACCGCGCCCAATGTGGCCTCTTCCACTTCGACGTCAACAACAACAACAACAACAACAACAACAACAACACGACGACGACAACATCTACAACAACAACCACCACGATGACGACTTCTACTAACCACTACTACCACCACCACCATACTACTACAACTACAACTACAACCACCACCAATACTACAACTACAACTACAACTACTACTACAACTACTACTACAACTACAACCACTACTACTAACTACTACTACTAATACTACTACTACTACTACTACTACTAACTACTACTATACTACTATACTACTACTACTACTACTACTACTACTACTACTACTACTACTACTACTACTATACTACTACTTACTACTACTACTACTACTACTACTACTACTACTACTACTACTACACAGAAGCGACGAACGACATTGTTGGTGTTCCTGAGACAGTCATTTCTCAATGATCATGGCTCTATTTCCGTTTTATCAACCGAGGGCAACGAATTGCTCTGCAATATCCCTTCAGTGGCTTTTACCCTAACAGAAGACACTGTAAATGGTTTTTTCTGGTGAGTTATTATTGTTTGTTTTTTGGTTCCGGGAAAAAAAAATAGCTATCTTGCAAAAAATGTTCTACAGAGCCCATTCAGGTCGCAACTCCGGATTCAAATTCAGAGGTTAGACATCCAACGGGAGTTACGGTGTCGACGAGATAATCTCACTCTGTTGGGCATTGGCAACACTAGCCTTCGTTTCTGTGGCACTTTAAACAACCAACTGACCTATATCTCCAATCGTAACTTTGCGAAGTTCATCTTCAACTCTGATCGCGGGGTCCAAGCCGCTGGATTTAGAGCTGTTATCGAAGGTAAACCTTTCATTTAAACTTTGATTGGTCAATGAACCAAGGGCAACGACCATCTTGCAATGATGGATATATATAAATATATTAGGATCTGAAAAACTCCTTTTCCTTATAGTTATGGAGGTATAAGGATATCCAGCCTTGCCAGTGACCCTCTTATTGTGATTGTGACCTCGTCCTTCACAATTCCCTCTAATATCACTTTTATGTCATGTTCAAAGCAACTTACGTGCAATAAATTCCGCAGACTACTGAGCATAACTTACAAAAACAAACTAATTTGGTGTGAACAAAAGCACACACTCAACACACAGGAAATATGGTGGCTTGAAAATAAGTGTCAGAAAAGAAAGCGATTTTAGTGTCTGTGGCAATGGTCAAAGTCTTGCCCGGTTTTAAGTGGTGCACATTGTATAAACAGTGGTAAAAATACCCTTTAAAGTTTTGACGGATATCCCCATCCCAAACACATCTTGGCATTTTTCTACCTCAAAAAGTCATAGGTAACATATTTGATTTTATTGCTTTATGGAATTCTAGCCCACATAAAAAACTTACATACCTAAAAACATTCTAAAAACTAAAAATTTCAAAAACCTACTCAAAGTAAATTGTGAGCACACTTAATTAGGTCTTGAATATAAATCATGATATCATCCATTTCACCGTTACTTAGTTCATCGTTTTTAGCGCCAAGATGACCCGGTTATATCTTGATTCAATTTCCCAAAGAATTAATATCGATTTTTAAAAACATAAAAACGAAAGCTTATTTTTCTTTTTCTTGCATAGCCTCACAATAGCTAAAAATGCTATATAATGTCACTTAAAGCGCACTAAAAGTGTAATCTTTGAAAATGTATTTTACAATCATCATGTGTACACTTAGCTACGCATTCAATTGAATTCTGAAGACAATGCATACAGAGAACAATGTTATCGATTTTGTCGTTTCTTGAAGACTTTGTTGAAACTGATTAAAAAACTAGGGAAAAAAACCGGAAACACAGAAATAAACTCAACAAACTGGTCTAATACAAAATGAAATCAATACACTAATGAACAATAAGTTCTAACTGTAAGGGACCAATACAATCAAACTAAAGAACTACACATACCGATTTGGAACTAGAAATACTACACTGAAATCAGAGAGAAACTGCTAAAGCTAAACATAAACACAAATGAGCAATAAACTTATTAGGTTTTAAAGTAATTACGTCTTACCAAAGAGCCGTGAAAAGCCAAGCCTAATTGAGTGAATGAATGAAGGCTGAAGGTTTGCGATCACTTAATCCGTTCAGGGACAAAAGATGGCATCTTTCTGAGCAATTGATTACCAAAAGTTTCGATTAGACTTTTTAAACTAACCTTGATTTGATTGTAATGTTGTAGCGAGTATCATCCTGTATATTTGACTGTTTTTATGTGCCCACTTTGTCGCGGATTCTTGTTTTTCTGTCTCGTTGAATAAATGGCGTTACTAGATAGTATTTTTTTCAAAACCATTTGACTATATGGCGAGTTAAAACGACGAGAGTATCAGTATAGGCACATGATGAGGACAATTCCAATCGTACATTCAGGTCTTTGAGTTAAAATTTTTCTTGCTTTTGTCTCAGCAATCAAGCGCCCAGCTGTGGCGTTAAAATGGCTTCACATTGAGCTGAATTGGTGGTATATATAATTGATGAGAAACTATGAAAAGTAATTCAGTCAAAAATGAACTTAAATCGTTGATCTTTAAGCCCATTTTATAGCCCAAGTTCCAACGCATATTGTATTTAGTAACAAGTTGCTACCAAACTTCGTTGCTGTCTGTTTTATGTGTTTTGGACCCGTGAGCTACTTCCCCTTTCCCATCACTACGAACACCATGACCTATACAACTGGTCAACACAATCGGAAAAATGGACTTGAATTTCACAAAACTTCTCGTTGGAGCGTGGCATGCAACGAAAAAGAAATAAATCTGGGCATTGAGCATATCAAGGAATTGGGCCGGCAGCGCACTTCTTCTTCAAGAGAACAAGGTTGTAAATATGGCGTCTATTGTTGGAACTGGATGGAATTTGCAAGTCTTTTTTTTTGTTTTGTTATTTGGATCCCTTTTGCATACATGTAAAATCAATCAGAAAATGAATGAATGTACAAGATATAGGGGAAACTCATGTCTGCAAACACGTATTAGTGAGTGGTTACCTTTTTAATGTTGGATGTTTTGGAGAAAAGAATGTTTCCGTTGAGGAGGAATGAGTAAAGGAAGGAATAATAAGAGAAAATAAGTGATACAGCGCTTTGATCAGAATAGTTTCTCGGTAGTTACGATGTCTTTCAAAATTCTGTTGTCTACATTGTCGGTTATGTAAATGAGGGTAGACAGTTCATCATTTTTGAAGATGGTATTTTGGTATCTAAGATATGGGTTGACGTACCCTTAGATATATGATCAGTAAAAATGAATTTAGAAGCTTCTGTGGATCTGCATCTGAAATCATTTTTCTGATCATTATATAGGGAGATGGAATGGCGCAGGTTGAATAACGCGTCGCACCCAATTTAGCCATGCTCGGTTTCATGGGTTCGGTCCCAGGTCTCGCCTAACCAATATTTCTAGTGGACATTGACGCCTCGAATGCGGCCTATCGTGGTAAGCAATATCATCATCAATTATCGATGAGCAGCCATCCTTTGAGATGTATTCTCGCAAATAACACATTTATTATTACATTTCATATGGCAAAAAATCCTTTGATTTCATTAGATTATACTTTTTGGAAAAGAGTCTTGGTGTGAGATCCGTAAGCACATTTAAGGCCCCATATTTGAAGCTTTTTTTATTATGTGCGCTATAGTGGCTCTAATCTGCGCTATCTTTTTCCAGTTAATATAAAAATAGCTAGGTTGTAATCTATTTGAGGTAGGCTTGCTGGGGTACCGTATTGGTAGAGTAACCACTATCCAATCCGCGAATTCTGGTTTGATCCCAGGGAAACCGAGTTCAAGCGTCTTTGCGCATTTTAAGTATAGCATAAGCTGTTGCTTTAACAGCTTAAATTGGCGAACCTGCGGTCATTCCCAAGGTGAGGTAAATGATAATAGTTTCGTGATGACAAAAGC
This sequence comes from Tigriopus californicus, assembly GCF_007210705.1. Classification (NCBI taxonomy): domain Eukaryota; kingdom Metazoa; phylum Arthropoda; class Copepoda; order Harpacticoida; family Harpacticidae; genus Tigriopus; species Tigriopus californicus. The sequence continues at coordinate 14,437,093 of NC_081450.1, read as the reverse complement.
AGGAACATCCCTCCATTGCGGCGACACCCGTCATTCACATGGTAGGCCGAGCGGAGAGTTGCCATTTGACTTTGTAACAAACAGACAAACCAGACAATTCATTTGCAGGTATTAGGAGGATTTGTCAAACTTGATGCATAATTATTTGGAAAGTATTTGTTGAACATATATTGATGGTGTATATAAATTACTCCAAAATTACTACAGAGAAGAGTAATATGTTCCAATTCAGGAAATCGCCGACTTGGAGGCCAAGAAATCGAACAATCTTCGCTGAAAAAAAATCTAACAATGAGTGATAGCTTCCCATTTATTTTATAAGTTACGGTGACTATCAGTTGGATCCCCTCTTTATCAAACACTTTAATGACCAAGAAAGGTTTTGGGATGAAACCAACAACCAATTTTGTTAGAACCAATATAGATTACATAGAGTTCAAAATTGGCCTTATTTTCCAATGGGACGTGATCTGAAAGGTTAGGTGATTCCTTTTTTTACCGCGAGGAGAAGAAATAGTGTCACCGCGGCGTCGGACACTCTTAAGCGGCTTGGAACTAGATTGGGCCGTTACATTTACTTATTTTTCCTTTTTTAAGCACTTAACGTGGCTTTAATCATGAATGTTATGCATCAAAAAAGAAAACACTGTGGCATATTTTTCATCCCAAAAAGTATTTATTACTTGCCTGAAAAAAAATTGAGCGTCAAGTTCGATCGACGTGTTAAATCGACGAAAGTCAGAAAGTCACATCATAGTGTGTTTGGCTTTGCCCTGCGATAGTACGAGCCACAGAGGAGCCGGCCAGCACATATAACGACTTAAACTTAAATAGAGCAGATATTTGGCTCATGGGTGAGTATTTGATATTTTTTGAATGAAACGTGTGCCAAAGAGTGTATTCTTTGATTCAAAACTAAACATTCATGATTAAGGCCATGGTCGTGCTAAAAAGGAAAAAAATACAAGTAACGGCTCAAGGTCGTTCAAACTAGTCCTAAGAGTGTTCAAACAGCCCTATGACACTATTTTAGCTCCCCTGGTAAGTAAAAATTGAATCGCCTAACCTTTAAAGATCATTCCTCATTCCTTTAATGAGTTTGAATGTAATTTCAGTGTCGTAATGCGCAAAGATGCATTTACGAAAATTACTTACATTGTCTAAATCAACCCTTGAGGAATCCCAATTTAAATTTTCTCACTATTTGGTTTGTGCATCGTCAATAACACTTGCTTGCTCTCCCAACCCAAAGATAGCTTTCCAACCATTTCAACAAAATTCCCTCAAAACCATGTCTCAAATACGACATGTGATAATTTATGTTTTTTTTTTCTTTGGAAATGTTGTTGAGCAAATTCGTTTTGCATTGCACGGCTTAATATTGCTTTCTAAATCCAAATTCGCTACTTGCCATAAAGACCTCTTCAAAATATGGAAAAACCTGACTGTAGACACATTTTTCGTCTACTTTGCTGAAAATACTGAGTAAGCTCATTGGCTTGTAATTGTTGACATCCAACTAGTCCCCGACTTGAAAAGAGGAATAATTTTAGCGATCTTCAGCCTATCTGGGTAAACAACTTCAACCAGTGATTTTTTTACTAAGTATAGTTAAAGGCTTATTCAATGAGGTTGCCAGTTTTTTAACTGATTAACATTGATAATATTATGAAAGACAGCTCTGTTTGTTTCCATATTATTTATGATATCAACTATTTCTAGATCACTAATGGTCTGAACTTAAATGTATTTGTTGATTTGTGTAGTCTACCACCCAAATCATGTTACCTTTTCCATCCTTGCCAATTTCAATCATCTTTTGTCAGACTATCATCGTGAATGATGATAATAATAAAACTAGCACCATCACCCCCGTCGTCTAACCATACGTAACGGTGTTCAAAAAGCCTTACTAAGTTTCAAGAGAAATTCCTAAAAAACAACTTGGCAACCTTCTGCCTCAAAAAATCAGTGGAAACAACTTTGATTTTATTGGTTTATGAAATTTTAGCCCACATAAAAGACTCATATACCTAAAAACGTTATAAAAAGAAAAAAAATCAAATACCTACTGAATGTAAATTAGGAGCACACTTATTTAGCTCTAGTATATAATTCATGATATTTACTATTTCACCGGTACTTAGTTACATGGGATTTAGTGGTGCATGTTCCGAGTATCGGAAACGGTTACTTATTGATCATCTATATTTTGTCAGTTCTTGTGTAGCTAGATTTCTCCCAGTGTTGTACAGTAGACAGTTTTTCCGCTAATAAAGCAGTTTTTTCAACCGCTACAGGCGTTCAGACGTGTTTTTCTTGGGCTCGTCGAACTGACGCTCTGTACAGTCCAAATGTCAACGCTTCTAGCCCCAAAATGCCCCGGTTATATGTCAATTCAATTTCCCAAAAGATTTAGTATCGATTTTCAATATCACAAAAATAAAAATATTTTCTTTTTTCTTGCATAATTTCAAATCAACTTAAAACCTTATACAGCCATATCTAAAACCCTCAAAAAAGCAGATTTTTGAAGATTCGTGTGAAAATCGTCCAAAGGACATTTAGTTGAGCGGTCATTGGTAATTCCGCAAAAATCGACGAAGTCTTAAAAAAGCTGTTTTTTAATCAGTTTCAACAAAGTCTTCAAGAAACGACAAAATCGATAACATTGTTCTCTGTATGCATTGTCTTCAGAATTCAATTGAATGCGTAGCTAAGTGTACACATGATGATTGTAAAATACATTTTCAAAAGATTACACTTTTAGTGCGCTTTAAGTGACATTATATAGCATTTTTAGCTATTGTGAGGCTATGCAAGAAAAAGAAAAATAAGCTTTCGTTTTTATGGTTTTAAAAAATCGATATTAATTCTTTGGGAAATTGAATCAAGATATAACCGGGTCATCTGGCGCTAAAAACGATGACCAGTAACGGTGAAATGGATGATATCATGATTTATATTCAAAGACCTAATTAAGTGTGCTCACAATTTACTTTGAGTAGGTTTTTGAAACTTTTAGTTTTTAGAATGTTTTTAGGTATGTAAGTTTTTTTATGTGGGCTAGAATTCCATAAAGCAATAAAATCAAATATGTTACCTATGACTTTTTGAGGTAGAAAAATGCCAAGATGTGTTTGGGATGGGATATCCGTCAAAACTTTAAAGGGATTTTTACCACTGTATATACAATGTGCACCACTTAAAACCGGGCAAGACTTTGACCATTGCCACAGACACTAAAATCGCTTTCTTTTCTGACACTTTATTTTCAAGCCACCATATTTCCTGTGTGTTGAGTGTGTGCTTTTGTTCACACCAAAATTAGTTTGTTTTGTAAGTTATGCTCAGTAGTCTGCGGAATTTATTGCACGTAAGTTGCTTTGAACATGACATAAAAGTGATATAAGAGGGAATTGTGAAGGACGAGGTCACAATCACAATAAGAGGGTCACTGGCAAGGCTGGATATCCTTATACCTCCATAACTATAAGGAAAAGGAGTTTTTCAGATCCTAAATATATTTATATATATCCATCATTGCAAGATGGTCGTTGCCCTTGGTTCATTGACCAATCAAAGTTTAAATGAAAGGTTTACTCTTCGATAACAGCTCTAAATCCAGCGGCTTGGACCCCGCGATCAGAGTTGAAGATGAACTTCGCAAAGTACTAGATTGGAGATATAGGTCAGTTGGTTGTTTAAAGTGCCACAGAAACGAAGGCTAGTGTTGCCAATGCCCAACAGAGTGAGATTATCTCGTCGACACCGTAACTCCCGTTGGATGTCTAACCTCTGAATTTGAATCCGGAGTTGCGACCTGAATGGGCTCTGTAGAACATTTTTTGCAAGATAGCTATTTTTTTTCCCGAACCAAAAAACAAACAATAATAACTCACCAAGAAAAAACCATTTACAGTGCCTTCTGTTAGGGGTAAAAGCCACTGAAGGGATATTGCAGAGCAATTCGTTGCCCTCGTTGATAAAACGGAAATAGAGCCATGAGCATTGAGAAATGACTGTCTCAGGAACACCAACAATGGTCGTCGTCGCTTCTGTGGTAGTAGTAGTATAGTAGTAGTAGTAAGTAGTAGTAGTAGTAGTAGTAGTAGTAGTAGTAGTAGTAGTAGTAGTAAGTAGTAGTAGTAGTAGTAGTAGTAGTAGTAGTAGTAGTAGTAGTAGTAGTAGTAGTAGTAGTAGTAGTAGTAGTAGTAGTAGTAGTAGTAGTAGTGGTTGTAGTTGTAGTAGTTAGTTGTAGTAGTAGTTGTAGTTGTAGTTGTAGTAGTGGTGGTGGTGTAGTTGTAGTTGTAGTAGTAGTGGTGGTGGTGGTAGTGGTAGTAGAAGTCGTCATCGTGGTGGTTGTTGTTGTAGATGTTGTGTCGTCGTCGTTGTTGTTGTTGTTGTTGTTGTTGTTGTTGACGTCGAAGTGGAAGAGGCCACATTGGCGCAGGGTAAGTTATCCGTTTGTTTCCATGTTCCGTCAGTGGCGCCAAGGCGTATCCCTCATCTCCATTGGCACAACTGTAGGTTGCAACTGATCCCAAAAACAGTGCTATCAGGATTGGCCGGTGAAAGTGTGCTTGCCCTACGGCAGTTGCTGTTGAGG
>NC_081450.1:14431955-14432364 GCF_007210705.1 Tigriopus californicus | reverse complement strand
AAGTAATCATATTGATTTCTTGCAACACATTAGGCTAATCATTGCCCAATTTTTTTCGTATGTTGCTTGGAAGGCAATCAACAATCATGTAATTTTGGCTTATCATAAACAAACTATATGAGGTAAACTTACATATTTGATTTTATTGTGAGAACTCGGTAATTGAAAAGCTATATCAGGTTTAGAGGGATATACCCAAAATGATTAGTCATCAGTACTCATTACCAGGGCTTCTAAAAAATGCAGTTAAAATTGACAAAAATGAATTTTGAAAATGCTACAGAAAAGGCAAAAAGGTAAAGAAAAGACAAATTTTGCAGATGATTTTTACTGCCTACGTTTGTAACAGTTGAATAAATTAATAATATAATAAAAAAAATGTCTTTATATATTATGAACATAAGTGGGT
>NC_081450.1:14431803-14431919 GCF_007210705.1 Tigriopus californicus | reverse complement strand
TTTGTGAGGTTTTTTAATTTTTATTCATTTTTTGTAATTTGGGTGTTAGGGTCGGAGGGATGACCTCGCCCGGCCAGCGAAGCCAGCCATCACATTGTCCGTATAAAATTCCGACA
>NC_081450.1:14431336-14431776 GCF_007210705.1 Tigriopus californicus | reverse complement strand
TTTTTTTTTGTATTTGGGTGTTAGGGTCGGAGGGATGAGCCTCGCCCGGCCAGCGAAGCCAGTCATCACGTCGTCCTTATGCTTTTTTCCGATAGGCAGTGACGTGTCCGTTTTAGTTTTGGAACTCCGTCTGTGGACAGGGATAACGTCTCAAAGTTTCCTTGAGAAAGGACGGGGAGGAGATTCGAACCGGGGACCCCTCTCGTATGAGAACACCGCGCTAACCACTACACCACATCTCCTCTCAGTGCGAATGAACTCATTTATTGCAACTAATTGGTTGAAAAATCTTAGTTTGATAACAAAGTGAATTGTTAAAAGAATCCCCATTCAACAATTCTTGAAATAGTTAATTGCTTTCATACAAAAAGATAAATATGTTTAAGTCTGGCTAAAACTTGGAGATAAAAATGCAAAATTGCCCCAAAAGCTTGCACGAT
>NC_081450.1:14405246-14430368 GCF_007210705.1 Tigriopus californicus | reverse complement strand
CTAGTCCTCGTGCATTCATGATGGAAGCTATTTTGGAAAAGCAAAAGAGGGCTAGACATGTTGGACCTGGTCTTAGCTGGGAGGATCCTTCCGTAGTCAATAAGCCGTTTATATAGATGATTTAGTTGCTTGGGTCAATGAACCAGGTGCTGCTTGAACAACAGGCTCACCAGTAGTTGAAAAAGTCGACTGATTTGATCAATGTGAGGTTGAAGTAGTATCTCTTCTTGAAATAGAGCAAATAAGATAGTTTTGGAGAAGTCTGTCCTGTTTACCGGAAGCAGCTTGTCCTGAAGAAGAAAAGGCTGTCAGTTTGAACCACCCTTAATGATGTCGAAAACCTTTCAAGTTCGGCCTTTAGAAGTACAATAGGAAGAGGGATTTCAACGGTAGATTTGTCCTTTTTTTCACCCGCTACATGTGCCGTTGGTCCTTGAGACTTAAGACGTGCTTTAATGGACGGTGTACCTCCGTCCACGTAGAAGGGACGCAAAGAAAGGCGAGAAATAGGATAGCTCAGTTTCGTAGTTTAGAGCTGACCCTTTTCCAAACCTAATCCCACCCCCACCTCCCACCCTCTCTCCCAATTCCCTCCTCTTCCTTCAAATATCCAATCCACTCCTATTCCTATAAACACTCTCCTCCCTAATACTCCTTGCCCACCCCTATTACCAAAATACGTTCCTATTCAAATGTAGCTGCCCAACCCATTCCACAAACACAACCATCCCCATTAGCTCATGCTTTGCCTCCAGTAGAACGTAGCTTTGTTGTAGAGGGATTTTACGGTTGGAGAGGATGGTCCAAGATCTTGTGAACTTGGTCCGTCAAAAGAGGCCCGTAAAGGGGCTATATTTGAACGTGCATTGTCTGATTTCTAAAAAGACAAGCACAAAAGTTAAGATCTTAGAAGAACTAGCCGTTGAGAGAGAGATTCGTCTCATTTCTCTATCAACGAACTCGCTTCGGCAGGGTTATGAAGAACAACCATAGATATTGCAACTCTAGCGTTGTAGAACCATCCTATCAAAGACACTATATCACTGTTCACGTCTGTTGATGATGGAGTTGTTCTTATGTGGTATGTCCTATGTTAGGAATGATTTGCACATGATGTCGACAATGTCGAATGGAGAAGTAGAGGTCTTGAGTTTGTCATATCGAAGGCTGGATCTATCTATTGTAACAATAAAGGCCCCCTCTTGTTCAGCAAGCTCTTTTAGTCAGCTCTCCAATTCACTGGAAATGAGTTGGATAAGGCAGTTTGCTCGAAGGTTTTCTTTGTAGGGGACTTTAATTTTCCGGCTAGCGTTGTAGAGTGGGAGGTTAGTCCGATGGGTATATTCCCATTTCGAAATCGACATCTCAGTCGTTCGAAAAGCTGGAAGATTGCGATCTTTGAGCAATTTTTCTCCGCAGGTTGGTCTAGCCACTAGAGTGAATGCGTTCCGACTTGGTCTTTTCCAATGACCCTGATCTGATCCAGTATGTCCATGTGACACCTAGTAATCTGTCAGATCATCGTGTTTCTTGAGATAGGGTCGACCATTACCCAAAAGCCGGCGTGCTCTAGAGTAAACGACGGTCAAAAAGGTTGGTGTGGCTAAGTTCAAGTTCAAAGTGAACATTGGCCGTTGATTATAATAAGATTGAGAAGAACTTGATCTGATTTCAATTCTGAAACAGGAATCGTCCATAGATGCAGCCATTGATAAGTTAGTTTCAGTTTTTAAGGAAGTTTGCTCCAGTTTGGCAACACTCTGAATGTGTTCCGAAAGTGGGACACGGACAAAAATTCCAAAATATAGGAAGACTTTGTTCAAAAAGAGTTGCAAGCTAGCAAGAAAGGCTGAAGAGCACTTCGAATCCAGTAATTTTGGGTAGTCTCCAAAAAAGTTGGACGTAGTTCGGGTAAGATCAAGGCCTCCATCGAATATGACCAGTTACAAACTGAGAGTAAGGTGGTTCAGGAGGTCAGATCGAATCCGAAGGCATTTTCTCTTATGCGAACTCTAAGAGAAAAATGAAACACTCTGTTGAGCCTTTTGAGGTTGAGGGGATGTCATTAGCAATGTAGAGACTATGGCTGACATGCTTGGAGATCAGTTCTCTAGTGTGTTTTCAACCCCGCTGAGTTCAGAAGCAACAGCACATTGCTCTGAAGATGAGTCTGTTGAGATTGACAAGGTTAGTCAAGTTGAGCGGTTTAGATGATTTGTAGTCACAGATCAAGATGCTTTGGAGGCCATCAGGGACTTGAGCTTTCAAGTTCTCCCGGTCCTGATGGCTTGAAATCTCAGTTTCTGATTAGATGCTCACTGGTTCTCGCTCCTATTTCTCGTACTTGATGCGTTGCATCTTGGATCAGGGCAAGTTTCCATCTTCACAAAGTTAGTTAGTGGTAAAGTACTACTACAGGTGCTGACTTTCCAGGCAGAAATTTTTAGCTTTTAAGCAATCAAACAATCCTTGTAGCCATTATCCATTCCAATATTTGCTCCACGTGACTTTTTTAGTCATCATTGAAATATTTCAGACGTAAATTAACCTAACCCAGAGAGACCTTTAACTAGAGGAGTGAACATCAGCGGTGCTAGGTCGATTTTTCTTTTGTCACAGCTAATTTGACCAAGTCATAAATAGAAACAGGCAGTAAGGTACTGGCATTTGAGACCAAACTGCACATCTTTTACTACATGCATGATTACCTATTCTTAAAACTAGAAACTTTTTACTACATAAGCACGAAACTTCCGATATTTTCATTTTAATTAACCTTTATTTGCGACTCTTGTTTTGTCAGTGTAAAAAATGTCTAAAACTATTGTATAAATATTGTATACAGATATTTAACAACGAGATTAAAAGAATAAAATGGTTCGTTTGATAAATATTGGACTAGAGTGATATGATAGCAGAGATGACTAGAATTGGTTCAATGCACATGAAAAAGGGAAGAGGGGAGTTACAGACATTACAAAGACAGGTGGGTATGAAGAGTTTATTAATTTATTGGCTATTGCAGAGTAGAGGATGGCCAGATTGAACAAATATTTTGTCAGCTTCCGTCGTTGATGGCATTGGGTCGGGAGCCGAACAAAGGTGTGTGACCGCCAATACTCGGAAGGGATGTCGGGCCAAGGACAATAAGGTGTTAGTAAGTCCTTGACCGGAAAGGATAACTTGTGTCCGGAAGGTCGGGTTCACATCATGGTTGGACACTAACCTTGCCAGCCCAATGGTGAGGGGCTCGGTTTCGCATAGAAAATGCGTCCATGCATTATTGGCATATTGGGGGCAGCGGCAGCGCGGATTTGAGGGCGGATTGGGAGAGTTTGGGAGCCAGAGGTGCAGGCCCTAAGAGAAATTAGAGGGTGGATGTAGGTCCAGAAGAGTTGAAGACTATTGAAAAGGGGAGATTCTTGATGGGAAGTCTATTGCGAATGTTACGATTCTGGCCCTTAGCCTTGGTTATTGTGGTTTTTAAGGTGATTGTTTCTCTTGGAGAGGAGAGGTTCTCACCAAAAAAGCTTTCGAGTTGACGACTGTTTAGCCGCCCATGGACCTTGTATCTAGAGCACCTCAAGGAACTATTCTGGCCCAATCTTGTCGGTATTATTCGTTATATACACTATTTTTCAATCTTCAACATCTTCCAATGCTGACGAATTGAGCTAATGTTTTCGGGAAACTCACGGAACCAATGGGACCTTCAAAGTGTCTTGGACATTCTGTATGAATTGGTCGACGCTTTAACAGGTACTAAATGGGGTAAGTTAATGGGTATATCTTACCATCAAAACTGGCGTGGACTCTCCAAATCAACACCGAAAATCGCCAGAAACACATTTTAATAATAAATAAATTACTTTATGACTCTTGGTCATGTCAGATTGTAAAATGAGTATAAATATCATATAAACAAATTCAATTGATAAAAGAATAGTAATGGTCAAGACTGATAAAATAGTTGACTTGAATGTGATATCACACGTGAGTTTGACTAGGATTGGTTCAGTACCATGAAAAAAGGTGAGAGGGGAATTGCAGATAGTAAAAAAAGGTGGGGAGAGGTAAATGATGAAAATCTTGGTTATTGCAGTAGAGTGGGTGGGTCAGATTGAACAGATCTTTTGTCAGCTCCCGTCGTTGATGGCATTGGGTCAGGAGCCGGACAAAGGTGCGTGACCGCCAATACTCCGAAGGGATGTCGGGCCAAGGACAATAAGGTGTTATTAAGTCCTTGACCGGGAAGGACAACTTGTGTCACGGAAAGGTCGGGTTCACATCACTGTTGGACACTAACCTGGCCAGCCCAATGGTGAGGGGCTCGGTTTCGCATAGAAATGCGTCCATGCATTATTGGCATATGGGGCACGCACAGGCATCGTTTGAGGAACTAGGTGAAGGTGGCATCGGCGGATTTGAGAGCGGTTCGGAGGAGTTGGGAAGCCAAGGGTGAAGGCCGTAAAGGAAAATTGGAGTGATGTAGGTCTGGAGAGTTGAGAACTAGTGGAGTGGAGGTAGTATGTGCGATGTAGGATGATGGATGTGAGATCTATGCATGCTCATGCTACGCACCTATCAATCTAGTCAATGTGTACCTAATAACCAGATCTAGTCAAATAATAAGATAGTCATCTCAATACGCTCCCAAGGAGAACATGACAATAGGAAGTCTATTGTACATGTATCTGATCCTGGCCTGGCTTTGATTATTGATGATTTGAGATGGTTGGTGAAGGAGAGTTTGAGGGAGAATGTGAAACCGATATAATTAAAATTATTGGCGATTTCAATCGGACTATGGTGGATATGGAAGGAGGTGGGAGGCAGACGACTTTTATGGAAAATCATGGCCTTTTTGTCTTGATGTTATTGACTTGAAGGCTTCTCTGAATAACCGTAGAGTGCATTGATGGGCATTTTGTAATTAACGGCTGAATCAGCCAAGAGATCCAGGTCGCCTGCATATTGGAGATATTGAACAGAAACATGGTTAATGCGGGGCCTTGATGTGTGAGGACTTCGGGCAGGTCGGATACATAGAGATTGAATAGAATTGGCGATAGTGGATCCCCCTGCGGAAGGCCAATGGAAGTAAAGTAGTTAGGGGATAGGTCCTCACCGGAACGAATTTCGCATCTGAGTCCGGCATAGATGTTGGACAGCAGGACACAGATTGAACGCGGAACTCTCCACAGTTGGAGTTTGAGTAATAACCACGTTCGGTCCACCCTGTCGAATGCTTTGGAGAAACCCACAAAGCATCCGTACACTCTCCTTAGTAAGCTCTATCAAAGACCAGGGAATAATACGTTGTAGAAAACATTAGTAATTTTTAAACTCAATGTTGAGTAAACTGTGAAGTTTCTGTTGCGGAGATATCTATCTGATTGGGTTACTTATACGTTAGTATGTTTCACAATGCAATGTGTATTTTACTACATAAGTACTGCTCCATGTTTGAGGTGACAGATGGCGGGGTGGGGGGTAGGCCCATACTGAAATTGTGCCGAGGGGGAAAATATGGCCGCAGAAGTCCTTGACTTGTTTCTTCGAAATTCTACAAATGCAAAACATCATGTCTTCATCTAAGCTATTTTCAAAAAAATGTGCTTTCCCGAAGTTTTCCTTCTGTTAGTACAAATGAGGAGAGCGCAATTAAAAGTCTTGTTTTTTGAGGAAACATCGAATCAGGATTTATTGACTCCGTGCTATTGTTCCTCTTACACATAATTTTATTCATCCAAAACGGCATTTTTGTTCAGTACGTACTTTTGAAAAGAAGCATCTTACGTCTTTCAAAAATAGATTTGGCTTGTGTTTTTTAACTTGGGTTTCTTTCAGTCCTCATTGTTGGGTCGGATGGGCCGTCTGCGCTTGGAAATTGCACGATTTTAGAGGATGTCAAAACAATTGTCTAAAATACAAACGTCTTCAGTAAGATGAGTCTACCTGATCTTGAAACGAACGATGATACACCTTCTTCAGGCATAATCGACCATAAGTATTCATTTTAGAAAGCCCCATGCCCTTAACACACGAAAGGACAATTATGCGAACACACTCTTTCAGAGCATATTAGGGAGCAGAAAAAGCCAAGCTTAGATAACAATCAGAAAGAAATTGTGATTTTGAAAATTTCATATCTTGCTTTTTTTTAATTGCCTTCATCCACACCTTTTCTTAGAAAGGCCAAAGGTCATGGACACGTATCCATGAGTTGAGAAATCAACAAGGAGTCTTTGAACAACATTGAGGTATGAATTGATTAAGTAAGTATGATAGTGTTCAAGTTTCAATACCACATGAGTCCTTTTCGGGAATCGGATGTCTCCACCTTACGTCCAAAATATAAGTCAAGTAATATCAGCCGATCGTTTCGGCTGATTCCTGATTCATTCTTGAATAAGCATTCTTCACCTAATAGTGACCCCGTCCTAACTCAAACTGAAGAGGGCTTAGTATTCCTAAAATATAAACAATCGGGGCTCTTTAGATGATAATGTTGCTTGAAACTTCGAATTAAAAAAAAGGTCACGTCCTTGAGACGAGAGCACATTATCCTTTGAGTGTGTTTTGAACAATCGGTGGACGACTTAAACTGGCTTCATTTACCCCTTCATAAAGTTGGGCAATAGGATGGTCATTTGCCTCAAGGCCAATGGATCCAACTTAATCCTATTTGTCTAACGAGAAGAAAACTAGCCTCAATAGCGCTCCGACCTCAGAACGTTCTTTACATCGATATTTGACTACTCATGGTCAATCACAACGAGTGGTGAGAAATGTTGGAACAAGATGGCCGATGATGTATCTTGGGTATAACTTTGACAAAGCTTTGATGGCCACGATGTTCTTTCGCTGCCCTTTTTCGAGTGTGAAAGTTTGAAGAATTTCATCGTTTCAGCTCGAAAACAACTCGTAATTCGAGGACTAAGACTGGCAATTTCTCCGAGACAAGGCGAGATCTTCTCGAGCACTTACTTCACTTCGAGTGACGCCATGAAGAGGTCATGATCATCAAGCTGATCATTGTCATCATCAGTATTGTCCACGTCGACGTCGGAGGCTTCATGAAGTGAAAGGAACTGAGGAACTATGAAGAACTCCGAAAGTTTCACGCTCAATGATTTTGCGTTATTTGGAAAGCTAAAAGCCACCGAAACTGGCCTTTGTCAATTTTGCAGTACTCAACGACGAGGAAAGTCGTTGTTTTCGGGGGCAATATTTGATGGCATTTAAGTGCAGGACCGGACAGCTCTTGGACTCATTCAGAAATTTTGACACGAAGTAACTGCAGTCTCAATCTAGAATATCTCGATGGCTTTGCTTATTTTACTTGCGTTTTTGGTAGACGAGCAAAATAGAGCAATAAATTCTAATTGACCTAACGAAAATCTCTTCAATGCATGAAGAAAATTGTGTTTTAAGGAGGAAAGAATTAATCGTGGAGCCTACATTCCTTTTCAACTACTCATCCCTATTGTTAAAATATTCATTTCTTTGTTAGAATTGCCGTTGAAATGAGAGACTACCTTGTAATCGTGTAATTGAATAGTTACCAATTCACACTTTTCATATGCTTTTCATCCCGTTTGGCTGGGCATTGCTGCTGCTACTGAAGTATGTCGGGCGATGCAGGAGTACTCGATTGCGGTTGGTTACCCTATCCGGTGATGCGGGTTAGTGACCAAGAGTTCGGCTATCAAATCCGGGGAGAGGTCTCACAAGGCCCAGGGTGCGGCAACAATGCCGGCTTTTGAAGGTATCTCATCTTGTCCTATTTTAGAGTCAACGTCTTACCGATTGCGCCATGGCGTACGAATGGATACTGTCCTTTGTATTAGGAAATGCGTGTACATGTAAACAGAAGGAGCATAGTATTTATGTGCTTATGGGAGAGGGGAGGTATGAGATGGAGTGAGCAAGATTAATTCATTGCATAAACATACAAGAATCACCATTGTTTCACAACGCGATGAAAAACAAGGAAAATGCATGGTTCATAATGAAATACATATTTTCCCCTAATTTAAAGTATTCGACCGTGTCGTCTCATCCCTAGTCAACTTAGATGGTTTGTATTGACCTTTCCTCTGACACGCCTCAAGAACGATTTGAAGCTCCTGAAAGTTCTCTCGTTTTGCCGCTTCATCGTCTTGAAACAAGGCAAAGGGTCCAAACTAAGAGAGACAAATTTCACACCTGCTCCATCAACAACACATTCATTGCTTTGATTCCCTCAGTAGAGGAAGTAGAGTAGAAGTCAGGACACGGGCACGAGCTTGCTTGCCTGCTTGTTACAATTCACGTTCAAAGATTTTCATTCTGGACTTAAGTTCTCCTCCTTGATATTGGCCATCCAAGACAAGTTTGACAGCCTTCGACAGGAAACAGCAGTTGCACATGGAAATCAATTACTGGTGATCGTGGAGGGAGCAGATCTTCTCTGAAGACAGTAGTCGGATATTTTCCCTTATTTGCGCATCACTCCATACAGCCAATTAATATCAGTCTCATGGGCCATTTTTTTGAGCTAGTTCAGTGAGCAGACTTGCCCATCAAGGTTGAATTCATTTACCGTCTGGACGGATCCACCTGGGCTTACTCGATGGCCACCTATAAAACATTGCTTGACTGCAAGACACCCCAATACACAGTAGGTAATGACGAGACTTAAAGCTCCAACCAGAGCAAATGCTTTTCAGTTGGTGAGATAGAACGGTTGTTCCCGTTTCCAAGCGAAAATGTTTACAAGAGGTTCCAACGAGAAATTGTTCTTTTCATCCCCATGATTTTTTTCTGGCCGTCGAAATTTTGCAGCTATTAGAGAAGCGTGCATGTCCGGGAGCCGAAACCTAATGCTGGAACCTCTGTTTTTATGTGGCTTTCATTCAAATGGGACAGTGGTACAGTGGTACAATGGTAAAGAAGTCCCAGTCCGATTAAGCTTAAGTTAATCAAGACCAAAGCCCACAGAGGACCTACATGATGGTTTTACCAAAACCTAAACCAACCTGGAGACTTTGCAATTCACAGAAAATCTACACAGGAGCCTAACTAAAGTGTGATCAATGCTTCTTGGATCCTGTGACTGTGTTGACTTTAAAGGCGTTAATGAATCCTGATAGAAAGCCTATCAATTGGTTTACTTCAACCGAAAAGGATTTCGACCCATCACTAGTTTCTGATTTCACATCTTGAACAATCAGCATTTCCAAAGCTGTGGTTTGCTATTTTCTTTCCTTTGTTGATTTGGATGGCGAAAAGGTCAGTTTTGACAGAAGTACAAAAGAAACATTTAGATTTGGAATGTGAAGAAGACCTTGCCCATTTCGACAAGATTTTCTAACCGCTTTTCTTCTAACCGTTTCTAAGCATGAAAAGTGAATTTTTCAGACCTGACTATTGTGACAGTCTAACAATTGTCCCAGAAAGCAATTGGACTTTGTTCCAAGAGTGATTGCGGGCAAGTGAAAGGCTCATTCGAGAGAGAGGACAGACAAGGAATTACCGTACAACTTGGAAACTCTGGTTCGGACGAGTATATTTGTTTCTCTCACATCTTACCACAATTGTAAAATAATCTGCGAAAATGAGTTAAACCTCTGTGTCATTATTTCTTTTTCTGTCAAAAGTCATTGGGATGTGGGTGGTGGTGTGTACGGGGGAGTATCCGGGGGAGGGGGCATGAGGCGATGAACGGGCAAAGATTGGCAATTATAAATTCCGGGCGGCATCATGGACAGATCGAGTAGGTAACAGGTCAACATTCATGGATGATATTGCTATTCAGCTTTCATGGCATACATGTCTTCTCACACCTTCTAATGAAGGCGAATGAATTGTTCCGAGAGCAGCGAGCGAATGGCGGCAACAACAACAACAAAAGGATTCGTGGTCCACAAATTCCGATGCCGCTCATTCACACAAAATTGCGAAGAAACGGTCGCTGTGCATGCGGGTGGGTGAGTGCGCATAATTTTGGACAAACTTGAGCATTTTTGAATGATTATGTTTCAAGACATTCTTGGTTGGTTCAGGATCAGCCAAGCATGCTTTTCGGTTCACTGCCTCACACAGCGAGCGAAGGTATTTCAAGGAATGAGTGAGGCCGTGGCGGCTTGTCCCAAGTTCAAGGGCATGCTTTTGGGATGGAACCTTGTGAAGGTGATAAGAAGTTGGAGATCGAGAGGTGGAGACAGACGTGGAAAAAATCGTCGAGGAGAAAGAGTGAGGAGGAGAGAGGACAGGGGGGAAGAGAGAGAATAGAAAAACCACGAGATTTGATCATGAAAGCCTGGTTCAAGCTTGGCAGAAAACAAAAGCGTGAGAGAGAAAGTGAAGAACGAAGAAAGGATGAGGGAGTTGTCTTTTTTCGGTTTACTTGCTCATCATCATTTGACAAAACTCGTCAAAGTCCATGGTTCCCGAGCCATCCTCGTCGATTTCTTCAATGATGCCATCGAGGTCGTCTGAGGTGAGGCGAGGGTCCAATTCTGCGATGATTTCTCGGAGCTGGCCAGTGGTAATGAAACCCGCACCATCACGATCGTATACTCGGAAGGCCTCCTTCAGCTCGGCCTTCATGGTCTCCTCGTCGGGTTCTTCGACCAAGAATTTGGCACAGAGCTGACAGAACTCTCCGAACTCGATTTCGCCGGATCCGTCCTCGTCGATCTCCTCCAGGATCTCTTGGAGCTCCTCTTTGGAGGGTCGGAAGCCCATGGCTCGAAGAATGTCGTCCAGATCGTCGGAGCTGAGGAAGTTCTGCTTTTTCACATCAAAGAGGTTGAAGCACAGCTTCAGGACTTTGATCTCATCAGCCTCCAACGCGGTGGCCTCGGTGATCTCTTCGAAGTCAATGTCAGCGAAGGCGTTTTGGTTATCTTGCCCGGCCATGGTGTTTGATGTATCTTTTTTCGGGTACGAGGATTTCGAGTGAGTTGTGAGTTGCTTGAAGAGCTGAAACACAAAAAACCAGGCCAAACGTTCCTTAGAGCAGAGCAAAAGAGGATCCAAGAATCGGAGCAACGTTGGAAAAGGAGTTGAAGGTTTAGGACCAAGTCTCACCTACAAGTTCTTCTTCAAATGTACGAGCTTGCTCACTACAGACCTCTTAATAGCATTGACAAGCAAGAAGATCTTTCGCACCTTGGAAAGCAACTGACATACAATACAGCACAATCATGTATGGAACAAACGGCGGCGATGACCTGACCCGTGTGGAACATTCCACCTTTTGTCTTCGTGTCTGGCATGCACGCAAGTACAAGCCAACAAGCCAACAAGCCAACCTACCAGCCAGCCCAGCGCCTAGCCAGGCTTGGCTTCAAGAACCCACATTCATGCCTCTTTTACCTATTTGCTCACCCCCTCATCTGCTCCAAGGCTTACCTATATTGTATTCAAGACCTAGGTCTCACAACAGCTACAAAATGAACTTTGAGACTTCGAGCAGGTTGGTAGGCACTGCAAAATATTTGTCGTAGGATCATTTATGTGAATTTTGATAACTTCAATTTGAGATACCCTTTTTTGTATGGTAACCACATTATTAGCTTAATTTCCTCGCATTGATCATAATAAAAGCCCCTCGTTTATCCTAGATTATACCGAGCAAAAGTTGAAGAAGACTTCCCGCTGAAGACAAACTACGTTTTCCACAGTGTCTTGGCACGACCTCAAGAAATGCATTGTTTGCTACTGTTTGCCCCCATTCTACTGGCCAAGCCCCAATGACAATGTCGCTCTGAAGAGACATTTCTCAAACAATTGGGTCTTCTTAGGTCGTCAGGAGGACCGATCCTAGCCACTCAAAGTCGTCAGGCAGCCTCAAAGAAAGTACCTCCTCTACTCAGTAAATACGTTCACTACTAACTGGGCAAAGTGAAGAAGTTAGCCCCACATGAAACGGGGATGAGCAAAGGAGGGAAGGCACTTCTGCATGATTTTCAGAGCTCTCATCCTTTTGCCTTGAAATTGAACCTGCAAACGAGCATAAAAAGAGCCGCCTTCAAGAAAAAAAAATTGAAGAATCCTCGAGATTTTTTAAAGAAAAGCTTAATTCATAAATTCCTTTCTGCCTTCCTTGACTGACTCTTTGCCATTCGTCGAACTAGGGGAAAAAATGCAACAACCACGGTCCACGCGAACTTGAGAGCACTCTCATTGATATTTTTGATAAGGACAGGCGATATCCTTCAACATGGAATGTACTAAGGAAAGACAACAAAGAAGCGCTTATGAGACACGGAGAAATCGAGCAAATGCAAAACTCGATGTGACCTCCGATGTTTGTTAGTACTAACCTTTCAAAATCTCATATCCAGTTCCAAAATTTCCGTTCTAGCAAAAACTCTGACCCCCCAACAACACTTCACCATGCGTGAACTCATGATTGATGGTAACCGGCTAGATTTTCGAATTTGACCCCTCAATCCTTGTTTTTCAGCCCAAAAGCTAGTCACTTCAAGATGTGGTCCCAATCCATTCGGATCGGTTTCTTCTCGAGATCCTCTGCCAAATCCAGTGTCCTTTGCGGGAAACGCACATTCTCGGGAGATGTAAAGAGCAAACGAATTGGATTAGTGGGCATGGGTCACGTCGGTAATTTGCATTCCCATTTCAGTTGGGATAAACCTCGGGTCTTTATGATTTTATTCGCCCACCTAGACGTTTAGGGCCTTGACATTTTCTGGGTGGGACGGAATTACAACTATGTCGAGGCTAGCACGTGGATTGAAGGAAACAAAACGGATATTTCATGGTCCACCAAAAAAAGTAGTGAGGTTTCCTTCGTTCCAGGGGATGCTGTGCTCCACAATTTGCGACGAAATGGGTTCACTGTGAGTGCCATAAGTGACAAATTCATTGACAAGTGCACAGGGCGGTTCCCATCGGAGATCCCGGTCATGAAGACCTCTCGGGAGGTGGCTGAGAACTCGGATATCGTCGTGACTGGCTTGCCCAAACCCCCGGATGTCAAGGACTGCTTTGAAGGTGCGGACGGTCTCCTGGCGGGTTTGAGACAGGACTCGGTGTGGATTGACCACTCAACCACCGATTATGGCCAGAACTTGGACTTTGATGCGGCAGTGAAGGAAAAAGGAGCGCATTTACTCGAGGCCCCCATCACGGGTGGATTGGACGCGTTGAAACGCGGACAGATGGCCGTGTGGGTGGCGGGCGAGAAGGATGTGTACACCTACACGAAACCAGTATTTGATGCCAGTTATTCCACTGTGATGTACACGGGAGGCATTGGAACCGCTATGATCCCCAAAGTGGTCTCCAACATGCTATGTTGCGTTCAAGTCGTGGCCATGGGAGAAATGCTCATGCTGGGTAACGTTTGTTTTTGAATTTTTGAGAAAGCTGAACAAAAATGTTGCGATTGCAAGTTTTAGGTGCTGCTTTTCGCTCGGCCTTTACAACTTGAGCCAGAGTTTAAAAAGCAATTCTAGTCCCATTTCTCAATCCAGCAAATAGGACTCGTCCTCACAAAAAGTGCTGAAACTATTTGATAGACACATAATAGATAGGAAGTTCATTTCGAGACATTCAATCTAACATCTAGAGATGAACAAGTCGTTTCCAGTGAATAGAACATTGAACCAGTGAATGAGCAAAATGCACAATTCAGTTGTCTCGGTTTGATCCCGACTGAATTATAATCGAGCCAGGCGAGATATGTAGACGTCAAAGAATGCTTCCTGATTGTTGATTGCCACCTAAGTCTTATGTACTAAATTTCAAAGTAGCAGGAACTCAGGTGACGTGACAATTTCGCTTCAGAATATCAAATATGATTTTGGAATTATGACAAATACAATTTGATCATACTATCTGCAAACTCGGATAAACCGAGCAGCAAAACGTGTTTTTCTTGACGAGTTTGGCAAAATAGATTTGACATCCTCACCGTCTATCATGAAACATACTTTTTTGAGGATTTGAAAACAGCCACTGGTAAAGAAATCGCCACTACAATTGAATGATATAAAATAATTATTTTGTATGAGCTATGATTTATCAAAGTTGAGTTGCTTTATCCAAGGGCTCTTAACCCTTCAACTCCTGTGTACTGATCCGGAAAGGCAGCTTTTTAGCTTAAAGGACCTTAGCTAGGGCTCCCATCTCTAGCAAAGGAGGGTATATAAGTGAAAATCAAAAACGACTAACCAAGTGTCAAAACGTGAGCCTGCCTTTCTAGGACTCGAACAAAGGGTTGCTTCAAGACTCGTTCTTGATCTTTGATTGCTCGGCAGTACCTAATTTTTGCTCGAGTCGAGAACCCTAACTGAGATCCTTCAAGCTAAATAGCTGATTCGCATGAGAAGCATATTGACGAAAATGTCAACCTCCGAGCTCCCGGGTTGAGAGGGGGAAACCACACACCTTTCCTTGGCCCGCCAAGTTTGGCCATTGCATTGAATTAAGACAGTAGCTCTAGGATCAATAAAACAAGATTGCTCAGGCAACACAGAACATGAAATTGTTTTATTTCTAGTAAATATTGATCTCTTTAGTACACTACTCTATTCATATACCAAATATTCTGCATTTATTTTAAAAATCAATAAAATAGATTGTACAGCCGTGAGCATCAAATTGTCTTTAAAATCAGTGAAATTACAAGCAAAACATGCACTAACAAATAACAAAAGGAGTTTATGAAATAGGCAATGAAAGTACATGTGCATTAATATTAACATATTCAAATATATGGCATTGACAATTGACAACTTTGTTTTAATCCAACCATTTAAAAATATCATGAAACATTAGTGGAAATTGTATGGGTTGTCTTTGAGTAGAAATTAGATTTCTACCTGCTCGTTTTGAATTTCTATTTGATTGGAGGCTCACATAAAAGGCAGGCATTATTTAAGATGCTCAGTGAAATACCAAAGTCCAGTCCACTAAACTTCAATATTACTTTTGGAATCCAATAAGTTCGGTTTAGCAAAAGCATGCAAAATAGCCAAATAAAGAAGTGCCATTCGTAATATGGTACATAATATCATTAGTATGAAGCATTCAAATGAATTTAGAGAACAATATATAGCTCACAGCTACAGTATAGTATACCTGCTTTGAATTTGAGGGTCATTCCCAGAGTGAAAATCATAGTTTGATAAGAAGTGCACCAAATACCTTGAAATTTGGTCAAGATGCTCCTGTAACAATATTCCTCAAGCAATATTAGAGCAAAAAAATATTGTGTTTTTGGCAAATTCTTGCTTAATTGATAAAAAATTAATTAATATTTTTTTCTCAGTAACTGTATTTGAAGACATAACAGAATTCATGTTTAGTATATTTACGTATACGCCTTGTTTAAAGCAAATATCATCAATGGTTACAAAAATGATATAATGATATCTGTCACATATTTTGTACAATAACTATGCCATTAATTGACAATTAGAAACGTCAGCACCGTCAGTTTAGGCCTCAGTTAGCGGGAAAGGTTTGGTGATCACAAAAAGGGGCGTTTCCTCGCTCTAATGTCCTTGCTTTATCCTCGGACTTCTAGCTATGTAGAATTTTTCAGGACAGGAAAAAAATCGCATCTCCTAAACGGTTCATTTTATTCCAAATAAGCACATCATACGACCATAAGATCTTATTGAATAGATGAACTTTGCCAAATTTAAGCCCAAATAAAATTCGAGTTTTCCTCCTGCTCTTGGTCAGCTACATAAGCTTTTGAGAACATAACTTTGAAACAAACCAATTTACAAGTAAATAATATAAAATGCCTTTAATTGAGTGGATCTGCGTTTCTTATTTCATTCCTCTAATTCGAAAACTGGCCAAAAGTTTGCTATGACCGATATGACGGGAAGCCGTTCACAGTCCATATTTCTAATAGTCCGTGTTTTATCATAGGGTACAAGTTCAAGTGAACTCAATGTTTTGCGTTTAGTAACGCAACCTACGAAAGTTCTTGATTAGCCCATGAGTTCCAGATCAATTTTTACTCTTCTTCTCTTTCGCCATCCTTTTGGAAGAGAAAAATCATTAACCTGCCACATTGACTTAGAAGCCCGGCTAAGGAACCATTTCATGTGCAACAGAATGAATTCCAATGTCCATCCATCATAGTAAAAACAACAACTTACTTTTAATGCTAGCCAAGCGATCTGGCTTGGACCTCAAGACATTTTGGCACGCCATTCGAGCCTCAGCCGGAAACAGTTTCTTATGGGAAACGGCTGGACCTAACATCTTCCGAGGCGACTATCATGAATCATTCGCTCTGGAACTCCAAGTGAAGGATATTCAACTCTGTTACGACATGGCCAAGAAAGCCAAGGTGAGACCTGAAATGCCCCGCTCAAGTCAAAGAGTGACGCATTCAATGATGTTTGCATGACCAGCCAGAACTCTTTCTTCGTTTCTTTGCTTCTTTCATCAATTCATATCCCTCCCCTGCGTAACTCAGAAGCGGCACTAATTATGTGTACAGCCCATCCCACCTTATTATTTGTCCTTCCATAGGTTCCCACGGAGCTGATCGGCGCCATGCATCAGATCTACAACCGAGCCTTATACCAATTAGGCCCAGATGTCGGATGCTATGCTCCTCCGCGGCTTTTGGAAGAAGCTCTTAAGGAGGATCTGCGGGCCCCAGGTTTCGAGAAATGGACTTATGACATTGAGAATGTTGAAGGAGCCTTGCATATCCGCCATAAAGGCGTCGATCTCAAAATGGATGAATCCGAGAAACAAAACACCAAAGTTTGATGGATTCGATTTGGATAGGTGAAGGGATGGCAATCCCCCGTTTGGGAGGTATAACTTGGAAGTGAAAGCGAAAGTATAATATTCACACGTCAATTTGTTGACGCTTTTCAAGAAACCCGAGGAATATTTGAACAAGCCATTCCTGTTGGATTCATTTATGAGCGAAATAAAGAGTGTTCAAAAAAAAAAACGAATGAGCGCTTACTTTCCGTACACGCTCATAAGTGGAAAAGCTCCGCCATTGAATATTTGATTTTACTTCTCGAACTGTCCATTTCAGAAGGGGATGTTTCTCAATCATTAAGAGGGCGTTCATTTTTTTTCAATTTAGCTTTTGAACGGCATTGTCCGAGGAATAATATTGAAAGTGCTGACTAATATTTGCATTGCCAAACGTACGAAAACGCTGATGAACGTGCTTTATAACGGGCAGGAGGGTTTCTTTCAAAAGATGATAGAAGAAGAATATCAATTAAAACAGACATCTGTTGCGATTCGGACAAGAACCATTTGCCCTCAGCAATCTTCTTCGAAAACTCGGCTTAAATGTTGGTCAAACTTGTTTAAATTCCCAAACAAACTGTACAAAATCCCAAGCATGTCAAGAAACCGACATTTCTCAGGAAGTCACAACCTCACACCTCGTGAGGCAAGGTTCTCAGAATGGGAAGATTCCAGGAGAAAAGAGAGACATTTGGACTTCTAAATGATTCATCGACGACAATTTTTGTGAAGATTTTTCACTTACTCGAAATGCCATTCTCTGTGTTACTTAAAAACAGAGTAAAACACATTGGAATGAGGAAGTCGCTTTGCGGGGTTAAACAGCTTCGCAAGCTTAAAATCCCCAGTTATTTTAGTGAAATTTTCATGATAAAAAAGGTTAAAAACTTAGTTGGTATGGACAGGCAGATTAGCACTTGGCCTGAGTTATAACAGTGCCCAGGCAAGAAGGAGATTATGGGAATGACAAAAAGACCTTTTAATCTTTTTCGTTAGCATTGAAAATTTTTTTTTGTATTAAATTGGTAACAGAAATAAAGAGAAACATGATCAGACCTGGGACTTCAATGCATTTAGCACATTGCTAGCGATACGATATTACAACAGTTGTTAACCTTAGCCTAGATAGTAATGTTTTTTCTCAGATCTATCCCCTTGTGATTTTTATCAGAAAGCACACTATTTTCGAATTTCACTTCACGGTAATTTTGCCTCATAAATCAGTTAGACCCAAGTCCTTCGAAAATCATAGGAATCTTCATAAATCGAGATTGACTGCGATGGCTTCTTGTCCAGATATGTTTGAGAACTCCGATCCCGATGCCTTTTTGTACTGCCATCATGAATTCACTTGTTGACGCATCCTGATTGAGAATTGCACTGCTCATTTTCATGGATGAGATTGCAATTTCTAATTTAGTGTAAGCACACTCGAAATTTCATTGCGAGCTTCAAGGATTATGAGACAAAGGCTGCTCAGAGAACAAGGTCTACTTTCATGAAATGCCACGGTCATGGTGACCCATGACAAGATGGTAAATTGGAAAAATGCATTCTCCCCTCAAAAGAAGGGGGAAAAAATCCTCTTTTTATGCAGTGGTTGGCAAAACCTGAGCGCGCTCGTTCCTCGGTCTCACGTGAAAACTCATCCTTTTGTTTGCTAATATGCATGACTTGATATATTGCTTGACCAGGAACGGGGAAAATGTCCAAAATTACTTGCATTTCCTTTTTAAGAAGCTGACAAAGAAATTTCGAGTTCACCCATACCATTCAAGCCACTCTCAAAATTAAACAGAGCTTGGGAGAAAACGGTGCTTCACTGTTCAATTCATTGGGGAAAAGCGCCCTCAAAGTCAGGTGCAAGTCTGCTCGAGAGTTTTGATAGTTTCCTCTTTGATATCGACAGGATTCCTACTGGTGCTTTCAGTTTCTTTGTGGCACTCAAGTTGGCCAGATCATCCTACTCATCCATCCGATATTCACGACGTCGTTCGGATAGAATCGAAGCTATTTTTTCGGGATGTCACTCCAAAAGCTCTCACTTATTTTGGCTCTTGTAGCCACTTTGCCCATTGTCTTTGGGCAGATTGGACCAATGAGTGTCACTCAAAACTCAAAGTCAGGTAATCAATGTTGACTCTAACAATAAAGCGTTTCGAAACTTGCCGTAAAATGGGCACCGAAAGGAGCAATTATGCATTCGATCTCCCATTTTGGGCTTTGGTACAAGACGGTGAACTTATTTGTAGGCTGTCCAGAACTCTCTTCGTCAGAGATCATCACTGTCTTGGATTCTGAAATTGAGCTCATCAAGAGGGAGATACCCAGACGCATCCAAATGGCTTCGAGAGCGGTTTCCAATGAAATTGAGTACCAAAACTTGTTCTTATGGGCAGCTGCCATCACCCAAACTGCGGGTAGGATCCTCCGACAAGCCTCCCGAAGTATTGGTGTGACCCAAGTGACCTATCCAGTTCTTCTGAGTGCCATTAGAAGAGCCTTTTCTGGTGGAACTTATGCGGCGAACCGCATCTTAGGTCTGGAAGAATCCCAGAGAACATGCAGCGAAAGAGAGTTTGTCCAAACTCTTCACCAATACTCATACTTGTGGAACGTGGACCAATTGATCCAAGACCACTCCGTAGAAGAGATTTGGAGAAACCCTGATTATATCAAATTCAAGAACATTGAATTTGGCGAAACCCTGAAGAATGAACTGAGTTGTGTTATTCGAAGTGGGATCAATGAAAGTGCCAATCTGGTTCAGTTCATCGACTTCCTAGTACAAGTCATGAACCTTCGACTGGACGAAACGAAATCGCTTCTAAGTGATCGAAGTCGTCACCCTAAATAAATCCACATTTAGTACAAAGTGTTTATTGCCATATTTTCTAGTTAGATCTCCCATATGTTATTTCTCTTCCAGAGAGGACCCTTCGAAAGCTCTACCAAAGGCAGACAGCGTTGGAAAAGGCTTTGCGTATAATCGATGATCATCTTCAAAGCTTGGTTGGAGCTTTGCCCAAAAAAGTGGCCGACACTCGAGATGCAATCATAATCGAAAGAGAAGAAGCCAATATCAAACGAGCAGGCGTGGCTGCCACCATTTCAACCGGTGTATTTTTACAAGAAGTAGGCGGGAATCTTGCTGATCAAGAAATCACTGTGGGTGATTTATTCTTTCGAGCAGGACAATCTGTCTCGGTGGCCTCGTATGCTAGCTCCAGACTGCACGGCTTGAAAGATACTGATCTCCAATGTGGCCTCCCTGAAATGCATCGGGTACTCAAGTCCTATGAGATTCTCTTGAGTCTCAAAGAAACCTATGAGACCTATATTGGAACAGTCTACTTTAATGAGAATCCAATGAATTATCTGCCTGAGGATGTTCAGCCCAGGGCTTTGGAATTCACAGCTTCATATTTCCGAGTGGAACTCAAAGAAGCTCTTGGGTGCTTATTGCAAGAGGGTGGAACTAGTCGTGGTCTTGAGCTTTTAATCAACGACATTGAAAGCGTTATGTTGCGGCGACTTACTTTAACTGAGAACTGGTTGGATACTCTGGTTGATATTCATGAGACAATCAATAAACGCACTGTTTAGGTTTTAAATTCTTGGTACACAAAATAAACCCGACAGTATCACATTGTTTAGGGTGTCATAGCATCTTTCATATAACTGTTCTCCTCTAAAGTTGTATTCCAATTGACGCTTTTGTTCAAAAACCATCTTTGAGTAGATTCTTCATCGGGATCTCCTTCACAGGTCCTGAGAATGGGGACTTGAACTGGTTTGATAACATCTTGAGCAAGATTGGCCAAGTATCCCAAGATTGAACTCTTGGCTCCGTCAGGAACTGTTGACGGAGCCTCAAAGGCTAAGCAAAGGCCACTGGTTGAGTGCATCAATTGATGTGCAATTGCATGACTGTCTTTTAGAGGCTTAAGGTCCCACTTTTGTTGTTGGGAACCATTGCAAGTTACCAAGGTCACATTGGCGAATCCGTGATCAATTTTCTTGCCAGATTGCAAACATCTTGTTCCACTCCGTAATTCCTTATTAGCACTTATTAGGATGGTCTGGTATCCTCCCAATCCATGACATTGTCTCATCCCTGGTGATCCATAAGTACTCATTCCATCGAGGCATAAATCACTCTTAGGATGCTTGACCTGGACAACCAAAAATATATCGGAATTCATCAAGCAAATACCATTGTAGCGTAAGATGTTGAATCGACTCACTTGTCCCAAGTAGAGCTCTCCTCTGGGAAATCCGGACTCTGGATATACATGTTCCAGGAACCAATCAAAGCTATGGCATTGCAAGTCCCGAACGAGTTTCTTGCGCTCCGAGACGTCTCCAAAGTCAATGCTTTTGGCGTCTGCAAAATCAATTTGATGTGTTAGGGCAGTTTGATCTTTCAACAACACACCTACTTATCCAGCCCGTACGTGGGTTCTCGAAGTAATAGAATCGCTTATAGTTGTCCAACCACACTTCAGCGAATCTGGCCGTATTGAGAACGGCAATGTCCATTTTGGCCGTCAGACCGCCGGGAACACTGTGGGGAGTAGTTGTGCGGTAAACATGGCCAATATGGGAACACGGAACTTTCAACAATGAACCCCCACATCGCCAAACCCTCACTGACATTTCCACGTTCTCGCCTCCCCAAATCTTCATTTGACTATCGTAGGAGCCACTGGCGTAGAAATAGTCGCGATCAATAGCGAAAGCACATCCTGAAAACCATTTGATTAATGAAGAGAATAAATTCCAAATAATAAGAAAAAATTGTCATGTCGTTCGTCTCATAGATTGGAAACAAGGTTTAGTAATGTAAACTTATTTTCGCCGGCTTTTTTGTTTACACTAATGCATTACTCTTTCTTAATTTATACCATAAGGTATAGCACGTATAATAAATGCAAGCCAGAACCTTAATCAAGAACGTCTTACCAATCATGGTTGGAGTTGGGAAAGCATCACTTTGGACTTGATCAGGGTACATGGGTCTAGGCTCGAGCCAGAAATGCAAAAGCCTCCAATCCAGTCCTCCAATACTACCATCGTCGTCCAAGGGTTCATATTGAAACGTATCATCGCTTATATCGTCAATCACGGGCATGACCACCCGTGTCCGATCGTCGGCGATTTCCGCCAAAAGTGGAGTTAACCAGCCAGTTGTGACTTCAACGTGAGCGTCCAAAAAGACCATTACCGATCCTTGAGCGGCCTTGGCACCCAAAAGCCGAGCTCGAATCAGGCCTTCGCGTTTTGGTGTTCGAACGACGAAGGTTTTCACGGGTAGCGAAGACACATACTCATCCAAAGGCTTCAGCAAATTCTCTGCAAAAGGTGTCAAATACATTTTTGACCTTCATTTCAGAAGGGAATGATCTTAACACTCGATCTTACCTAGGTCGGAATTATCATCGACAAGGATGACCTCCTTGAGCAATGATCTCGGAGATCGATTTATCACAGAATGAACGGTCCTAAGCAAGGTGGACCTGGCTTCATTATGAAAAATTACAATTACACTAGCTTGGGGAAGTTTATGGGGATATGTCACAGTTTTGCAAAGTGGGTTCCGAAGATCCCTCAAAGCCCGATCGAAGGGAATCATGTCACTAGCCACTAAATTCAATTGATGTAGACTTTTCATCTCGGCAGCCTTCCATTTCAATTCACGAGGAATGAGAACGGCCTTGCCCAGATCTCCAGGGCTCTCCGGTCGAGAAATGACTTCCGGCGGATCCTCGAATTCAAATAGATACTCATCCGAATATCCAGACCACTTGGGATCGTTCTTGGGCGTCAGCAATGGAGAGTGGACGAGATCTTGCTCGTGCCACCGAGATATGATTTGATGCACCTTTGAAAACCCATAGATTTGTCCGAATCGGGGGCTCTTCTGGTGGGCTTGAAAAATCCCCGGTTCTTTGGTATTCCAGAAGCAAAAGAGCAGAAACCAAGAGAAGACAAAAAATGTCAGCTTGGCTCGATGGTGGCCAGAATGTTTCACTCGGAGTATGAACCGATTCAACATGGTTCAAGGGACCGATTTAATGAATCGCAAATCTTAGACACTGTTCATTTTCATGTTTGAGATATTTGAGATCCCTCCAGTTCGACATTCAGTCTGAAAGCACCTTACAATGAGGAACTGCAGCACGGCACATCATTTGATGAGCCTATGTTGTGATTTCAGAGAAACTTCAACCATTGGTTGGTGCTCAGGTGAAACCATGCCAAGACCAAGTTCATCCTCCCAAAGTGCTGAGGTAACACCAGCAGACGCCAATGAGCTTGTTTGTAGTGCACTCGAGTCTACATGAACGAGCGGCGACGACGGGACTGGACAGGTAAACAGTTAGAGAGAAAACTAGGCCTTATATTCTTGTCTTAATAACTTTGAACAAGGGGAGACGATACATTACAAAAAAGATGGAAATTTGTGCTCATGGTTCACAATCCAAAAGTGATCAACGATCTCACCGCCCTGTAATGACAAAATGGCAATGCAGTCAGCACCATGAGTGTTTTGGAACTGTCCCGTTCACCAATTTTTATAAAGACACCAACCTTATCATCTGACACTTGCTCGATTTCGAGATGAGTGCCATTGTGGCCGATCAGCCGGGTATATCCATAATCCAGAGACCGGAACGCTGTTATCTCCGGCTGTCGTTGGAAAGGATCATGGCGCTCCTCGCAACCCTGAAAAGGTTACAAAGTAATGAAAATGTCAAATCAAGAGATATTCACTCTCCAAATTGATATATGTGTAGCTGTCATTAAAATTGGATGATTAAAGCCTTTTGTTTTATTTTTTACCAATCAAGATGTTTTCGCATTCATACCGCTGATCCAGTAATGATATGAACGGGTCCTTTTGGATTGACATAAGGCTCCGAAGTGCTCCCATTACGAACTTGGTAATCGTACAAAGGCCAAAACCTCTCATAATCATGCTCATGGGCCCAGAAGGCCAAGTCCACATTATAATCAAGTAAAACCTTCTCCAAACCAAAGGCATTCATCAAGGGCAGACCGATTCGGGTGTAGGTGGTGTTTCTGGTGCAATCGTCCTTGTCGTCCGTGGAACAATACATGGGACGATGACCAAATATCACGATCCAAGGCCTCTGAGCTCGGTTTTCAGGTCGATTGGCTTCCTTGAGGTCGTCAATGATCCATTGGTATTGGTTAGAAACCATTTTAATCCCATAATTGAGGAAGTAGTAGAACTCCGTGGATATGGACAGGAAATGTATGGGCCCAACATCAAAGCTGTAGAACATGCTCTCGCTGTTGCCAGGCATGGAGAAACGGGCTTTGTAATTTGAAAAATTGCTAGAACCAAAATTTTCATTATCGTTTTATTTCTTAATAAAAGTTGTTCGGAATGGTACTCACTATTTTTGTTCATGATTGCCTGGACAGACCATGTATGGAACGTATGCGGCAATTGGTTCCAATTGTCGCATGAATTCATCCCCCACTCTGGCATTATCCTAAAAATATGTTTCATACATGAACATAATTGTGTCCACCGAAATAATCTTCCCGTTTTAATTCAATTTTTACATCGTCCATATTGTAGGCCATGTCCCCAACATGAATGATCATGTCGTACATGCCCTCTTGAGTTTCTTTTTGAAGCCGGGGCAACGACTGGGCATTGATATTGCCCATGTCCCCAAAAATAGCAAATCGAGGGGACCAATTTGAGCCTGAAGGCAGAGTCCTGAACCAGAATAAATCGGACCAGCCCATGGAACTTCCAACGTGATAGGCTTGATGGAGAGGAAGAAATAAAGACACTAAGGACAATTCCAGAAATTCATGGGAACCCACCATAAATTGCATCCGGTTTCAAGTCTTCGAGCGTGACCCGATGAATGAACTGGGATCGCTTCTCTTGGCCACCGTCCACAAACTTGGATGAATATCCCCTTTGGGTCTGATTCAGCGTCTTGAAGGCTCTTCCATACTCGACGAGGGACTCAGTTTGGTCCCAAGTGCTCCAAGTGATGACAATGTTCTTGGAATTAGCTGAAATTGGAATTGTGATGATTGTAAAAAGAGACAGGAAGTTTTCCTAGCTGGTTATTAATGTCTTTTCAGATTGTAGAGAAAATGGCCAAGAATGCGGATGTATTTTTTTTTGTATTTGGGTGTTAGGGTCGGAGGGATGAGCCTCGCCCGGCCAGCGAAGCCAGTCATCACGTCGTCCTTATGCTTTTTTCCGATAGGCAGTGACGTGTCCGTTTTAGTTTTGGAACTCCGTCTGTGGACAGGGATAACGTCTCAAAGTTTCCTTGAGAAAGGACGGGGAGGAGATTC
>NC_081450.1:14398400-14404108 GCF_007210705.1 Tigriopus californicus | reverse complement strand
CGAGACTTGGGTCCATTTCTCAACCCCTGAGACCAAACAGATGTCAAGGCAATAGTTGGAAAAGGACGCAAGGCCGCCCAAGAAATTCAAAGTTGGGATTTCAGCCAAAAAAGTGATGGCTGTGGCCTTTTTCGATATCCAAGGCCTTATATACACCCACCTTGTCCCCAATGGTCAAACCATCAACAGCGAATATTTCTGCCATATCTTGACCAGCTTTTTGCGGAAATTTCGGCAGAAAAGGCCGGAAAAATCCCTCTCAAGCTGGCGGTTACATATGGACAATGCAAGGCCACACACCTCCAAATTCACGAAGGACTTTTTGATCCGCAAAGGCATTGTCACAATTGATCATCCGCCTTATTCTCCTGACTTGGCTCCGGCCGACTTCTTCCTCTTCCCCCTCATCAAAAGCAAGTTGGCCGGAAAGTCCATGGGGACTGTGGAGGAGGTCCGAAAAGAGTGGGATGGGGTGGTCAGAGGGATCCCCAAAACGGCCTTTAGAGCGGCCTTCAAGAGCTGGCTGGATCGGTTTTTTAAGTGTCAGCGACTGAATGGAGACTATGTTGAGAAATAACCTCTTAAAAGCATTAAAATTCATGGGGTGGTTTAAGAGTTGTTGGATCATTCTCATATTGATCCGAACACCCCTTATAATCGATTTGAGGTTTGACCATAAAATTGATCATCTTTCAAGAAGAAGTAGTTTCATGAAGCTGTCATTAAGTTCCATCTAGATTTATAATGCCTTAATTTCGCCACTTTGATAGAATTTCCATGAAATCTGGGTTTTGGTCTGAAAAGTCCACCGTTTATAACTAAAAAAAGTTTCAAGTGGCAAACTTAACTAAGAAAGACGTTTTGGCAACTCAAACTCTAAATACCTAGGTTTTAGGGTCAATTCCAGTGACCGTAGAAGCTTAACGTGCGCCTTGAAAGCACCTTCAAGCCCTCGAGAATCCAGGCTAGTTCGAACAATGAAGTCCACGTCTCCTCTTTCTCGGGCTCCTCCATTCTTCAATTTGCTGCCTTCAAATATGCGGAGGTCGTACGTAGGCGTTGATCCAATAGCAGGATGTAAGTCAGACTTGGACAAGTTTTTGACTAGAATTCCCGATCAACCTTATATTCAAGGGATAGCCAGATCCACCAACGTAAATTCGTTGGTCGATCAAATAAGATAGGAAAATAATAGTAGATTTTCTGTCTTGAGGTGCTGGGATTCCAATCCCGGTAGCCTTAATGAAGTGCGAAAACAAAGATATGCCGATGAGAAAGTCCAATTTTGCAACCACATTGCTAAGACGATCAAAATAGTTTTGGAAACCTATGCGAGAGCACTAAACTCTAAAGAAAAATCATAATAATATTAGCTCTATGTGAGGGTTCATTTGTCATTATGAACTCATTGATCTGGCTTGTATTTGCTTAAAGGTAATGATGGACGGTCTACATGCACTTTAAATTTGTCAAGGCTGGGATCTTCAAGGTTTCGTGCAGATAACCGCTTATGAACTGAGATGATATATTATGAGTTATGACATAATGTCTAGGAAAAAGAGTACCTTTCAACCATATTCCAGATCTCACGAAAGCTATCAGTATGTCGTGTATAAAAGTTAAGGTAGTGGCATTCTTGATGATTAGCCAATGTTTTTATGAGACTAAAGAGGTTATAATGATAAGAAGTTTACCAAACATGCCAGCGATGTAAAAGCCGTCCTCTTCTTTTTACTTTTTCACCCTAATCTCCTCATAAAACGACAAGGGCCCAATCTGGTACTTTGAGGTTCAATGATGGGCATACCTGATGTGGCGATATGGACTTGTTCTGGCTGAGACCGCACATAATTGCCGTTGGATATCTGAAATAAATATGTTGCCAGAACAAATCCGAATTGACACACCTTCATGGCTCTAAAAAAACACAAGACCCCAAGAATGAAAGGGTGGTGGGTTCAAACTGGACGTCATGGAGTTTACATTTCGAGACACGGAGGGCCTGGAAACTTGTTTCAAGTCGGTCATAGTGGCTAGGGTCTCTAGTAGTGGCTGTATACGCATGAAATGTTTAGGAAGATGCCGGTTCAGCCGGTTCCATAATCAACTTCTCGACGAGAAACTATTCTCCCACACTTCATCCTATGGACAATGTTGTAAATGCAATCCTCGACGGGTTTCAATGAATACATGTCAAGTTCTAGACCAAGCGCCATCTATCGTTCTATGGGCTCATTACTCCTGTTAGAACACTTAACCATCGGAACCATTATTTTTCTGTTGGTGGCTTCTCGAGTCAGGAAGGATGTCATTTTAACAAAACTTCAAAGTCAAGTGATAAGCTTAACGGGTGTCGTTTGAGGTCCAAAGCAACCCAAGAGCAACATCACAACAAATGTACTCTCTTTCCTTGGGCTAGCTTATCTTGTGGACTCCCCTTTCGCATGAAGTATATTTATCATACAAACATCCAATCAGGTTTTTCCAAAAGTAATGGTGTAAATTTATTGAAACAATTGAAACATTTGGCAGACTTAAACACCATTGATTGTATTGAATGCAAATAAAAGTCTATTCTGCCGAATTTGGAATTGTAAAAGTGAGAATTTTCAAAACAAAACGAGCCTTTTGAATGCTATATACTCGTAGCTGACGTTATCCATTATTGCAATGTCTTCCATCAATTTGGTTTACTATTACAGAAGTACGTCGGATGACTTTACCAGAACCTTTTCAAATGCATGTTTTGGTGGGGATAAATTGGTATTCCTTCTTTGTACATGACAAATGGTGGTCACTGCCTAAAACCTCTAAAAAAAACTTCTTCTTCTAAAGTCTGCAGTAGTCGAAATATTAAAAAATCCACGACTTGTCCAAAAATAGCATGGGGTTAGTGGGTTGAAGTTTGAAACTGAGGGCTCTGATATCTTGTCAAAGAGAGTTGGACAGATTCCTGCAAACGCCGTGCCAACCTTTACTGTTGACACTCGTTTCATGACTGGACTTTTGAGCCATGTTTCCAGAGGAATGGTTGATGTGAGGAAGTGGATAATGGCATTGTTTGAAGTGAAGGGGATTCCAATGGATCGCCTCAGAAACAAATTGCATTGGTTACATCCTAGACGCTTTTGGATATTGGACAGGAGGCCCAGACTGGGTGAGCATATTCGTTGAGGGGTAAAATGTAGGTTTGAAAGATTTTCAGGGCTAGGAAGAATGGGTATTGTCCAAGATGAAAACGTGGAAGCAAAAACCCATTTTTGCTTTCACTTCCAGGTTGATTTGTCCAATAAGAGCGGGAGAAACCACTAGGGAGATTAAAATAATTTCCAGTTTGTAGAATTCGTTCCCCTGTTCAGTGGGAACATTCTTGTAAACAAATGTGCAATCAGGTAGATGTCTTTTGTCAAAAACCATGCCATTGGACTCCATAGGATTCACCTCCAAAACACTGATCTCGCCATAATTATCCAGAGGCCAGTTTTTTAAACACCTCCGAGATAAGGAGTGGACGTATACCGGTATTGACTCATTGAAGCGGGAAAGGAAGATGACGTCATCGTCAAGTTTTGAGAGATCACTCCTACTTTTGAGGCTTCATATCTCTTTGCTGAGGGATTAAATTGAAGGTTCAGTTCTTTTGTCCATTAAAGGAATGGTTCATGCAGGTAGGTATTTTTATAAACTGTCTAAGTTTCACTCATTAACATGAATAAAAACTAATCTTAGAAGAAAAAAGCCGTTTTGCGGCTAATTTTTTTGTATTTTAGAATTTAGTATTTTTGCAATAAACTTTTTGAAACCTTAGAAACTGTTATTGTCCAATATTGAGATTTATATCTTGGATTTCTAGTACCTCTACTGTTATGTAAAGTGCCCCAATGACCTCCCAAAATTTGTGCTGCTTTTCATCGTGCAGCTGCTACTTCAATGTGTTAATTGAAATGTTCTAGTCTAAGTGCTCAGTAGATGCTCGTTCTGAGTAACGTCCGAGCCTTAACTCGGAGAGACGAGCGTTTAAAAAACTCGCCTCAGGTCATTCAAGGCAGACTGAATGTCATCTTCAGTGTTACCAAAAAGACATGGATCATCGGCATACATCATTGATCTAACAAACGTGTGACACAGATAAACACCTTGATGTGAAAGACTGCCGGGCAGGTAGTGAACAAGAGATTAAATACTAGGGGTGAGCAGGGACCACCTTGAAAGACACCAATCCTCGACGTAAAGCTGGGCGAAACTCACCGGCCTGGCTTTACAAACAATCGGGTCATCTGCAAGATGTTGAATAACACCAAGTCAAATTGGCGAGGAATTCCAAGATTCAAAAGCCTTGAGATCCGTTTTCTATTACCTGTAGCATCAAATGCTTTCTTGGAGTCCACAAACGCTACGTACGTTCACTATTTTACTCTATTTTAGTTAGCTTGATAAACAATAGATGTCAACACGTAGGCGATTTTGACGATGCTAACTTTAATGTGTATGACTCGATTAAAATTAAAATATCCCTTTGAATGCACGATTCAAGTTTGTATTGGAAGTATTGAGAAAAATCAGTCAGAAAAAACGTGGAGAAAAGTCGGACTTCGTTTCCTGAAGTCCTTTATAAAGTAAACTAGCTGTTTACCTTTGATTCAAGATTTTTCACATCCCCAATTTGACGCTCAGAGGGCAAATCAAAATGAATATATCATTAGGTCAATATTCCCGATCAAGTACATTGTCATCAACGTTATCTTCAAAAAAGTAATTGGAAAAGTGTTTATTGGCTTGTACGACCTTAATACTGGATCATCTCTCCGAAGGGCTCCGGGTACATATTTGCGCCCCTACCTTGTTCCATGAGAACCCTCTTTGTGTGACATTTTACAATTTACACTATCCTAAAATAGTTGTAGTTGAAGAAGGCCAATTATTGTCAACAATCGCAGTACCGAATAAACATACGTACGTGAAAGTGTACTGTACGTACCTGAAGATTACAGCTGCAAATAAATAATAGGTAACTGTTATGTCGCTAAGGACACACCCCTAATGTAATATACACGGAGGGTTGTATCTTCACGTCCGTTCTATTCAAGATCAAGAGATTAGGAGAGAAAAAGGAAAAGAGAGAGAGAGAGAGAGCAATAGAGAAAGAGAGAGCAGGACGGCTGCATATGCGGATGTGCATGCAATACAAGTACACACCAGTAACCTACAATGGAGGCTGAAATATTGTGAAACTGAAACGTCCATTGCCATGATGAAGAAGTTTCATTTCCAACAGTTTTCCGCCTGGCTATCATTTTCGCAATGTTTTATGAAGCGTAGTAGAATGACAGCCTTAATTTGAGCATTGGTGTGGCTTTACTACAAATACTTGGCTCAAATTGGGACAGTATTACGCCACCCCAATGCTCAAATTAAGGCTGTCATTCTACTACGCTTCATAAAACATTGCAAAAATGATAGCCTTCGTCAATTTTTGAGTGGTTTCCAAAACTATTTGTCTATTTTTTTTTTCAGTTTAAATCTTTGAAGTGAAAAGACGTGTCGAAAAATGCTCTCCAGAAAAAGACGTGGCAAAAGGGCCAATGGGCGTCTTGGATCACCTTCTGTCCCTAAAAACACATTCAAAGGACAACGAAGAAGTAATCGTTCCAAGTGGACAAAAATTGGGTAATCTGTCGACAGAGGACCTGATTGGCCAGGCTCAAGCA
>NC_081450.1:14386182-14397388 GCF_007210705.1 Tigriopus californicus | reverse complement strand
CATCTCGGCAGTACCCCCCCCCTCCCCCCCCCGAGGTTTGGCTTTGTCTAGAAAAAAGGAGGACAAAAAACAACTGTTGCCAACATATATCGAGAATGGAACAAGACACAAACAGAAGCGATTTCTGGTCGAAAACAGTACAAGTGGACGACTTTTACTGGCAGGTGACTTCAATGTGGAGCTAACTCGAATATCAGACAAGACATATGGCCCACGTCAATTAGCAAAGACCTTCAGCGAAAGTATGGACTCATGTGTAATGATATGTACACAATTCGGTAAAACATTTTTTCGCAAAAGAGGATATAGAGACGTTCACTCAAACCTCGACTGGACACTCTCAAACCAGACAGGACTTGTCACTGAAACATTAACAAGAGAACATGGCTTGAGCGATCACAACCCTATCTTGTGGACTATGAAAGCATTGGCAGCCAAGCACAACAAAACTCAAATTATAAGGCGAAGTTATGGAAAGATCGATTGTGATAGTTTTAGGCTTGATCTGGCAAAGCAACCAATGGGAAGATCTAGCGCATGGAGAATTTCAGATGAAGGCGGAAAAGTTCAACGAGCTATTGTTAAAGGTCTTAAACAAGTACGCACCTCTGAAGTTTATCAGGATAAAGCCAAAGAGATCACCCAAACCAAGTGTTCAGTTGTGCAAAACTACGACGTCTCAGGGACAATGCCAGAAGCAAGAATAAGAAAGGGAACCTAAATAACCCTCGAAAGCAATGCAATCGTCAAGCTGAAATTGAAAGTATCTTTGACATCAGAAAAGGGATTTAAAAGCAAATCCAGACGAGGTCTGGAAAGTTGTCAAGGAAATCACGAGGAGTGGCAAAGTGACGTCGAATACAATCAAATCCAATGGAAGGGTGCTTAACATCAACGAAACCACAGAACATTTCACCCGGTTCTTCCTCACAAAGGTTGAAAAGGTTCAAAAGGACATCGGGGCCTCCACAAAAGATCTCACTCTTGGGAGCTCGATCTAGAACTACACGGCTCCGACTGCCAAAAAATGACTTTGCACTCAAGGCTGTAGAAGAGAGGGATATCATCAAGGCAATACATACGATGAAGAAGTCGAAGTGCCCCGATATTTTTGGGATTGCACCAGTTGCTCTAAAACTGGCATCCGAGATCTTGGCTGTTCCACTAACACATATGATAAATGAAGTTATCAGGGAAGGAGAAAACCAGAAGTGTGAAATCAGAGCTTATCAGGATAAAAATTGGAAGCCCACAAGGGTCAAAGATCTCCCCGTTGCTTTTTCTTGTGATGGTGGCCGATTTTGAGGAATGGGTGTCAAATAGTTCGTTATTAGCCCACGTTCACCATATAACATGCTACATATCGGCCAAAACAAAAGAAGAAGTGGGTCAAGGCTTGAGTGTATCGGCAGCTGAAATCCTAGAGTTCATGAAAGCTTCTCGCCTCACTGCCAATGCATTAAGAAGTAAGTTTCTTATGTTTGGGAGATCCATGGAAGAGCCATTGCAAATAGAAGACGCTCTAATAGAAGAATCAACTGCCGAAGTGCTTCTTGGTTTCACTTTCAGCAAAAATCTATCTTGGAAGTACCATCTAAATAATTAGGAGCCCGAGTTACGGAAGAGAATCGGAATTCTGTGTCGCTTAGCTTGGAAGCTTCCATCAGTGGTGGTCGCGGAAATGATTGAACCACTTTTTACATCAAAACTCAGATACGGAATTGAGGTCATTTCAGACGCACTCGACTCGAATGATCCAGTCTTGAAGAAGATACGTTCTCCCTGATCCCCGGCCATGAAAGCTGCCTTGAATATACCAACAAGAAAACACGTGGAATATAAGGAGCTTCTACAGAAAACAAACCAGGTTTCTATAGACGGTATTGCAATGCGTGCGATAAGTCTGCTGGCTTGGCATTGTGGAAAAGACTGGTTAAATCATCCCCTTACAGCAGGACGAATGGAGGTTCATGTGGGTGAAAAGAACACGCGCCAAAGATCGTCTAGAGCCTACCCTCCCCAAGCAACCAAGAAGTCAATTATTACCAGAATTGTTAAACTTTGGGAAAGACTGCCTGTGCACATCAGCGAGGAAGAAAACAAAGCTAAAGTGAAGAGTATAATCAAGACCTGGGACCTGTCTACTCACTAATAACAAATATGCATCCAAAGAAGCAACAGAGACATTGTGAAACATATCTTATTGTGACGTGGAATATAATAATCCATAAGGTTGATCAATAGGAACCATACAAATTTAAAACTGTATATCTCGTGTTCCTGCGACCAGAAATAGATATTCTCTACCGCACGCACAGAGTAGAGTAGTGCATCAGATCCGACCGGGGCTCTTTTTTTGGTAATTTTTTTGTTATCTGAATCCGATTCAGAGGGATCTTCTCCAATCCACCCGAATCCGACATTTTCGCTCAATCTGAATCCAAATCCGAGACCTTTTTTCCAATCCGATCGAATCCGAATCTGAGATTTTTGCTCAATTCGAATCCAAGATGATCTTGTTATATCTGATCCAAATACAACTTTTTTCACGCCATTGACTTTAAAAAAGAATGTTTCACTTTCACAAAATGTGCTTTTTGCCGCTTAAACGTTTTAAAATAATGACATTGAGTGGAGTTGCATTGGTCAAAATATAACCTTCCTGTTGCAAAAAAAAAACATTTTTGTAACCATGATATGATGGCATAAATTGTCTTTTTGTCATATGCTTCAATTGTAGTACTATTGCATTCCATTCTGTTATCAGAATGGTGCAAAAAATGTTTATTAACAGGCTGGATATCCGGAAGGGTTTTCATTTCTTTTTTTGTAACATTGATTGTATGGACCCCAAATACTTTGATCCTTCTCCTATTTTTGACATTTTTGAAATCTTTATATGTATGGGACTGCTACACAATTGTGATAACTCTTAAGATAGTGGGTCCATCCACAAGATTTAACTTTGATGTTCTTTGATTTCCCTCACATTTTGAGAGTTGTAAAAGAAACCATTCTCAAAACAAGTTTCATTTAGCTTGTCTTGCAATTTCGATACACAGCTCTAGTATAGAGGATATTGCAATTCCTTTTTCATTAACTATTCCCTTTTTCGTACGTTGAGAGAAAAGCTCATTTATAATCGTTTACGTTGTACACAATGTAAGCCGTTATCTTGAATGTTATCTAAGAATGTTACTTGGAAGTTACCTATATAAGTTTGAATGACATGAGTGAATGCGTTCTGAATCAAGTCCATTCCTTGTCAGCCTTCAAATCCGGAAGGAGCTCTCAAAACATGTGGACGGCTTTGCTTGTGACAGCCCTCATTTTGTCCGTTGTTCGTTATTACCGAACAATTTGGAGCCTTTGCCCTGGACCTCCGAGTATTCCAATTTTAGGAGCCATTTACCTGATCTTCAATTCTGAAGGCCCGAAAGCATTGATTGATAAAAGTCTCTTGAAGTATGGAGACATTGCCCGAATCGAGTTTGGAATGCTTCGTCTTTATGTTGTTAATGGGTTTGAAATGGCCAAAGAGCTCTTCAACAAAGACTGCACATCTCATAGACCCACTACTTGGTATCAACGAGAAATCAAGGGCTTTCATGGGCAAGTTTTAGGCATCATTGAGGCCAGCGGTCAACCATGGGTAGAGCAACGTCGATTTGGTTTGAAGAATTTGAAAGATTTTGGTTTTGGTCGGAAATCTTTGGATCTAGTCATTCAGGAAGAAGCTGATCTCCTTATTCAGTCTCTTTTGAGGGAAAACCAAGAAAAGAACGAGGTACTGATTGCCAACACGTTCAACGCTCCCATCGTGAATGCGTTGTGGCAAATTGTGGCCTCTAACCGGTTAGATCCCCACGATGAAGCCACCAAAGATATCATGGAGAAGCTGGAATTGCATTTCAAATCCCGAATGGAAATCATCGACTTTGCGCCCTTGATTCGACCTTACCTTCCAATCTCCAAGTCATCTCAAGCCATCTTGGAACTGAAGGAAATCATCCGAAAAGAGATCCTTACTCATGAGCAAGACTTTGACCCAAATGCTCCGCCTCGGGACTTTATCGACACCTACTTGACCGAGATCAAACGAACTGAAGGGTCGCCGGTTACGAACTTCCACCGTGAGCAATTGGTAACTGTTTGTTTGGACTTTTTCTTGGCTGGTTCCGAAACCACCAGTACCACATTGACTTGGAGTGTTATACTTATGGCGATCCATCCCGAGATTCAAGAAAAGTGTTACCAAGAGATTCACCAAACCATAGGATCCCACCCTCCAATGACGGCTCATTTGAAAGATTTGACATATTGCCATGCTACCATGCTTGAAGTACAACGAATTTCGGCCACAGTTCCAGCAACTTTGCCCCACATAACAACGGAAGAAATCCGGATGGATGGTTACGTCATTCCCAAAGATTCACTCATCCTTGCTAATTTAAGGCTATTCCTTCACGACGCAAAGGCCTTCCCCAACCCTAAAGAGTTCAACCCGTCTCGTTTCTTGGACGACAATGGCAAGATTGTCAAACCCGATCAGTTCGTCCCCTTTGGTTTTGGCAAGCGAATTTGCATGGGAGAGTCATTAGCTAAAAGTGAGCTCTTCATTTTTCTTACTTCATTCATACAGAAAACCAGGATAGGGGCGAGCAAATCTCGAGAGCCCTTAGATATTGCCAATCATACAGTGGGAATGACATGTATTCCCGATCCGTTCTATGTAGTCATGGAGCCAAGAAAGTCTTGAGCAGAATTATTGCATGATCCCTACAAATCCTGAAGTTGGTTCATAGGTGGTTTCGACACTCATTTCTGCGGATATAGAACAGCTTGTTGTTTATCAATGCTAACTATCAGTACGGATGATTTCAAGTTAGAGGGGTCGAGAGCCGTTTGTGTTAATTTGAGTATGTCAGTGCAGTCAAATGCGTGTATGTACAGTAATTGATGGATCATGAAATGTATGCAACATTATATATTTGTTATGAAATACAAAACTTTTGGGTCAAAGTGAGATAGTTTTCAAGAATGGTTCAAAGAGTACAGGACAAACCCAGGACAGCAAAAAGTCCTTTTGGTGATGAGTTCAGACTTTGCTCATTCAACAATTTTATAGATGATGAGATATTCCGAATCATTTCCACTATCATCTAAACTTGTTTGTGGCCCCGGTGACCGCGTAATTTTTCTTCACTTATACATAGCTTGCATGTGATCATCACCTACCATTTTCCAGCATATTGCCGGTCTAAATTTAAAAATAGACAAAACAGCCTCCTAAACATGGAAGAACTGCGAAAGAGGGTTGTGGCCAGCCTTGACAAAGCTGAGATCATTTTCAATATTGCAAAAAGTTTTGGCATTCACCGCACCACGGTTTACATAATTGATAAGCTCCATGCCGCCACCAGGGTACTTTCCACATCTAGGCCTACCTTGAACAAAGGTTGGGCTTCAGAGGATTGTGGTCCAAATTGGTTTGGCCCCCAAACAGACCCAACCTGAATTCCTTGGATTTCAGCATCTGAGTGTATGTCGAGACCAAGGCCTGTGCCTCCATCCACAACAATGTGGGCAAGCTGAAGACGTCAGTTGGTGATGCCTGGGCAACCATGGACAATGTGTTCATTGAGAAACAAGACGACTTTGTCCCTAGACTCAGGTTCTACGACCCGTCAAATGCGGTGTACTCTAATAAGTGTATTTTTAAGATATATGTCTTCCAACTTTAATTTCATGTATTAAGCTCTCTGGTTCATTACAACTGAATTCCACTTCATTAAGCCCATCAGAATCAATATGTAGATGATAGTATGGTGCACCCGTGGATTTCTTTTATATTGATAAAAATCAATTTAATAATAAGTACTTAAAAACATATTTCAAGGTAGATAGACTAGATCTTTGGGGTGTTTCAAGCGTTTTGGTGGGCTGCGGCGATAAAAAGACACAATCAAGTTAGCAATATTGTTTGGACTGGCATTATAATAGGGAAAACGCTTGTTAAATGATTACTTAAATTCTGATGACAGATTGATGTATACGTATACTTTACATTATTTGCTTGGCCTCGCTTTCGTTTAGCTAATGATGTAATGGACTGTATTCTTTACCTTAATTTTTTCATTGTCATTTCGACACTATTACCATCTCTGTATTCTGTCTTACCGTGTACAGGTTCTTTCATGCTTGGAATTTTGAATGATGAGAAAATGGCAAGAAAGACAAAACATGAAGAGATATTGAATTCGTTTAACGCGTGATTACAAAGAAAATTTTCAAAAATGTATGCCTCTCACTAAAAAAAGTCAAATATTTGGTGTGGGGACTGACACTGTAAACTATTTAAGACTTGGAACTGGAATACCTTTGTTTCCGCAAACCTGGACACACTGGACCCCACACTTCCCTAACAATCCTTTTCTCTGGATCCACTACAGTACTGAGAGTTTAGTGCTTTCGAAGCTTGACACAAAACCCAAAAGCAAATCTCAAATCGAATGTTAAGCTGATAAGTCAATTTGGAGGGTTGAGTCAGTTGCCAGATTATTTATTCGTATACATGTTCAGGAAAAATATGTCAGGAGTACAAAAATTGGTGAATTATTCATGACGAAACACTGTCAACGCGAAATTGTGATGTGAAAATAGCAAAAGAACTTTTGAACCATAACTTATTTCAAGAAACTGGTTTTAATTTAGTTTTGATTTTGATACAAATGAACCGAATGCACTTTACTTCACACACGTTGGGCTTTTGTTGGCAGAGAAAGCATTAATCAGTTCTGATCTTAATCAAACGTCTGTGTGAAAAGCAACTGCGTACGAAGTGGGCACAAAATGACAGGCATAGCACCACGTTGGTAAGATATCGTGCATGGCCTGGTGGTCTCCCGAATACGTTATGGCCTTTGTCTCTATGGGGAGGCACGGCTGACAGAGAATGACTCCTGATCGGAAGTGATGGGGCGTCTCCAAGTCACGCTGAACCACGCAGTGCGCTTTGTGGCAGGGAAGAAACTGCGGGATAAGATCAGCATTCGGCACCTCATCCAAGAGACCTCTGTACCCTCAATCAACGAGCTAGTGATGGGCTCAATACTCCGTGAGTGCCATAAGGCCGTGACCTACGACATCCCGTCTCTCTCGGAGCATTTCCTGTTCCAGGAACCGGCGGGCGTCGCCACCAGATCATGTGGGAGTAACTGCATGTGTTCACAGATGCATGTGTTTCGTACATACATACATACATACATACATACATACATACATACATACATACATACATACATACATACATACATACATACATACATACATACATACATACATACATACATACATACATACATACATACATACATACATACATACATACATACATACATAATATAAAGATTGAAAGGTAATAAATAGACTAAATATAACCTTTCATTTTAATAGTATTGGGGATTAAATTCCCTCTAGCGGTTTCAAAAGCCCCTCAAAAAAAGTAAGAAAAAACGTCTTTTGAAAAAATCCCGGTAGATAGCGAAGTAGGATCTCTTTGGAATTTTTTTAGTAGTAGTCCTATTGAGAAATCTGTTGCCATCAAAATAGTTCGTGTTTAGTGAGCTCCAGAATTGACTTTTGAATGTAACGTTCGAAGTCAGGGCAACAGTTTGGGTTACTTGTACATTGCCATCGTTAAAGCAAATGATAAGCTCATAATCGTGAGGGCCATTTTCCGCCAATTGCTGGGGCCAATTTCTACGACAAGCACACGTAATGTGTCCGTATGTTTCCCGTAAAAAAAGAACAGATATAGATAATTAGTCAATGGAGAGAGTAAAATGACGGCGATTTATTTGCTTTTGTAGTACTTTTATCAATGAAACGAACTTAACTATCTAGTACTTATTGTTCAATGGAAGTGACCTTAATCAACCATCATCATTCATATGTCTATTAGTGTCGGAGTATCTTAAAGCGTCATGGAAAACAACGGGACTCAATCGTTGAATGAGTTGCTATATTTCGTTCTAAGATTTGAAACTGAATGCATGCATCTATCATAATCTTTATTTGCTCCTTCATCAAGTTCAAGATCAAAGAAAAGATAAGGGGTTTACCAAGTCAAATAATCTGGCATATTAAATGCTCTACCGTTATTTATGCCAAGCTGAGTCGGTATTCAATTTATATAACTATTCTTATTTGGCAACTTAGGAGAATAAGCGAAAAATGCACGAAAAATACTTATTGATTGATTGGAACATTTTACTAGCAAGTTGGACAATCTGTGATGAGATGGATTGCATCCTCTCTTTGAAAGGAGCCGAAGCGACAACCAGGATTATGACCTACTATCACCTTGCTTTGGTGATAGTTTAAGCATTTGTGACCGGTCATCAGTTGGATAGCTTTTCCAGAGGTCTCGCTTGGCAAACTGAATAACCTGTGTAATTGATTAATGTCAACTTGAGGAAACTAGTGTCGCGTTTGATTGACAGTATTGGGGCTTAGTGGGGTCCCATTGTTTGTTCCGTAAGTCGTAC
This sequence comes from Tigriopus californicus, assembly GCF_007210705.1. NCBI lineage: Eukaryota > Metazoa > Arthropoda > Copepoda > Harpacticoida > Harpacticidae > Tigriopus > Tigriopus californicus. The sequence goes on along the minus strand of NC_081450.1, from coordinate 14,388,839 downwards.
ATCTCGTGTTCCAGCTTTTATTTTAGAAGTTGTTGGGGAATCGGGAAAGTTTCGACCTGTACTTTTGAAGGCATTAATCCTTGCTTGGCTAGGCCGTTTGTTTTCTCATTTCCTGCCTGGCCAGCATGGGCTTTAATCCAGTGAATATGCACTTCGCATTTGGTAGAGAGATTGGAGCTTATGCATTCAGCCAAAAGTTCTGAGTCGATTTCGGATGACTCTTTTGTTATCGGAATAGACGACCCATCGTGGAGGAGCAGAAACCGTGCTGGTACACAGAAATTCTGACACTTTCAGGATGGCAACTATTTCAGCATGAATGATTGAAGGCGACCTCATCTTTCATTTAATGTTTCCCCTTCTGACATGTTAATAAAAACCCTTTTTCATGCTTACTTCCATCCGTGTAGCAGCATGCATCATTATGAGAAGATGCTTCTGTGCAGGGGGGTCATCTGTGTGAACAGTGAAGCCCTGTTGCACGAGTGAGAGAGGGGGGGTCCTCTGTGAGCAAATATGCTCAAGATCCCATTCTCTGGAGCGGGTGCTATGAAATTTCTGGGGTTGATACAATCCCGTGACCGGGAATTTCGACTTTGAATCCTCTTAAAGACGCCAATAGCACTCATTTGACAAAATAAATGCAAGGGAGCGAAGAATATAGGTTTATACTCATCGAGAAATATTGAATGTCACGATATCTGTCTTCTCTATATTGGTTTTTCTGCTTGGATACTTTATCCAATCTGAGCTCTCTTTTCTTGAATCACTACTCACATACGTTTAAGAAAGCTTTAGTTAGTTTGGAGCTTTGTATGACAAATAGTAACAAATCCCATTGATAAATGTTTCAAATGATAACAATTGCATCAAAACTAAACATGGAACAACGCCCTCAACTTGGATCAAAGATCAATGTGTTACGTCAATACTGCTGATTGGGAGAGTTTCAACAAATCACTTTTCAAATCACGCATTTGAGCGGTCATACAAATATGTATTGTACGTTTTGAACTGAGGAGCACGGAACACAAACTTTAATATCTCGTACATACATGCTGGAATGATGTTGTTAAGTGAGTTGGACATGCATTGAGGTACAAATACCGTCTAGTATCATAGATACATGCATTCCACGTTGTCCCATCTCTCCGATTTACAATAGAAGAACGACATAAAGAGAGAGCCATTAATGTGGTATGCCAAGGAGATCAACAAACCATCATTCGATTTGAGTATCTTACAAACAACAAAGGTCTCAATTTTTCACTTTGGCATGGCTCATATGAGCACAGGCATCGCAGGTCATCAGAGTAAAGTGTAACAAAGGTTGATAATTCCTCATACTGCTTTTTTCATCATTGTTTTTTTCAGAAACGCAGTTGTAAATCTTCAACAATCAGTAACAAGTGCTTTACACAATGGCAAAACTACCCTCTCACGTTTTGACATAGACACCCAAAACACATCTTGACATTTCTAATTCAGAAAACCATAAGAAACGATAAATAACTTACATACCCTAAAAGCATTCGAACCATTCAAACCCCACTGAACAATAATCCAAACCCAAGAGGTGGGACCCTGCTTCTAACACCCCCATCTCTCCCATCAAAAGTCATTACGGCAAAGTCAACTGGAGTCTGTGAAGTAGTGATGGCCAAGATAATCCCTCTAGGTATGATCATGACAGTGCTTTATCGGCCTCCATCTGCATCAGCAATGGACTTTTCAAAAGTGATCAACACTGTTCAAATCTAACTAGATTCGCTCAGTGACCAGTCATATGATTTAATTGTGATGAGTGACTTCAACTTCCCACCGCGTTCTCTTGAATGGGTATGTGAGTGGGATATAATGTGCACCAAAATCAACAATGGAATCACAGATGAAAAAGCCTCGGTCAATATCCTTCTAAATTTTGGAAGCAATAATTTTCTCTGCCAGATGGTGAGAGAACCGACACGTTTTTTGGCTTTTTGAATACCGTGTGTATTTAGTTCTAAAATCATCTTCAGACCAGAGGTTTGTTCTTACTGGGTAATAAACTGATTTCAGGCTTAAAGTTCTTCCATTTCTTAGTGCAGAGTCTAGTGCTATTGCTTAGGGCACTTTTGCTCACTTAATGATTAGATTTGTGTCCTATTTGATCCACAACTGAATAGAGACTGCTTGTTTTATAATGAGACATCTCGCGGCAAAAAAAGGATAGACAGCGTTAGTAAACCCTCTCCTAGCGTTTGTTCTTGCGTCGTTGTAAAGAAAGAGAATTAAGAACCCTAGACAACAATTGATGTTACTGCGTTAACAATGCGTTTTCCAACTCTGCAAGATCTATCCTGAAAAATATTATCAAACAAGAAATTATGGTAAATTTGAATGAGACATTCAGCAACATCAAAAATCCGAAAAAGAACTGGATTTATAAATAATAATCTTTATTGCGACTCTTGGTCATGTCATGGCGTAAAAGTAACTATAAAATAGAATCTGATGTATATACATTATACAAAATGGTAAAACAAGAAGAATGTCAAAAAGGTAAAGGCAATAAAATAGTTGACTAGAAAGTGATATCACAATGAGTATGACTAGAATTGGTTCAATGCACATGAAAAAAGGTAAGAGGTGAGTTGCAGATAGTACAAAGACAGGTA
>NC_081450.1:14373474-14383954 GCF_007210705.1 Tigriopus californicus | reverse complement strand
TGTGTGTTGGGACTCCCGGGTCGGAGCGCAGAGTAATTCTCCATTGGCTCAGGATCTGGGCGAGCTCGGAGAATTCACTCGAGTCAGGACGGATGTTGAAGTCACCACCAATGATGACCTTCTCCGGATTCTTCATCTTCTGAAGGATGAATGTGAGGTCCGAGACGAGATGATCATAGTCTGTGGTTGGCTGATAGTAAACGCCAATGACTCAAATAAATAATCACAGAAGGAAGTTACTAGAGTTGTTTTCTTTCCAATGATATCACATTAGTAATGGCATGTTGGGAAACCATTAGCTGGTCTCAAAATATCACCCTGATCATTCGCACATCAAACTAAGACAATCTTTTTGATTGATAATAACTCATTACTTGGAAATTAACTATTGCCTTTACTTTCCAAGCTTCCTGGTACACTTCATTTAATTTTGATAATCATTTGATCCCATTATTGATGGTTCTGTAGGGTGATAGGATGCAACAACAATGGAATAAAGGTGGTTTAAGGTTTATTGTTTGAACGACTCAAACATCAGGTTTGATGATAAAGAGTCCAGGTTAAGAACTTGGACTAGATTCCATGGAAAAAATCAATTCAGTTATTTGTGCGACGGCATTACTATTAACTGCTAAATCAGAACTCTCATCACCAGAGACACTGAAAATATTCAACTGCTTCTGGTGAAATTTAGAAACAATATTTTCTTTAAGAAAGGCAAAATATTAAAAAAACAGGTCCAATAATTTAGAAAATGATAAAATTTGATTCACAGATATCATATATTGCTATTGTTTTTTAATCAATAGCAAGTGTGAAATCTAAGACTCTGTACACCACTGATTTTTTAAGATTAATTTTCAATCAGCCAAAACAGTGGTATTAAATAATCAAGTTTACAATACTTTATCTAATGAAGTTGTCAACTATTAAGGACTTACTGAAGTTAAATGGCCAGTTGTGTTGAAAGAGGCTGTACTAGATGGATTATTTTCTTTGCATTTTTATTTTGGTGCATTTGTGTCACAAAATCTCAAATTGGGTGTTGCAAACTTTACTAAAGCCAATATTGCTTCTTCTTAAAATGCATCCTCCTCCCATAGGTCTCAATTTCACATGCCACGAACTATTAACACACTTTCATAATTTTTTTTGAGGATTAGTTAGAAAAGGAGTGGTTTTCATATTTTGCACTTTCAATTGCTTTATCTTGCTAAAAAAACGTTGCTAAGAATTGGATGAATGCCATGCCAAGTTAAACTACATGAACGGTCGGGTTCATTAACAAGTTGAGTTCAGGATTGCAGCAAAAAAACCGCACCACTGGAGGCAAAAACAAACGTAACAAATGACTCAGCGAAGCATTAAAGTGCAATATGTATATCAAGATGCATTATAAATGTTCTATGGTACAAAAACTTGACAGAAAGTGTCCAATTCTAGGATTATTAGACACCGAAACTGTTATTTTTCCAGAAATTTGGTCAAAACCACCTGAATGTTTAAAAATGCCCCAAAATAAAAAGATATTTAAACTACACACTAAAAAAGTCTCTACTCATCACTCTTATTTTACAATCTTGCATAAACTCAAATCATTCATGAGAAGTTTTATCACTTTTGTTTGTATCTGTCTTCACATGATTTCAAAAGTTTTGAATGAAGCAAAAGAGTCATGGTTCTTCCCTTCCAACGCTCTTTTTTCTTTTTTGGCCGCCAGAGTTTGTTTAACTCCTACCTTGCAGTCCCTATAAAGTCCTTGTTCTCTGAAGTCATCTTTCTCTTTGTTACGTAGAAACACAGGAAGAAAAGAAAAAAGGTCAAGAAATGAAAATGGACAAGAATGCGTGAAAAACATGTTTATGTAAAAAAACATTTTTGGTCTGACTCTAATGATTAGATTTATGTCCTATTTGATCCACAACTGAATGAAGTCCTTGTTCTCAGAAGTCATCTTTCTCTTTGTTACGTAGAATCACAGGAAGAAAAGATAAAAGGTCAAGAAATGAAAATGGACAATAATATTTTTTGGGGCCCCAAATTCCCAAAATATGTGAAAAATATTTTTTATGTAAAAACTGTTTTGGTCTGACTCTAGTTATGAGCTTAGATCTGTGCATTTATGTTGATACTGATGGGAAAGTCAAATATGTTGATGTACTCATTTTTCGGAAACCAACAAGAGGCTATTTGGCCGATCTGGGACTTGACGGCTTTGGGGAAAAAAACGAATGCTTTTGCTCAACCTGACAGTGGCATATTTCATGGAATTAGCTTTTGTTAAAATTAGTATTTGATGTCAATATTTGCCATTTTTCTAATCTTTGAAATAGTGTCGCACATTTATCCGTGCAATTGGTAATTTGGAAATTCTTTACGCTAATTTGTTGACATTACTAGAGCATTTCAACATTTCAAAGCGTGCGCTTGATAGAGACGAGTATTACTTCTTTTTGGGCAAGAGAGGATGTAATGGACGTGTTAGTTCCAAAAAAGTAATCGGAGTGGTGAACATGTAAGTTGTCGCAAATGTAATAACCTCCTTCATGCTTATCATGCCCATCATACGATTCGGTTGGAAAATGTAATTCTTCCATGAATGTTGCTGCAAGTCAAAGGACTCCAATGAAACACCTTTTTATCTCAGAGAGCAAAACAAACGTTGCCAATTTTATGAGATCCAAAAATTACGCCAAACCCGTTTTCTGCTCACGAAACCTTTGAATTTTGTATCAGAACTGGAACACTTTGTTCTCTGAATGTTCGGATACAATATCCAGGTTAGGCTATTTCATATACTTTAAAGCAAAACAATTCGCTCGAACTCCTAATCAAACGAACCAATTTCCTTTTGTGGTTGTATCCAACAACTAGCAATAAATCCAAACTAAATCGCAGTTCTACTAATACAACAAGCAAACATTGTTCATCATAGAATGGGAAAAAGCAAAAGTGTTCATATCATGATCTTAATTCACCAGAATGCCGGCGTCATTGAACATTATTGCAATTTTTTCGGTGAGTTCAGTAGCTGCAAAGTCAACAAACTCGTTGATCAGAAGGATGTGACCAAAGAAAGGAAGCAACACAATTATTTTGCTTAACTCTCCAAAATCTTCCATCAAAAGCTTTTTTGCCCATTTTTGGCTCTTGATACTTCCAATCAGATTTATCGACCTCTCGAGGCTCCCTTTGTACGAAATTGGATTCCTGGTCAAAGTTAAGTCAGATTTAGCTTTGCGGCACCAAAGGAAGGGAGGAGACTGAGGGTGAAAATCCAATCGCCAAGCTGCATTTGACACCACCAACCTCTCGGATGATGAATTTCGAGGATAGTGCGGGGAGAAAAAACATATTTGATATTTTCAATCCTATCTGGTACACTGATGCAACTGTATGACCACCTATGGCCATACAGCAGGGGAAATCAGGCTTCAAAGGATTTGCCAACCTCATCACAAAGGGCAAATTAGAAGCCAAACATCGAAAGATTACTTGTTCCTTCACTTAAAGATTCAACATCCTTTTCCCCAAAAGTGAGCTTATTCCATTCTTTTTGGTACTTCCACCGTCAGTGCATAAAATAAATATTGGCCGAGGATTAGATCGAGGGTTCTGATCTATGGCCAATGAAGTTCCGACCTCTCTCTCTTTGATTTGGTTGCCGAATGGATAAAATCAGGATGATCTCAAATCCCATGTTTATCTTTTCAGTTAGCCGCCTCCAATGTATGGATGGTCGTTGGGATTGGAAGGAGGAATTGAATTGGGCTTTTTCAAACGAGCGCAATCACAAAGAAGACACTTGTCAGGCAACCACGAAACAGGTGACAGTTTTGTTTGTCAATGGGATGCGAACACAGACATCCCAAAAGAATCACATCCATCACGACTTGGGGATACACGAAGAGTTTCTTCTTGGAAGAACCTGATCTTCAACGTAATTGAGGACATGAAAAGATGCATTATTGCTTAAACAAACTCCGGCAAGTTGGCGATTTTGCCAGAGTGAATTGGGTCCTTTAAATGTGCCTTTGCTAGACCATCGAACCTTGATTAATGAATTAATCGACGTCTCTTTTATTCGATTCAATGCATTAGAATATATTGGTGCGAAATAGGCGCTACCCTATATGTATCGATCACTCTAAAGCTCCAACACATAAAAGAGGCGTTTCTTCCAAGTGAAGTAATGGCTGCCCGGATATTCGTTTCGTTATTAAGCTCATCCCTAGGCAATCCGACGCTTCTGCTGAATTGTCATCTGAGCATTGACTCCATTCACAAGTCTACAAGCATGTAATATGATTTTATCTTATCGTCCCCGTCCTAGCCCAGATTCGGGTCATGTCTTTGAGCCCAAGCCTCACTTAAAGGTCTTTTCCACATTGATAACGACCAGAATTTGGCCCAACCTAAAGGGAACTTGGGTTGCGATCCGATCCGAGTGAATGTCATCTGGTGAACCGTGTGTGTTCATTGGGAAGGAACTTGTGCCGCCGTGATCCGGATTTACAGAGGTTTTGTCACCCTCCGTATGTGAACGGTGAAAAAAAGGATATTCGATACGTTTTTACGAGCTGGACGATCTAGAAATTGTAATATGACCAAATTGGATCCTCTCTTGCTCCTTCGCTCTCTAATACAGTTTTTTTCTAGAGGGGAGAATCCGGATTCGGAAATGTTCATGCCAATACTTTTATTGTCCGCCTGGATTGGATAATTTCGAGGCGTTAAATGAGTCGTGAAGACATTGGTTATCATTCATGTGCAAGCGTGCTCTCCCTTGGAGCAATTCAACCAGTGATGGTTGGACGAGTCGTTCCAAAGAATAGATAGAGAAAGTCCTCGTCCCTAACAATCGTTGGATCAAAAATGGTCCAAGGGGGTCATTGTATTCATGGAATTGTCACGCCTCGGAAGCGATGACTTCGATCAATCATTGCCATACGGACTGAGCCCGATGAGGAGTCTGTCCGTTGTAGACTCGTTCGGGATTGGAAATCAAAAATGATAATGAGACAGGGAAATGGCTTTTCTGACAAAGCACAATTTCTTTATCATCCCAAACGGACTAAAAGGTACCCCCATGCTCTACGTGGGTGTCAAAGCAAAAGTGAAATAAATTTTTCAATCGATTTCATGTTTGGCCACTCATCATTGACTTTGGCCTCTCATCATTGACTTTGGCCCAAGTGGTGATCCACCAACCTTTAATTGTTTTAAAGCATGCCACCTTGTCTTTGAGGGACGATGGATTGAGTTCCTTCCTGCTTCTTTTTTAGAGGGGTCTGTCGGTTCTTGCGGTTGATTGGATCCAGCAGTAAAGGATTTTTTTACGATACCCTCTGTTGGCTGACGAAGGTCTGGATCCAGTTAGGAGAACCATTGACTTGGTCCAATGAATCCCTGTTTTCACTTTAATCCCTCCCAACAGCACCCCTCTCCAATCCGGCTCTGGATATCCCATGCATAAGGCCAGAGATCTTTACTGGAAATTAGTTCTCGGTTCCAGTCAGAGGAAGGAAAATTGCGCCCGACTTGGAACGCTCGCCCAAGTCCATTGGGACGGATCTATGAGAGGCGGCTGATTGAGAGACAAACCACTGTTGAAATTTGTCCATCTTCCCAAGACTGAAGGAGTCAAATCAAGCTCAGATGTCTGATAATTGTTGAGGAATGGTCAGTCATTCCTGGACAAGGCGAAGAGCACAGATCAAGTCCATTCAGGTCTCAATGAGACCAAAAATTGCGTCAGTGTGGTAACGTATCTTTGGCTAAGCGCTGAGGCTTTTTCTTTATTTCCCTAGTGAATCTGGGCTTATTTGTTAGTCAGTAACACTTTGATGAATAGTCTTAATTAAGCAGGACGAGGAGAGTAGCCACGGCTCTGAATGATGTGCCTGTTAGAGTTCGGGCACTGGGTCCGAGATGCAATTCTACTGTGGTACCTCCTCGTTTTCTTCCTCTTTTAAGGAGTGAGGAAGTGAACTCAAGCAATTACGCTGGGAGATTAACTCAGGGAGATAGCTTTTTCAAGAGAAGAGAGAAAACAAAGAAACGATCGACTGGTCAAGTTCTTAAACAAGTCAGGTGAAAACATTGTACACCCATTTTCATCTTCGAGATACAATGGAACAAGCTGACTAGGTTTTGGGGCACAAATTTGTGATTGCTTTGTCAACGGAACCCAATCCTTGGGTCAAACTAGAGTGACGTCTTGGACACACCATCCAAGTTGAAGAACATAGAGGTGCGTATCCCCTTTAGGGACCTTTTATATCTAACAGGGGTCGCCCTCAAGAGACCGACCCGGAGTCACAAAAGAGTGAACAAACAGTGACACTTGTATTGTCAACCTCACACCAGTTTCATACTGTGGCTATATTTCTCGTCTCCCCCCGATATTTCTGAAAAACGGCCAATAAACATCTGCCACATTATTACGCTGTGCTTAAAAAGTGCATCTGACTTGTCCGAATGTTGGCAGGATGACATTCATCCATCCTCACTTGTCAAACATACTCTTTCTATTCATCAAATCGTGGATAATGGTTCGTTGCGGTCCTACCAAGATGTCAAGCTTAAAAACACCCTTTATAATGGAAAGCGCAAATCAATTGGTCACACTGTAAGACAGAATTTAAAATAACGCATGAAGGGGACGCTGGTTGGCGAAAGGCGATATATTTCGAATTCTCGACACAGTTGCTCAGAGAATGGTGGAAGAGACTTTCATGGGTACAATAAGTGGGTGCTTCTTTGAAGTTGTCATAGGAATTGAGGTTGAACCCACAGCCGTTTTCTGCATAGAGAATAGAAAAAACGAACTTCAAAGAACCGGAGTTTCCACCACAAATATTTTTGTTCTGCCAATCCATTGAGACACGGGGAGAACTTGGAACCAAGCGCGTCACATTTCCATTTTTAGAGAAAAAGCCTTCGTTGTTCTAGACATTGAAAGGCTCTTAAGAGTTTCAAATTCAACTTTCAAGTACGAGTCGGATCTGATTGTTTTCAAAAGAGTGAACTTATCTGTTTGACGTTCACAATCTTACAATATCTTTCTAGGTTAGGCATGTTTTGTTCCATTTTCCTGACATTCGAACGCAGCCGTGGCCTCAGGCTGCCAAATTCACGTTTCAACTCTGATTTTGAGTTGGAAATGTAATCCACATAAAAGCTTTTTTTTAGGATCCACAGTTCCAAGTGAGTTCCTGAGAAATCACTACTACTTTTCCTAAACGTGTTCTAGTGACCTCTGAGCAAGTATTCTAAGCAGAGCTAGACCAATGTGTTGTATAGATTCTTGGATCAAGATACTGTCCAGAATCGAATTAATGGAACCTTATCTAAGGAACTGGACTTGGTTTACTCGAGTCTCTTAAGGTGGGTGGTATGTTGGTTGGTCTATCCATGACATATGGGGGTAGAGCCAAGGAGAAGGGGGGGGGGAGGGGGTAGGAAATGAATGTCTCTGGACCATTGACAAAACTGGGCAAAACGAGGGGGTGGACTAATGATTGCGTTGTCTTCGACGGACTCTTACGACTCCTTGGGGACAAACGACGAAAGCACACAAGAAGACAAAAGATCGCTAAGCACGAAAAGACTCGCCTACACGGTAGTGCATTGGGGATAAATATGAAGGTTTTATTCCACGCCAGGCATTGTTCTAAAGTATAAGAAACGTAAAGTGAAGAGTGATTTGAGGGGAGCACTATCCCAATCTTTTTCCATATTCATCTGTGCCTACAATATTTGTTAGCTGCCGTCCTGAAGATTACACAATCTGTCAGTGTTGAAAGTACCGTGTGGCAAACAGGGGTCGAGAACCTTTCTATGGTCCCATTGTACATTGTATGGCTGTTAAGTAGCTCTGTCAAGATGAGTAAAGCGTCAGATTCAGAGAGGGAGGGCTACTGGTTCTTCCAATCCAATGAGAAATATGGAACGGTTACGCCCTGTCATAAAAATATTGAGTACGTACAGACTGAATCAACCCGGTCCAATCCTTTATATGAGGGGGGGGCCACTGAAGCCATGAGGCAAATTCCATCACATTTCCGGGCAATTGGATCAAACGGAAGATCTTCATTATGTTTCCACATAAAACTGGGAACACTGAAGGTTGGGTGTTCCACATACGAGGAGGACCTCGACAGTTTGCATGTGGGAGGATTCGTGCAAGCTCGCTTGGAAAGGAAACAAAGAAAACTCCGTTGGTTACTTGGATTACGGGAAAGTAACCAACAGCCAACCCCATGGTTTTGTGGATCCGTTCGCAAGTCAAGGAACTTTGAAGAGGCTTCATCCATTGCAGTACGTCGTACCCGAACATGGAACAGAAAGCGAATGCGAAAGAGCTGGAGAAGTACGTGTGTCTAAGTGGATCTTGATCAATCACCAATTGGGGAGAAATGGAAAGAAAATGCACAACCAAGGGAAACAGATAAAGAGACAACCAAAGCGGGAGTCCCTAAACACGATTGTCCAGAAACACAAAAAGATATATTAACCTAAAAGAAAACCAGCCGATCCATTCGCTCGTCCAAACTTCCTTTTTCTATCAGAGTATGCAATTTTGGAGCGTGCTTGGAACAAAGGACTCATATTGAAGCCTCCTTTGGTCAAAGACAGACGGTAAGACAAACCTTCCCTGATATTGAATTTGAGCAGATGGACGAGGGGAAATGGGTCCAAATTCTTTGGCCTCGCTCAGGAAGCCTCTTGACATCATTTGGGACACGGTGAGGAGATAACTGAACAGTTTGATATTATGACGCAGCACGTAGAGCAGTTTCACAAATTGTCTCTTTTTTGCTAGGGAGTTTCCCTAAAGGGCGACTCAGAGACACCAGGTCATAAAGCTTTGCACGTTCCCTACAAACCTGTCCTACAAAGTGTGGAAACTTATATGTCGTCATTTGGGACGAAAAGGGAGGAACTCGTTTCCTTTGGACAAAAGGTGGAGAACCTCGAATAGAGGGTTAGGGCCCTCCGGAGGCAGATTTAATATCAGGCTTTTAGGACTTGTAGAGAGAATCTTTGAAGCGAGAGACCCCATGTTCCATTTCCCTTGGACATTGCTGTCGAACAAATCTGTCTTAATTTCTTTCATCAGAGGAATGCTTGAAGCTCCCATTTGAAGCTTGCCTCTCAAGAGTGCCAAAGAAAATTGTTTCCACGAGAAATCATATTCGTCAACCATGTTGAAAAAGAACCAAGTAATTGTTCGTAAAGTTCATTGACCATAAATTGGTTCGAGGGGGCTTTTACCTTTAGGTTAAGTTACAATTGTCTTGAGACACAATTGTAAAGAGGGTTCGTCATAATCTGATGACGACCTCATGTTCCTTTTTCAATGGAATTGTCGAAGGTAAACTCGTTGCTGTTATATTGTAGTTTTGTACGGACGTGCATATTACCTTCCTTTAATTTAGAGGGCATATGTCTATTGGAAGGGAAGGGAAAATTCATCAGGAATTAGTGCAACATATCCCCGCCTAATAAAGGGCGTGCCTCAAGGATTGAAATGAACGCCTCTTTCTCGAGCATATTATCAGCAATTCCTTCATTTTGTTTGCTGATTTTTTTTCTTAACTTACAATATAGGCATGAAATTGTACAAAATACTGCTATTGGGACATTGAAACAGGAAAGGAAAATGACGTCACTATCAAATTTTGAGAGGTCACACGTATTTTTGAGGCTCAATAGTTTTTTGTCAAGGGATGAAATTGGAGTTCGAATTGATCTATTCATGAAAGGATTCCTGCGTTAGAACTTTCTATTATTGTTATTAAACAGTTTTTGAAACCCTTGAAAAGCTTTTAGTCTAATATTGCGCGTTATATCTTGTTTTACAGTAACTCTACTGGATGGATTGAAAAGTACCCCAGTGACTTATAAAAACTTGTGCTAACATCATCAGACAGCTCCTACTTGAAAGAGTCAATTGCTCAAGTTCATCAGATACAGCCCAACAAATCGGAAAATGAAACCTCACCTTATAAGGGCCTGTATTAAATGAATATAAGCAAGAGTTATGAAGCAGAATTTGTTTGCCAGAAAGAAGGCCATTTTCCTGTCAAATGAAATATAAATCGATTACCAATTTCATACTCAACGGGGTTGCTGTTGACATTAACGAGAAGTTTACTCAATTAGAAACTCATTGACTTATGGCTTGTAACATTTACCAACAAATAGTGATGTTAAGAAAAGTTCTAGAACAATTTTGATCAATATCTTACAGATAATTAGCACGTATTGGAGCTTCCAATAAGGGTTTACCATGAAGATAGGCCCAAAGCCAGACAAATCAAACACGATTGGTTGAGTCTTCCTTCCTCTCAAAGAGGTTCTAGAACACAAATTCGAATTTGGAACCATCACCAAAAGCAACTGTCCCACCCAAAGCAAATAGGAGTGGATGAAGAGGACATGCTCGTCCTTTTTGAGTCTAGAAAGTAAATAT
>NC_081450.1:14346640-14372127 GCF_007210705.1 Tigriopus californicus | reverse complement strand
AGAGGCTTCATCCATTGCTGTACGTCGTACTCGAACATGGAACAGAAAGCGAATGCGAAAGAGCTGGAGAAGTACGTGTGTCTAAGTGGATCTTGATCAATCACCAATTGGGGAGAAATGGAAAGAAAATGAACAACCAAGGGAAACAGATAAAGAGACAACCAAAGTGGGAGTCCCTAAACAATATTGTCCCGAAGCAAAAAAGATCTACAAACCTAAAAGAAAACCAGCCGTTCCATTCGCTCGTCCAAACTTCCTTTTTCTATCAGAGTATGCAATCTTGGAGCGGGCTTGGAACAAAGGACTCATATTGAAGACTCCTCTGGTCAAAGACAGACGGTAAGACAAACCTTCCTTGATATTGAATTTGAGCAGATGGACGAGGGAAAATGGGTCCAAATTCTTTGGCCTCGCTCAGGAAGCCTCTTGACATCATTTGGAACACGGTGAGGAGATAACTGAACAGTTTGATATTATGACGCAGCACGTAGAGCAGTTTCACAAATTGTCTCTTTTTTGTCAGGGAGTTTCCCTAAGGGCGACTCAGGCACACCAGGTCATAAAGCTTTGCACGTTCCCTACAAACCTGTCCTACAAAGTGTGGAAACTTATATGTCGTCATTTGGGAGGAAAAGGGAGGAACCCGTTTTCTTTGGACAAAAGGTGGAGAACCTCGAAGAGAGGTTAGGGCCCTCCGGAGGCAGATTTAATATCAGGCTTTTAGGACTTGTAGAGACAATCTTTGAAGCGAGGGACCCCATGTTCCATTTCCCTTGGACAATGCTGTCGAACAAATCTGTCTTAATTTCTTTCATCAGAGGAATGCTTGAAGCTCCCATTTGAAGCTTGCCTCTCAAGAGTGCTAAAGAAAATTGTTTCCACCAGAAATCATATTTTCAACCATGTTGAACAAGAACCAAGTAATTGTTCGTAAGAGTCCATTGACAATAAATTGGTTCAAGGGGGCTTTTACCTCGAGGGTAAATTACAATTGTCTTGAGACAGATTGTAAGGAGGGCTCGTCATAATCTGATGATCCTTTTCCAATGGAATTGTCGAAGTTAGACTCATTGTTATATTGTAGTTTTGTACGGACGTGGATATTACCTTCCTTTAATTTAGAGGGCACATGTCTATTGGGAGGGAATGGAAATTTCATCAGGAATTAGTGCAACATATCCCCGCCTAATAAAGGGTGTGCCTCAACGATTGAAATGAACGCCTCTTTCTCGCGCATATTATCAGCAATTCCTTCATTTTGTTTGCTGAATATTTTTTCTCAATTTACAATGTAGGCATGAAATTGTACATATTACTGCCATTGGGACATTGAAGCAGGAAAGGAAAATGACGTCACTATCAAATTTTGAGAGGTCACACGTATTTTTGGAGCTCAATAGTTTTTTGTTAAGGGAAGAAATTGGAGTTCGAATTTATATATTCATGAAAGGATTCCTGCGTTAGAATTTCCTATTATTATCATTAAACACTTTTTGAAACCTTCGAAAAGCTTTTAGTCTAAAATTGCGCGTTATATCTTGTTTTTAGTAATTATATTGGATGGATTGAAGAGTACCCCAATGACATCCAAAAAAATGTCCTGACATCATCAGATAGTTCCTACTTGAAGGAGTCAATTGCTCAAGTTCATCAAATACAGCCCAACAAATCGAAAAATGAAACCTCACCTTATAAGGGCCTGTATTAAATGAATATAAGCAAGAGTTACGGAGCAGAATTCGTTTACCAGAAAGACGGCCACTTTATTCTCAAATGAAATATAAATCGATTACCAATTTTATACCCAACGGGGTTGCTGTTGACATTAACGAGAAGTTTACTCAATTAGAAATTCATTGACTTTTTGCTTGTAACATTTACCAACAAATAGTGATGTTGAGAAACTACGAACGAGTTCTCGAACAATCTTGATCAATATCTTAGAGATAATTAGCACGTTTTGGAGCTTCCAATATGGGTTTACCACGAAGATAGGCCCATTGCCAGACAATTCTAACACGATTGATTGAGCCCTCTTAATCTTTTAAAGAGGTTCTGAAACACAAATTCGAATTTGGAACCATCACCAAAAGCAACTGTCCCACCCAAAGCAAATAGGAGTGGATGAAGGGGACATGTTCGTCCTTTTTGAGTCTAGAAAGTAAATATAGTTGGGCCACTGGTTTCCCAGCCCTTAACATATCTAGCCAAGGGAAGTTAGTGTCGCTCCCATGCATCAGTCGGGATGGTTGTTGCAATACTGTGTCGTGTTTTTCTATGGTCCAATTTCCCGTTGGCGTGGTCACTTCCTTTGAACTTCCTTTTGGACACAATGGCTCATTTCGACCTTCAACAAATCAACGTGGTAAATGGGCCTAACTGTTCCAGAGGCTTGGAGGTCAACTGGAACCGAATTGTCGTCCAGCTTTCCAGCAGATTCTTTTGCAAAGCTAGTCCGACCAAAAACCTTTTACCCATCAGTCACAACCAGCTGATCATTTATCCATGTGATCAGGCATCTGACTACTTTCCAAGAAAAGTTCAAGATATATTTCTGATCCATCCGGCGTTGTCAGGGACGTTTCCAGTGTTTCCCGGCGTTGATACATCAATCTTTACCTTCAAATTGTCGAACGATTCCAAAGAAATTCACATCCACGAGCACTACAAATTTCTTGAATCGGATCCAGTCATATCCAACTTGTATTCAAAGTGGGATTCGGAGAATGGATTCGATTTACTTGGCCAAGACAAGCACCCCCTGGAGCGACGGAAAAATCTGCATGGAAGGAACCTGATATTGTCCCAGGCATTATATTGGCCATTTGTTTTTAAGAGGGAGAACGGATCCTTTGGTGGAATCAGTCTGGATGTCATTCACAACTTTCAACAAACCATGAATTTTACATATGAATTAGTGGAAAGCCCCGATGGCACTTACGGGACCCGTCAAAATCAATCCTGGACTGGATTTGTCGGTCAATTGATAAATGGGTCAGCTGACGTTTGTATTGCCACACTGACGATTACGCATTCTCGAAGGAAGGTTATCGATTTTTCTATTCCCATTATGTGGACCGACTTGAGCGTATTCATCGCCAATCCCTATGACAAGGTCAATTTCTTAACGTATTTCGCCCCACTTACTTTGGCCAACTGGATAGCGCTTTTGATATTATTGGTTTTGGCCACCTTGGTTCTGGATTGGACGGACCAGCAGTCATTGGCAACTGAGGAGAAAATGGAGTTTGGCCGCTTCAAGGCTTTGTGATTTGTGGTGGGATCGATTTCTTTTGGACGCCGATGGAGTGTTTCTCCCACCACGACCTCGGTGAGGATCATCTTCATCACTCTCATGCTTGCAGGGTGCCTCATTAGTTATCATTGGAAGGCCGCGCTCATTTCCGTGATGACGGTGGAGGACATCAAATATCCATTTGAGGATTTGAAAGGACTACTTGACAGTCCGTACCAAGTTGTATTTGGTAGTGGTGGATTTGCTGAGAACATGTTTACACACTCCAAGGACCCTATATTCTCTGCCGTTTGGAGAGATAAAATGGACAGAATCAACGATTACTCTCCGTATATTGGATCAAATTTATCAGAAAACTATATGAAGATCTTACTGGACTTACCGTTGAAGGCGATGATAACTGACACTTTGATGACCAGGAACTAAGACGAGTATCTCACTTGTAAAGTAGTGCAAATTCCTTACTCGTTCATGCACCTTCCACTGGCATTTGGTTACCAAATGAACTCACCGTGGAAGATACTGTTTGATCACGAGTTTAAGAAAATGTATCAAAATGGAATCTACCACAGATTTAGATTTCGTTATAAGGAAATGGAGCCCAATTGTAGGCCTGAGCCGGGAAAACCCATCAGTTATCACAAAATGGTAGATCTGTGGATTGTTTTCGTGGTTGGCTTAATAGGTTCACTCTTGGTATTTTTCTTCGAATTGTGCGTCCAAGTATATCCTATTGGGTCAAAACTCCAACAATGGTGGAATAGGAAAGTGACGGATCAATTCGATGACATTGGAAAATAATCTTTGGTGGGCCGTGGAATTATTGGTTGCTCCATATTCGTCCGTTACAAGATGAGACTTTCCATTTCTTGTCCTATTCTATGTATTTTCCGTTCTAGGCTACCGATCTACGTAAGTGCATGGAATACATCAATCCTGCCAAAAAGGCACAAATTACGCAATTATTCACCTATTCACATTTGGTCACAATAAATTTTCACTTTATTGGTTTTCTTACTTCAGTTCTGGTTGACTGATAATTTCGATATCAAATTAAAAACCATCGTTGAAGAGGGACAGCGTCTTAAGAGAGGCTGTTCTTTGTGCTCACGTATGAATGTCAGGCTTGTATTGTGGTATGCCCCCAAAGAGTCTATGATGAGTGATATCATCGATATGCTTCCCCAAGATGGATAACTCTTTGGCCAAGGCGTGGGCATTGCTCGGAAATCTAGATAGGGTAGGATCCAAATTGGACCACTGGCGCCAGCTTGTTTTAAAGGTTTGGCAAGGGGGGAAGAAGTAAGGCAGGCCAAGGCAGCAATACAAAGGGTGTTCCACTTTTGGATCACAAGAAAACAGATCCATTCAAGAAAGGAATCTGCGAGAAAGTCGGCATGATTGATTGACCAAGCCCCAATGATGCTCACCAACCACTAGGAGATACCATTGGGGTGGAACGGGCATGAGTGTTTCCTTACTCAACATGATCCTCAGTAATGTTTGGTTTACTCAAAGTGAGCCTTTTCATTTTGTTTAAAGGGAATTGTCGGATTAACAAGGATTTTCAATTTCAAAGTTTATCAACTCAATCTACCCTCTACGCCGGTGGTTCAATGGAGAGGCTTCTCATTTTGCTCTTCTTACCCCCAGTTCCAATTTCCTAGATCCAAGTCAGACTCTGGTTGAAGATGGACTTCAAATAGTTGTCTTATTTTTTGAATCTGTGAGAAATTCAGTGCCAATCCCAGAGTTTTTCTTCTTATGACAAGTTGCATAAGGGCTACTATTTTTTTGACGAACATTTCAGTTCCACAGGTTCCTCTTGATTGGTGTGTAAGACCAGTCTGCGAAGGGGAACATTACTTCCAGGAGGGAGCAAAGGGAGAACGGGAGACCCAAGTTTTACCAACGTATTTGTCATCTGTCAGACTAGCGTTAGTCATGGCCATATTCCGCAACACTTTCACCAATCAAGCCAAATTGCTTGTGTTTTCAACCTCTGGAACACATCTGCCTGAAACAAAAGATGCATCTCGACCCCTTTCACACTCTTGGATGATCCCAAAAAGACAACTTCTTCGACGAAAAAGCCCCTACCCTCACTTGCACAGAAAGGGGAGTCTTGACAAGCTTCCAAATTACCGGGCTGAGTCAGATCAGATAAACTGGAAATCTAAACAGAAACTCCATTTCATGAATTACTGAGCGTGGAAAGAAACAAGACCAGGGAACTGGCTATCGTCTGACTGGCTGGTGGCATCCCACCCTCTTCATTGGATCCATTCATGGTCCAGAGCTCACCTCACACCAAGAGACTTCCATTTCGGAACTAACGTCAAGACACCCCTCCAAGATAAAATCGGAACAAAAAGGATTTTAAAGTAAGCAACACACGCTCGTTGTTTCATAGACTAACACAATTCTCAAGACTGATATTTTTGGGTAAGATAATATCAACATAATTGCCAAGAAGGTGAGCTCTCAACCACATCATACAAATTACATTTTTTTGCCATCGCTTTCATTGTAGAAATAACATCTTATACGCAGCTTCTCAAAATTAGAGGAATGCCTCAAACTCCTTGACACTAAAGTCAACTGGCAGCATTGAGCAACCCAGTTAAAAACTCGAAATTGCAACTCAAACACTGACATTACTTATACTGAAGCTTTAATATTATGGTTGCGTCGTGTTGCTATTCAAAGCGCAATTACACGATACAATCTGTCCCTTAGCGATCGATTATTAGGGTGCTCATTCGTTCAACGAACAAAGTTAGAGAGCAGAAGAGAATGACAGACGACAGACGAAGGGTAATGTCACTTTAGGGAGTTGAAATCTGAGAGTGTGAAATCTCATCCTCGGATCTCTGCCCTTTCCGTCGCATATTGGACTAGCTACTAAGGGCATCATGAGCAGTAATTCCATTGGAATATTAGAAGTCTTCAAACAGGGCGATCTCCGCTTCAAATCTAACTCAAAGCCTGAACTTGGCGTGTTATGTTTTTGCTCCAAATGACATTGTGATATACTGTCCATCCCTGGATTGCGTGAGGCTCACCATGATACATGAATGTAGGCAGAAGTAAAAGTAAAGCCTCCTCATCTCTACCATACAACAACCCTTTCTGCGTTGATACCATTAGCATTTCAATGGGCAGGGGTGTGGAGTTTGGAGCCCCGGAATCTCCGTTTTTCCCCCACTTTCCACCCAGCGGGTTAGTCAAGGGAGAAGAAAATAATAATGATAATCATAACAATAATGATACTCACTTCTTTCTCTCCTTAAAGCCAGCAGGAAGGACGGGTAACAAAACCCCCTCCTCTTCTTCCTCCTCCTCTTTCATTCATGCATGCCAATGTGTGTTAACTGCCTTCCAGACTGCAGCTATCTCTTGACAAAGTGCGTGAGCTCTTTGTGAACTTCAAATTTGATGGTTGTTGCCACCACCACCAGCACAACCATCAATACACAAGTTGTAGTCTATGGTCTAGTTTGGCCCTTGTTGGTGGTATTGTTGCCCACTTTTGAAGGCGAGGAAATTCAACCCCTGAACACAAGTTGCGAGATTTAGAACGCCCATTCTAATGGATGAACCATACTTGGGCACATGAGCAAACTTCGATGAAAAGTGCTTGTGACCACTTGTTTTATCAATTCAATGTTATGAAAAAAGTCTCGGCACTCTCGCATTGGGTAAAGAAGACCCTGAGCTTAAATATGGTCCTGGATTTTGGTCATCACATTATGCCACTCTGGGGCTTGAATTTCTTATTGTGAAACCAGGGGCAAATGTAAATATCTCACAAAGGGCTTGTAGGAATGATTGGATGAATGGAGTGGGATTTGAACTGTTGGGGACACTTACTATTGTGACAATGGAACGAATATAATCCTTCAAATATGCTTATCCTAAGCTTATCCGTGAAAGAGCAAGCCCGAAAGTTTCAAAACCCGCTTTGGACCTTAGATTGGATCGAAGGTTTCGAGCTCTCGTGTCTCTCGACTATAATTGGGCAATCACTTCACTTCATGAAAGGACGCTGTCTCTCTTTGTGGTTAATTGGAAAGCAGACAATTGTCACAAGACTTTCAATTGAGCTCAACCCGAGAGTGTGCTTGACCGCGAAGAAAGTCTAGACACCCAAGATTGCAAGGCCCCATTAAAGTCAAGTGAGAGGAATTGCTCCTACCCGAGAAATCCATAGCCAATCTAATCCAATTGTCTAAACTCTCCGTGATCAAGAACAACAAGTAAGGGCTTTTAACCAACGCCTAGGCTCACTCACTTCCGCCATTTTGGGGACAGGAAATTGATCGGAAGTCTCGGAAGCATCTCCGAGCACGTGTCCATTTCCATTCAAGTCAGCATTTGTTTTGCTCTCCCTTTATCTTTCTCTTGTCTTCCTCCAACTTTGAAAATGGTAGAGTTGTCTGACTTGTGAGACGGGATTGAAGACGACTATAGTTAGTTGGTTTTAAGACCTCATAAATACGCCGTTCGGAATTTTTTCTCCGTTCACGGTTCAATTAAAACATGCGCTGTGGCACAAAAAATGAGGCCATTCCTCAGGCTTGTTAAAGACACATCGTCTGTCGCTTTCCTGCTCAATGATGAACCAAATTGCGCAGAGTCAGAGCAACTTTGCGCCAGGGTTGCCAAAGGGGATCCCATCCCATTTGATACTTGTTAACCAGGGCCAAGCATGGTGCCAGGATTGGACCCTGTTTTGGCTTTTACATTCATGCTTAATGAGTCTGACTGAGTAAGTTCTGGTTCTAGGTAATGGTGAGTGGCTTTCCCCAGAAAATAGTCAAGGATCGACGCTTACCTTATAGTGTCGAATGTGCGTGTATGAAGACCTGAAGATGCCTTGCATGTGAGGATGATTACTTGGCACCATCCACCATGTGATCCAAGGACCTTGAAATGGAACCTCTTTAGCAACCACACTTTGGAGCCCTGGATTTTGACTCATTCTAATCGTGATTTTCAATTCACCATGGGACAAGTTGGGATTCAGAGTTTAGAAGATGATTCCAATTTGCATACCGGTATTGAGAGCATGACACGGATTTCCATCCGACATAGAGCAGACTCTTGTGGACGTTTAGTGAAGCCGAATTTATCTCATCTGCTCTGCACTGATAAATCTAAGCTCAGATCCAAGCCCCACAAGACTGCCATGTCTCGATCCTCACAGCTGATATGCAGAATAAGATCCATAGCCCAATTGCGAGTGAATTCTAAATCGCTCTTCCAGAGCACTTGTCTACATAGATCGCACCTCCCCCTTAAGGAAGATTATTTGAAGTGTGACCCAATGTTGGCTTGAGCTCATTCTTTGGCGGGGATGGAAAGGGCGGGTACAAGGGATTTAAGCACAAATGGTGGCAATGATGATGATGATGAGGTATGCTGAGGGTGCAAATGGCGAAAAGATATAGCGGAGTAGGAACACCCACCGCAAATTGCATACTCTAAATTCTATTGACCATGACAGCCCTCCTTAAGAATCACGAATTCATGCGAGGAGTGAGAGCTTCTGAACTGTACACAAAGAAAAGACTAATGATGAATTTCTTGGAACAAAGAGAGGCATCGGGTATGGTTATTTACGATATTGATTTACAATGGAGGGTAGAAAAAAAAAGAATGGGCGTCTTGGAAGCTCATGTTAACTTCGGCTAAAAATGGTCCAAAGTGGCACAAAAGGTCAACTCTTTTGCAAATATGTATTAGTTGCTGTTAAGGAGCTCCTTTTCCTCACTATAAATGGGGTGGTGACATTTCACTTTTGATTCAAGGAGTATAAATACTAATAATTTTTATCAGTAGACAGGTCCAAAGACAAGAAGGAATCAAGTCATTGGTCTGTGTCTCCTCTAAATTTGAATCCCATGAGAATCAAATGGAGAAACAATTGGCTCCTCAATATCTAATTGAATCTCATCCGAGGTAGTAACAAAATTCATCCATCAAAAATTAATCATACCCTTGGCTCTTGTACGGAGTTTGCCTCGAGTAAGAAACAGGCCCTCAATGAAGAAGGGTGGAAAACGAAGCACTGCAAGTTAGTAGTAAGCTAACCCAACCAACCAAGATCAGGCAACCAATAGATCCAGCAACAGGAGGAGGAGGAGGAGGAGGAGGAATATGAGAGACAAAAAACTTCAAGATTCTCCACATCAATTCATCAATTTTGGTCGACTTAGGCTCCCTTTGCTCTCGCCCTTAGGAGAGTAATTGTCTCCATCAGTCAAGATAAATGAAGTCGAGGGTAGAATTACCAACTTGGAAAAGGTTCTGGAACTGATATCGAATGATTACCCCAACCCGCAGCCGGCTTACGGATTGCATTCATACAGGTACAGTGTACGTCAGTTCATGGCTACTGCCCCACACTTGGATGCTTGTCACAATGAATACGAATGAACCCGAGCGCTTCTCTCCAGCCTTCATAGCCACAGGCACTCAGTTAGGCTGTTCAATTAAAGATGAATTATCATTTTCTCGCCAGGTCAGAAGTGGGCAAAAACACCACAGAATTGATAATACGGAATGTTGCCTAAAGAAAGGGGAGAAAGTGCGGTGGATGAATATTTGGTACAGTCTGCTCGTTAGGCTCGATCTTGATATGTTAAATGAACTCGAGTTAGTTAGACAAAGGTGAAGAAACCTCAACCAAAAGAAAGAGGCTCGTGAACGCCGTACTGTTGTTCATCGTACGGTATGAAGATGCTTTGATGAACTCGTCTGGGAATAGGATCCGACGTGTCATGATTGAAGAGGGTCGAGAAAATGAATATTTAAATTTCGAGACGAGATTGGATACAGCCTCGTCTCCTTACCCTCCTTCATTCTCCTCCTCCTCATGCTCCTCGTCCTTCTCCTCCTTCTTCATCATCATTCGGGTGTCATAAATCATACGATTTGCCTCATAAGTGACATGTCTGGTAAATTGAATCGAAAATTGGATGTTAAGAAACCAAACGGCCTTTTGTCGCATCTAAACGTTTTCTGTATTGCATTCTTATCTGTTCCCGTCCAGCTTTTTATGGTCCACACGTTGGGGTGGTATTTTCAGTCAAAGGCTCAAAAGTCAAAACACTACATTAGAGAGTAGGGTAATACTAAAAATTAAACTTAACTCCTTTCAAGACAGTTTTTTTACTTTGAGGATACAGATTATATATAATAACAGTAACAATAAATAATATATTGATAAAACGCTAAGTGTCTTTTATTTATACTAATACTAACATTAAAAAATGAATGAAAAAGTATTTCAACATACACGAACTCCCGAACATTCATGAAGAATTAAACTATATTCTCATTAGCACCATGACACTGCAATCACCCAAACATCCGGTGCTTGCTGCTTTTTGAAAAAAGTATTTGCTTGACTCTTTCATCTAGTGACTCTTCATGTCTTCCATTTAGCTCTAAAGTCGGTCCGGTTCGACAACATTGTTTGGTTCTCAAGTTCCCTATTCAAGCCATTTCATGTCCTCCTAAAGAATCGGTCCCTGTTCCTTAAAGGGAGGAAGGGCTCAATTACCAGGCATTATTCCTTATTTAGCGTAGTGTCTGTCTATCTGTCTGTCTACAGTATATGTTGCAGCTCGTCCGAGAAAGGGCTCTTCGTAAAAGCCGAGAGAGACAAAGGGTGGTCCGGCTTTTTAATTGCATTGGGACGGGGGAAGATGGTCGCGGAGTGATAGGCTCGTTCTCCGAAATAGGAGATCCTAAATATCACGAGGAAATGAAGCCATTTATCCTTGTAACAACCACCGCTTTCGAGTCAACCCTCATTTTTTGTAATGCTAACCCAAGCAATCTAACATTATGGTTCATGACCATTGGCTTGTTCAAGTGATTAGAACGAGAGAAAACGACCAATTCAGCGACTTTGACCCTTTTGGATCGAGAACGAGAGACAGGGAGAGAGCTCAAAAGGAACCGAGTGACCAGAAATATGTGAAGAGATGGGAGAAATTATGCTGACATCATCATTGTTCAGATTACATGGCCAACTCGTCTCAGAGATTGATTACACACGAAGACCAGCCAGGAATTCGGAACTTGGCGCTTTCGGATTCAAACCATCGATCGAAGAGGAATCTATAAGATATTACGAGACTCTCTCTATGTGAGACCAATCTTGAATCATTCGTGGATGGATCAAGCGGATGGTGTGGAGGATGATGAGGCTGAATTGTGCAACGGGCGATTTCAAGTGGAGTCGTGAATCGTCTTGGAGAGCGACTCCAAAGCCAAATCTTTTTTCTCTCCTCGTATTTGAAAAGCTTTCAACGAGTCAATAAACGGATCGATCAAGTGTGAATGGACGAAATATTTCAAGGGGCAAAAAAGGTCTCTGAATTAGCGTCTAGTAATGCCTTCAAAGTGGATGAAGGCAAATCATCCCGCATTGGCTTTTTTTGCTCTTGGCACCCAACAAGTCCTCCAGATCTACCTGACACAAAACTAATCGACGCTTTTAAGATGTTCCGGGGTCTCTGACCAACCAAACCAGTCGTCATGAAGTGTGAACCTTGACAGACCCTGCTCAATTATCTGCAAGGTTTGTTTCTATCTCTCAAGCACCCGTTCATTGATGTCATTCATGAAAGAGTTGCGAGAGCTCCATAATTGGATAGTGGTGAGTTGGATGGGTTCCCCGCCCCAAACGACACCCCGTGGGCCTCGTAAGCACGATCATTCCCCATCAATAACATTTCTTAATTAAGGTAGAAACTCAGCCCGTTGGCTTCCCCGTCCCCCATTCCACTTTCGACACAAGGTGCAGATCACAATTCTAACTTTTATTATCAGGTTTTGACAGGTTGGATTTAAAAACAAAAAGTTGCATTTTTGGTTTACGTTTGATACATAGCGATAATGATGGTTAGGACGATGATGATAATAATGATGATAATTAAAGTCAGGAGACTGTCTGGTCCATTCGCAAGACCAGTCAAGGTGGATGAGTGTGTTGAAATACTGCTTATAAAGCAAGGCAACCTCGGCCATCAATTAGTCTGGAGAGTAAAAACGGTCTAATCATTCATACTTCTTAGGGCTGAAAAACAATATAGAAGTCAATTTTGTTGCCGATGATTGAAGAAACCCGAAGAGAGTTTTTTTTGCCATTCCACCATTAAACATGGTGTAGTTGAAGGGGAGAAGTTACCATTTTATCGAATAAACGTAACCGCATCTCTCACATTAAGGCCAGGGGGGGGGCATGAGTAGGAAGGCTTGAGGGTTGATGTCGTGGGTTCCGTTTGGTACAGGAGCGAATATCATCTCATCAAAATTGCATGGTGGAATAACTCACACGACACAAGCTGAGGCGAGTTGTACATCAACCCGATGGGGAAGAGTTCATTCTTTTTTTTTCGCTCCTTTTCTTTTCTACCGGTTGGTATTCAAGCCGTGTTTCAAAATAAGCCTCATTTCCAAAAAATGTGAGAGGGAGGGTAAAGAGAGAGAGAGAGCGAGTGGGAGAGAAAAAGCCTCGGAGGATCCAAAAGCAGAGCGAGGGTGGAGGGAACTATCCTTCTCCTCCTCCTTCTCGTCTTTTGATAAGGGCATTACGGGCACAAGGATCCGTAGGGCAATAACACGAACGCTATTATCGTTCCTTGTTCCTTGTTTCGTGGAAAGGAGAGGGAGCTTCACAAGGTACTTCACAGATGAAGAAATATATATGTATGGATAAGAAAAACATGGGAAAAGGAATCACTATTGTTCTCACTCCGTGTAGGCTTCTGGGTGTGGCCAGTCGAGGAGGGGGAGAAATTCGAGGGTGGTTTCCATCACTGGGATCTTCGACATGGTAGTGGTAGCCGTTTGAAGTCTTGGAATGTGGATTTCGAAGACTGAATGACGGTCGGGCCATATCTTGGGAGATTTTGGAGGAGCAATGTACGAAAAAGAATGCACGAGGATGATACACACTAACATACACACACACACACACACTCACATACACTGACACTAGTAGGATGGCCATCCTCAGCCCCATTCAATCACTTGCCAAGATGGTATTTTTAGTTCATAGTGCCTGCCTGCCTGTCTGCCTGTCTGTCTGTCTGTCAGTCTGTCTGTTGGGGTGGCTCTTCAAGGGCTCATTCTACGACCTATCGCGAGCTGAGATGGGCAAAGATAACGCTGACAAGGGTTATAAGAACAACACGGAACGGCTGTCTGTCCACCAACGACAAAGCACCCGCGGTCATTGGTTTTTGAACGGGATCTGGAAGCCAATAAAAAAGGGTTTTCATGAGTTTGTTCAAGAGCTCTAATTGAAGTCGTCTATTTATCTTGTTGCTTTGTGGCTTGAGAGGACATCGAGGCTGATGATGAGCGTGTACATTCAACTGTGAACCTTCAATTACCGAGAGATCTCTTTTTTTTTTGAGCGAGAGATGGGGGAGGGAATTTGACGCTAGATATTGGCGTGCTTTGCTGGAAATGACCCCAATGATTCGAGTCATTTTGAGGGGACTAAAAGGCCAAGTCTTGAGTCCACAAGCGAGCATTATAGGGTTTAAGCACTCTACAAGCTCATCGTTTGAAACGAGGAAATGACTGCGACATCTGAGCTCATGGAGAGCGATAGAGACTTCTTGATGTCCATGATGTGTGTACGTATGAACACCACTAAAAATAGGTCATCATGACGAGGTTGCAGCTCAAAAACAAGAGAGGAGCAAGGCTAATACTTTATTGTATGTACATACAGCATCCAACAAAGGCTCCGACAACTTGCGAAACATGCATATAAACATGTCGCTTACAAACACATGCATATAGTACGTGATGGGGGTTCATTCGAGATTGGAAGAAGCGGGACACTTCAAAACGTGTATGGAAAATCGTGTTCATCCATCAAGAACTCCACCAAAAAGGAATAAAGAAAGAAAGAAAAAACCATCCGGACAATGCTCACCTGCACCTTTTGTGGCGAATTTGAAGATTTCTCCATAGTCATTGTAGCCATAGGAGTTCTGGCTGGCCACTCGGGTCATGTAAACCGTGGCCGGCCTCAACTGAGGTAGTGTATAGCCACCGGCATAAAACTCGCGGTCCACGTTCACGGCCTCGATTTCGGCCTCAGTCCACTGAACATCCGTTTCAGCTTTATATTGCACTTTGAAGTGAGTGATGGGCGTGGAGCTCTGGGCCGTCCATTCCAAGGCGTACTGGTCGTAGTTGGGCCCCTTCGGATCGGACTTGAAGTTAACATCATTGGCTTTGCCTGCAAAATGAAACCGGCCTAGATAGAGATCATTGGAAATCGCTTCAACCATCTCCTCCTAGAATGTTGACTTTGAAAGCAGAGAAGCTGAGGTTAAATAAGCACATAGTAGATGATGGCGTCGTCCATGAATCAACAGAACCTAGCCAAGAGTCGGTAATACACATTCCACCCACTGGTAAGAACGTGACGATCTCGAAGGGAGCCCCTGTCCAACCAGCCGCCTTTTATTGCAGGAACGAGGCGTACTGAGACCATGGATATGGTGGAAATGGTAGACACTGTGGTAGCCGGTCTCCATCCTGGTTGAGTGGTTCAACTTGGCGGGGTTTCTGTTCACTTGATGGACATTGACGCTTGAGCAAATGAAAAGTGGAGACGACGATCTCTCTCTAGTTTCGACTGAGAAAACAAGATATTGACACGCCATGTACACAGAGCCCCGCCGTTTGCCACTGACAGCTCCACGATGATGGCCAACCAAGAGGTCTGACAAGCCAAGGGTGATTTTCAAGCTGGGACTTCACTTTTAGATCGAGATTTGCACACTCGTTTCCCCATTTGAGGTCCTTTTCTCTCTCGTTCACTTCTTGTTTCCCTGTTTCTCCACCCCCCATGGCTACTTTACTATCGTCTAGAATGTGACATGAGCAATGAAACCAATGAGCCTGGGCTTGGCTACTTCAAATATTTCAGTAGCAACTCTGCGCTTAAGGACCTCAATGTCCATCAATGTCTTACCGGAGACCCGGGTGGTTTTTTCGGCCTCTCCATGCAAATTCTTGGCTTGGCAAGTATAGTCCCCAAAGGATTCCTCTTTGACATCTCGGAGGAGGAGGGTGTGACGGTTGCCTCGGTGGGTGATCTCATTGGTGGCCGATGAGTCAATGGGGAAACCATCCTTGAGCCATGAGACCTCGGCCCTGGGTGAGGAATGGATCACACACACGATTTCGGTCTCATATCCCTCGCCCGTGTGGATGAAAGTCTCATCCTGATCGATTTCGGGAGCGTCTGAAATGGAGGGAAAACGATTAAAAACCTCGGTTAGAGAGTCGAGCGATCCCAGGCCTGTTTCGGTAATAAGTAGTCCCCCTTCACAGAACCGGAAACCATTCATATCAATTCGCGACAGTGGTTCAAACCTCTTGGCTGGACTGAGATGTTTTTTTCTAAGCGTGGTTGTGGTATATATACGGTACGTTCTACTTTTGAACTGCAGACCTTGGAGGTGGCGGAGCTCATATCAAAGTGTAGCCGACTCTCTTCCATTGAAACATCCATTAGCACACTCCTAATTAAAGTTGGAAAATCTTAATTGCCACGCCAATGACGCGAGGGCAATCCCAGAAATAAAAAACCACCATTCCCACTTGGACAAACTTGGAGTGAGTGCCATACAACTCTTTCCAACCACACATGGAGAGTACGAGTACATCGCACAAAGAGGCGAAGCTACTGGTTGTAATCGAAAGATACCGCAATCCTCGCCAAAACTCACGGCGGTCGACTCCAAATACAAACGTAGGCCATGCTTATCGGAATAACCTGATTTGATTGCATCCCTGGTTTAAAATTAAAACGAAAACCCGATGCAAATTCAATGTGGCGACATGGAGTTGGTTTTCTCCTCTCTTGTTGGTTTCCATTAAGCAATCGTAATTACAGACTGAATAGAGACGACGAATCTTTCTTTTAGTCTCAGACCAAGGGGAGTGAAGATGATGATGATGATAATACCAACCCTGGCACCACACCCATTTGAATCAATGAAGCGGGCGGGGACAAAAGAGTGGTAGGGGGAAATTGAATCAATTATGCAAAATTCCCTCAGACAGAAGCTTAAAAAAGCAGTGGATGGAGTTAAGAAAACCACAAAATCCTTTGGGGGAAGTTAAACTGGATAAAAAGAGGAAAAAATAAGTAAGCCCCATTCAATCAGGGCTGCTTGGGCGGACGCCAAGTACAATACAACGAGGGTTGGCTGTACAACTATATTTGTATTTATGGAGTTCAAGACTGCCGCATTGACTTGACTAACTTTGTGGCAGGCTCCATAAAGATGTGAGTAATCTAATTTACGGGCAAACTTTTGAGTCCCATCAGACTTGGCGAGGGAGAAACTTGGGACACCCTTACATATGATGCCTTCCATTCACTACCACTACCACACACTCTTTCTGAGCAGAGGTGAGAATTTACTTCCGAGACTTTTCCCGTCCTCTGGAAATTAGTGGGTGGCGTTAAAAAAACTTTGGGAACCTGGCCGGCTTGATTTCGTATGTGAAGGGAGCCATTGGAATTATTCGGACTGATTTATGGGTTCCCTGTATGATTTTTGTTCTGTACATATAACCCCTTCTCCCCCCTCGGATTCAACGTATTATTGGTTGCAGTCATTCATGTGAAGCCTCGAACCATGACGAAAAGCCATAAATGAAATCAAATTGTCACCATGACTGGACCAGGCTTTGACTTAATACCAACTTATTTGCTTGGGAGAAAAATACACGAGCTCCAATGACTCTAGTAGAAACAAAATATGCTATGATGCCCCGCCTCTATTTGGCCAATTTCGGGTCCAACCCTACATACGTAGTTGTAATCTTAATCAGAAGACGACTTTACGACAAAATGTAATAGACCATAAACTTGGGCAAATTTGAGCACATTGATGTATTGTCGGCCAACAGGCTCCGTTTTTCCGAAGTAGTGTACTAGACAGACCCCCCCCCCCACATATCCACATCCACACAAAAAATAATGCTTTGGGACAATGTCCAAAACTAAACTAGATTAATGACAACATTAACTGAACGGAGATGAGGGGTCCTCAGTCCTATCAAGAAGTTTTCACTGTATAAAAATGACAGTTTTTTGCCGAAGTTGATCGTGCATCTACATACAAGACAAGGGTGTCCCGTCCAATTTCATGGTTTTACTCGAAAAAAAAACCTCATAATCAGATGGATTATAAATCAGAATCGACGTGGGGACCCCAAAAGGCCAAACATGTCAATGTCCAAGTTTGATTAACTGACACATACGAGTCCGATACTGTACATACAGCCATGCTTTATAGTTGGTCTACATAATGAAAAAAATGTGTGCGTGTGATCCAACTGGTCTGGCCATTTCTTTCTCCTCATCTCGAACGCGTACGCCCTTCCGTCCCCTTTTCCGTCTCCAGGCAAATTACTTTGCAGTTCAACCCCCTCCCTTCATCCTCGGGGGTGAGATACACACAATACGGCGATTCCTTCTCCATTCTCTCGTTTCCCCAGGGGGATTTCAGAAAACTGAGAAGAGAAATTTGTCAATGTTTTGTGCACGGAGTACGAACTGAAAACTCTCCGTGGGTTTCGTCTCACCCTTAAGGGTTGTGCTCTAGGTTCTTAATGAACAGAGGGATTCCAATATCAAGTTCGTTGGGGGCCATGATGCTTCGAATCATAGATATCGAGGGCCTTCAAATTGAAAAACAAAGCGAATTTCACCGCTCGTCTCGGAGGGAAAATATCATCCATTTTTCACTCCCATTTCCCCTCCGCCATCTTCTCCGTTCGTTCGGTCTTCATCATCAAAACAATTACTCAGCCAAACATCACCATGATCATCATGATCTCCATCATGGTTCGAAATCCCAATGATCACTTACGTTGCACATCCAATTTAAGCGTTGTCTCTGAGGGCTCGCCAAAACCGTTGTCGGCTGAGCAGATGTAGTTGCCGGAATGGTGTCTGGACACACTGGTGTAGGTGAAGGAGAGTCCTCGGATGAACTCCTCACCACTTGGCATCTTCCGCTCTCGACGATGCCACTTCACCTCGGGTTGAGGATTCCCTTTGGTCACTTGACAAGCCAATGTGACGGATTCGCCCGTTTGAGCCACGATCAGGCCGCTCTCTGGGATGGACACTACCTCGGGTCGAACTGGAATGGGGATTGGAAGAGAGAGAAGAAAAAAAAGAACCGTGAGTGAGTAAATAAACAGACCGAGGCGGCGAAGGTTTCATAGCGAAGCCCAAAAATGATAATCCGACATCAAAGAGCCCATCATGAATACGCAGCTATTGGGATAATCCCTTCGGCCGCGTGTTGGTTTTTTGTGGCCGGGTTCTTTCGTCACCTTGCCAATCAGATTAAAATCGACCATCTCACATCTGACAAAACGAAAACATGTCCAAGATTGGAATTCCTGACGAAAAAGGACTCTCGAGAGTATTGTAGAATTGTAGATATAGGAAAGTGTGTAGAAGGTTCATTCCTTTTTTCCCAGGCAGATTGTTCCATCTAATTAGAGCCCACTGCTCACAAACAAGTCCTGATCGACAGTCATGATGATCTGGGGGTGATTACCTCATAAATAAATACCATGGGTGCACTTTGGGAAAGAAATCCCCGCTCCACGAAACCAATGAATGCCATCCAATGATAACGAGACGCATATGGGCGAGTGGCACACGTTCAAAACCCAAGCGGGTGGGTGACATGTTATCTCTCCCAGCTACTACAAAACAGCATTCATCTCCGTCCCACGTATTGTATAATGGTGATCATGAATTAAATACAGACCACAACGGAGACCATAGTTTAATACACGGGCGCTTTGGCCATGGAAGTGCATTTCACGAAGATAATTCCACACTCCCAAGCCAGCATGATTGACATGTTGTAGTACGTACATCCATCGCAAAGGACCACTCGGCACCAGTTTAGTGACAGGCCATAATTATTGATGCCAAAACCGTCCCACACCACAAACGCTTTGTAATGGGGCCATCCATGTTGACGAACCTGTATCGATCTGCTATTGATTTCGGATTCATTATGGTTCACTCACAACCGAATGTCTATCTGTGTACAGTGGTACGAGTGGTGCGGGGTATTATGGGGAATGGGGATGACACAAAAAGATGGGACCATTCTGGAGCGCCTGATGCGAGCGAAAATGCGGTGACTGAAAAACGATTAATTTGGGTTGGAAAGAGACAAGCCGTTGAAAGTGGACGTAATCAGCAGCCGGAAAAGAATCGCAACCAGCGGAGATTTCAGTGCCCCGTTGACCTCTTTTGAAGTCCAGGTTTTGAACAGGAACCAAAAGCATTAATCTTAATCAGGGAACATAATGAGTCCTCCTGTCAAAGTTGGCGAATGAATATTTTTGGCAGTTAAGACAACCCCTAATTTGGAGGCGAACTGGGAGGCTAAAAGTTGTTTACACTAACATGCCAACATTTGATGGTAATGATATCCGTATCAAATGGACCATTAGTATCGTAAAACCCCTTGCTGTTGATCACACAGTTCCCCAAAGGTACGATTTCAAAATCATTATTTGAGCGTTCACCAAAATAAACACTCTTTCACTTTTTTTCGTTTCGGATAAACCTCTGGATGTTCATTACTGTACTGATAACATCAGTCAATTACAATTACAATGGATGATATTTCAAAACGGAGCCAGCGAAAGCTGCAATTTACTCTGAAATTGACAGAAGATCTCAAAGATTGTATCCCAGAAGTTCTCGCGGAAACCTGAATCAGTTAAAACCCGAATAGCTGCTCTTTTCTACAGTGAGATGAGGGGGTAGGTAACTGAGCCCAGGAAAACACGATTTCATGACTAGATTGGTATTTCTCTTTTGGGCACCTGTCACTGCAGTGATTGAGGTAGAAGAATCGGTCTGATTATATGACATGATTAGGGGAGAAAACATCGGGTTTTTTCTCACCCTTTGGAGTTTTGAGCGCACCATATATGAGCTCGCCAACGGGCACAAATCTGACGAGAAAGAACATCCCAAAACTTATGAAATGAGATGAGAACAAGTCGTTGGTGGCAGCCAAGGCGAAATTCGTGATTTCCAACAGCCTGTCTAGACGTGTCAAATGGAAGCTCACGCCATCTTCAACATGGTCGGTCCCAAAAAAACGCACAACAGAACGAGTCGTCTTCATCCTGTCGGTTCAATAATGAAATGCTTCCTTACCTCATTGACTTGATGGGAGCGTTTTTTGCGCTCTCCTCGTCAAAATGAGGGTGGGGTAAAAAGTGTACGAGTGTTGGTAGTACATACGGTACTTATCCAATGCATGGAGATTGGACATTCTGGGTTTCAGAGAAGTTCCACCTTCAGGTGTATTTCCACTAGAGAACAATGCGAAACGTGTTTACTCTAGCTTTTTTTTCTTCTCCCGCATCCTAGGCTAATGAGTTGTTCCAAGATCCCAGGAAATGGCCAATATGTTCTCCTCACTCATAAGTCAAATAAGGCAAATGTAGCCACGTGTTTGTGGCGAGCAGCTTATTAATCGTCAATGCTCTAAATGGCGGTCCGAAAACACGAGATCTCATGATTATGACCTCAAATACACAAGTCTAAGTTGTTCATATGAGACTTTTGACACGAGTCAATCATTAATTTTCCTGTCTTCTTTTCAGAGGGGAACACTGCACTAAGAGGAGACGGAGGAAGAATCGGAGGGAAAAGCCAAAGCTCAGTCTTCCCCCATACTACTACTACATACTACCTCTGCTATGAATGTGAGTAATGTGAAAGTGGTCAACAACATCGCTTAATGAAACGGATGAAATTGCAAGAATACGGAAAACACAACCATTAACGCCATTACGTCATCACCATCATGAAACCAAAGGAAGAACCTCGTCGATCCAATCCAATTCCATCAGGAGGGGGTGGATTGGCTTCGGTCTTCCCTGGAAAAAATCCCCCGACCTTCTGTTAAGAGGCAACAAAAAGCCAGAGAAGGAAGCAAAATAAGAATTGGAATGCAATGCTCCAATGACAGAGGAAAAGGTCCCAGGAAGCTTATATTATGTAGAGGGAGTTGAAAATATATATTATTATTTTTTTCACCCGGATTTACATCCTATTTGCATTGCATTCCCGTTTTAATGCCGGTAACAAAATCAGTGATGCATACGGGGTGCTGAGTATTGATTTCCTTACTAGTGAATGGGGGAAATGGCTCCAACAGTTCCCATAACTTCAGGTTCCTAAAGAGCAGAAAGAGACCAACCAGACCACGAACAATCCCCTCAATTTACCCAATTTCAACCCCCTAAAGTTTAATGCCCTCCCAAATGCAAGCATGTGCAAATTTATCACTGGAAAGCCAAGGGACACATTCCACCCTCTCATTGGATAAAGTAAGATTCTGTGTGGAACTGATTGGGGACCATTGGCATCCAATCCAACTGGTTCCCTCTCAGATAAGTTGAAACCTGGGAAAAGTCCAGCCCTATGATCTATGATTTCGATTCCTTTGGCGTGGGTATTTATCATCCAGAAATACGTGCAATTCGTGGAACTACCGCAATAAATAAAAGCCATTGCCAAGTGTACAAGCAAGTGGGATCAGTCAGGTTTGAAGGGACTGGGGGGACGAGAGGTGGGGTTGCTTCTGGGAATGGGACAGGTGTGGGATATCGAGAATTAATTATGGAACGAGTCGCCGGGAGATTTATTGACCCAGATTAGCGAGATGTGGCATTGTAGATGGACTGGCTGGCCTCTTATGGCTATCAAAAACAAGACAAAGATTCATCGCTTTTGGAGTCTTGTGACAACTTGATTGGTCACAAGACAGAAGACAGGAGATGAATGGAACATTAAATGAAATGAGTTTGATCCCATGGAAACCGTCTAATCCCATCGTGTTGACACCGATCATGCCACACAAACCGAGAAGTAGCGTTAAAGCGAGTGAAAAAGGTGCTGAGTGGGCCAAAAAATTGCGACAAAAGCAAGCTCATCAGAATTCAGCGGCATTAATGAACCCGGGAATACCAAATGGCCAAAGTCAACGGGACTCCAGTTTACAACTTCGAGAATACGGTGAATATTTCTTGAGCTTAATGATGTGCAGTCCCAGTTGAAGCGATTGATTGTTGGTTGAAGGACTTGGTTGTATGCACTATGTGTTTGCTCAAAAGTCTGGCGACGGCAATGCGCATTGCACGAAACCCAGGGTAATCTCCAAGGGCTTTTACGACACCTTTGTGAAAACTATACGACCACTGAGACAACATTTGGGACCATGGGGAGACCGAGAGGTAAAAAAAGGTCCTGGCCTGCAATTAGCTCTCCTTTTAGTCAGATCACATTTCAAGCATTTTTTAGCTCCATGGTAATATCAGTAAGACTTTGAGATGGGGCAGTAAGCTTTGTTTTCCAATAAGCATCTGTCCGATGGAAATTTTTTTGATGAAGCCTTTTAATCACCTCGAACAGCAAAAAAAGTAGAGTCTGTCAGCTTCTCATGTTTGCACAACGTATTTAAGCCCTTCGCATGTTTCCACCTTTTTGCTTGGGCTTTACGAAATTTCCAGCTTCAAATCTAAGAGTTCCCTTCAGCTAGAGGGGAAGAAACAAACTCTCATTGTTGACTCGTATAACCTAAGATTTGAATTACAAGCGTATCAATGAAGGCAATTCGTGTCGTCTTCCTCCAGTTGGGAAGCTGGAGTCATCCAAGTGGAATCAATGAAAGGCGCAACCCACACCATCTCAACTACATACGTATTGCATGTAGGGCGAGAATTCCCAATCCAAGTGGAATTTTTCCATTCCAGAGCCTTAACCTTCCTCGACGAGGTAAATAAGTGCATCAGATCCGACGTTTGTCGAAGACATTTGGGAACTGTTCAAAGTTTGGTCGGAAGAACAGCGCTGTCATGGACACGCTTCAAGTGGATAAAGAGACTGGAGACAACTTGGAGGAGACAAAAGAGGAGAATCATGCTTGAACAACGTGTGTCAGAATGGTCTCACTTCGTTCGTTCATTGATTTCCAAAGCGGTAAACCCAGTAAATTTGTCCCTTAGTCGCTGTTTTGGACCATTTGAAGGGTTTCAATCACCTTCACTCAGAAATCAATCGAGACATGTACGCGTACTTGTAATCTTGCTATGGGTCCTTATTCTTGAGCATGTACAGTACAGTCCTATTTCCGTCGATCAATTGATCCCATTCTCAATCACAATCAAAGTTAGCCACCCTCCTCCCGTTCCTCTTTCTCCTCTTCTGCTTGAGTTGTGATTGGTAGCCAGATCCCGAAGCGTTTCGTGATCTCCAATGTTGTAATGGCCTTTCACCAAGTGGACAAATGAAGTTAGTTCAGGGAAGCGTGAAAAAACAAGCTTACTAGGTACTATTTCATCTCGTTTCCTTTTCAGGCGTGCACCCGCTTCTCTTGACTTTTCCGGCCAGGACTTGTTGATGTCTTAAATTACCAATCATACGACCGACCCGCCGATGGCTATGAGGCCAGTAAAAAAATGTCCAGACAATTACGGCACGATCTCTCATCGGATGAATTACGATGAATGCTCTCATCTCTCCTCGATCTCTAGGATACCGCAAACACTACAAACTATACCGAGAGCAATTTTCATTGGCAAGCCCAGCGTTGTGGTTATTACTACTCGTCCAACACAACAGAAAAGGCATCATCGAGCGAGTCCTGTGTGGGTTGTTCCCCTAGACGTATCTACTTATATAGTAGGTGCATACCAACCAAGCCAGTGGCTTACTGTGTGCACTACCAATTGGATAGATGGCAGACCAACAAACCAGCCAACGGACGAACGGACGGAGGAGAAGAGAGAAAACAGGAAATTAGGTTTCGTTGTTGTCTTTTGAATGGCATAGACATTGGAGTTCATTGTGTAAAGGACCTGCTGCTGGTTGGCATAATGCAAAACGCCTTGTTTGACTACTCGCGAGAGCCTCCCATTTAGAACCAAGATGATGCTGTTCCATGTGCAGTAGTCGAAACTAGCACCTCCAAACACATTCCCTCACCCTGATATGTGTGGAGTAGATGGAGTAATGGTTGGCTACTTATAGATTTGCCTGATAATCTCTCGTATAACTTACTTCCGTTGGACGGGTGGACTGGATCTGTGTGTTGTGACGTGGAGGGCAAACTCAAGCTAGATAGAGGAAGTGAAGATGGTTTCAACAGGTTCCTTCCGGACAGTTTACACCTTCAATCGAATTAACACACCCTCCTCGTGGTTGATACGATCAAAACCACTTGGCTTTGAATTATTGAGTACTTTGACCCCCTCTACCCTCATCCTGATATTGAATGGTAAAGTCCATTTGAACGGAAATCACCACTTCTTTCCTTTGAACAACAAGTCTCCGGAGGTCCATGGTGGTCATAGAGGTCTTTCGCATCTCTGGCTCCCTTTCCATTGGGATTGATGTGCTGACTCAAAACGCCTTTTGGTGGAAAAGAGCCGAGACGGCCACCACTGGACTGGATTGGACCCGACGTACGTACGTACATAAAGTAATAGTAAAGAGACGAAGCACCCGGCAAAAGGGACCACGGGGTAAGAAGTAGAAGACGAAGAGGAAAGGAAAACTTGGGGAGTAAGCGAAGATGGAAGGACCCTTCATCTTTTGGGGTCCACTCCTTGCCCTCCATCCATCCAAATAGAGGTGGTTTGAGGGGAGATTTTACTCATCACACGAACTAGCTGATGGCCAGAACCAGAGAAAATTGAGAAGGAGGAGGAGGAGGAGGCCATGGACTTGGGGATTTCTCTCTTCTCGCATTTATATCCTCGGCCAACCAACCGACTGACCAAACCTCATCAGCTAGACTTGTTTCCAAGATCCAACCTAGTGCCAGATTGGACAGTAAATCACTGTGTTTAAGGTGGCACTTCCTTCAATCTTTAAGGGCAATTCAAAAGCCTGGGATCTATTCAGTGGAACACGGGTCTCCGTCCCATTTCCAAAGTGTAGTACGTAGGGAAAGTCTTTGTTCGAAATGATTGCTCACGATTGCACGAGTTGTCCGCGACACAAATCCATCTTCCATCATTTTCCATGAACAATCTCAACCCCCAGCCAGTTTTTCTTCCATCCCTCCGTTGCTCTCGCGCTCAGATCGACTACTCGATCTGTGGA
>NC_081450.1:14324314-14345640 GCF_007210705.1 Tigriopus californicus | reverse complement strand
CTACATTTGCCTTATTGGACATTCTGGGTTTCAGAGAAGTTCCACCTTCAGGTGTATTTCCACTAGAGAACAATGCGAAACGTGTTTACTCTAGCTTTTTTTTCTTCTCCCGCATCCTAGGCTAATGAGTTGTTCCAAGATCCCAGGAAATGGCCAATATGTTCTCCTCACTCATAAGTCAAATAAGGCAAATGTAGCCACGTGTTTGTGGCGAGCAGCTTATTAATCGTCAATGCTCTAAATGGCGGTCCGAAAACACGAGATCTCATGATTATGACCTCAAATACACAAGTCTAAGTTGTTCATATGAGACTTTTGACACGAGTCAATCATTAATTTTCCTGTCTTCTTTTCAGAGGGGAACACTGCACTAAGAGGAGACGGAGGAAGAATCGGAGGGAAAAGCCAAAGCTCAGTCTTCCCCCATACTACTACTACATACTACCTCTGCTATGAATGTGAGTAATGTGAAAGTGGTCAACAACATCGCTTAATGAAACGGATGAAATTGCAAGAATACGGAAAACACAACCATTAACGCCATTACGTCATCACCATCATGAAACCAAAGGAAGAACCTCGTCGATCCAATCCAATTCCATCAGGAGGGGGTGGATTGGCTTCGGTCTTCCCTGGAAAAAATCCCCCGACCTTCTGTTAAGAGGCAACAAAAAGCCAGAGAAGGAAGCAAAATAAGAATTGGAATGCAATGCTCCAATGACAGAGGAAAAGGTCCCAGGAAGCTTATATTATGTAGAGGGAGTTGAAAATATATATTATTATTTTTTTCACCCGGATTTACATCCTATTTGCATTGCATTCCCGTTTTAATGCCGGTAACAAAATCAGTGATGCATACGGGGTGCTGAGTATTGATTTCCTTACTAGTGAATGGGGGAAATGGCTCCAACAGTTCCCATAACTTCAGGTTCCTAAAGAGCAGAAAGAGACCAACCAGACCACGAACAATCCCCTCAATTTACCCAATTTCAACCCCCTAAAGTTTAATGCCCTCCCAAATGCAAGCATGTGCAAATTTATCACTGGAAAGCCAAGGGACACATTCCACCCTCTCATTGGATAAAGTAAGATTCTGTGTGGAACTGATTGGGGACCATTGGCATCCAATCCAACTGGTTCCCTCTCAGATAAGTTGAAACCTGGGAAAAGTCCAGCCCTATGATCTATGATTTCGATTCCTTTGGCGTGGGTATTTATCATCCAGAAATACGTGCAATTCGTGGAACTACCGCAATAAATAAAAGCCATTGCCAAGTGTACAAGCAAGTGGGATCAGTCAGGTTTGAAGGGACTGGGGGGACGAGAGGTGGGGTTGCTTCTGGGAATGGGACAGGTGTGGGATATCGAGAATTAATTATGGAACGAGTCGCCGGGAGATTTATTGACCCAGATTAGCGAGATGTGGCATTGTAGATGGACTGGCTGGCCTCTTATGGCTATCAAAAACAAGACAAAGATTCATCGCTTTTGGAGTCTTGTGACAACTTGATTGGTCACAAGACAGAAGACAGGAGATGAATGGAACATTAAATGAAATGAGTTTGATCCCATGGAAACCGTCTAATCCCATCGTGTTGACACCGATCATGCCACACAAACCGAGAAGTAGCGTTAAAGCGAGTGAAAAAGGTGCTGAGTGGGCCAAAAAATTGCGACAAAAGCAAGCTCATCAGAATTCAGCGGCATTAATGAACCCGGGAATACCAAATGGCCAAAGTCAACGGGACTCCAGTTTACAACTTCGAGAATACGGTGAATATTTCTTGAGCTTAATGATGTGCAGTCCCAGTTGAAGCGATTGATTGTTGGTTGAAGGACTTGGTTGTATGCACTATGTGTTTGCTCAAAAGTCTGGCGACGGCAATGCGCATTGCACGAAACCCAGGGTAATCTCCAAGGGCTTTTACGACACCTTTGTGAAAACTATACGACCACTGAGACAACATTTGGGACCATGGGGAGACCGAGAGGTAAAAAAAGGTCCTGGCCTGCAATTAGCTCTCCTTTTAGTCAGATCACATTTCAAGCATTTTTTAGCTCCATGGTAATATCAGTAAGACTTTGAGATGGGGCAGTAAGCTTTGTTTTCCAATAAGCATCTGTCCGATGGAAATTTTTTTGATGAAGCCTTTTAATCACCTCGAACAGCAAAAAAAGTAGAGTCTGTCAGCTTCTCATGTTTGCACAACGTATTTAAGCCCTTCGCATGTTTCCACCTTTTTGCTTGGGCTTTACGAAATTTCCAGCTTCAAATCTAAGAGTTCCCTTCAGCTAGAGGGGAAGAAACAAACTCTCATTGTTGACTCGTATAACCTAAGATTTGAATTACAAGCGTATCAATGAAGGCAATTCGTGTCGTCTTCCTCCAGTTGGGAAGCTGGAGTCATCCAAGTGGAATCAATGAAAGGCGCAACCCACACCATCTCAACTACATACGTATTGCATGTAGGGCGAGAATTCCCAATCCAAGTGGAATTTTTCCATTCCAGAGCCTTAACCTTCCTCGACGAGGTAAATAAGTGCATCAGATCCGACGTTTGTCGAAGACATTTGGGAACTGTTCAAAGTTTGGTCGGAAGAACAGCGCTGTCATGGACACGCTTCAAGTGGATAAAGAGACTGGAGACAACTTGGAGGAGACAAAAGAGGAGAATCATGCTTGAACAACGTGTGTCAGAATGGTCTCACTTCGTTCGTTCATTGATTTCCAAAGCGGTAAACCCAGTAAATTTGTCCCTTAGTCGCTGTTTTGGACCATTTGAAGGGTTTCAATCACCTTCACTCAGAAATCAATCGAGACATGTACGCGTACTTGTAATCTTGCTATGGGTCCTTATTCTTGAGCATGTACAGTACAGTCCTATTTCCGTCGATCAATTGATCCCATTCTCAATCACAATCAAAGTTAGCCACCCTCCTCCCGTTCCTCTTTCTCCTCTTCTGCTTGAGTTGTGATTGGTAGCCAGATCCCGAAGCGTTTCGTGATCTCCAATGTTGTAATGGCCTTTCACCAAGTGGACAAATGAAGTTAGTTCAGGGAAGCGTGAAAAAACAAGCTTACTAGGTACTATTTCATCTCGTTTCCTTTTCAGGCGTGCACCCGCTTCTCTTGACTTTTCCGGCCAGGACTTGTTGATGTCTTAAATTACCAATCATACGACCGACCCGCCGATGGCTATGAGGCCAGTAAAAAAATGTCCAGACAATTACGGCACGATCTCTCATCGGATGAATTACGATGAATGCTCTCATCTCTCCTCGATCTCTAGGATACCGCAAACACTACAAACTATACCGAGAGCAATTTTCATTGGCAAGCCCAGCGTTGTGGTTATTACTACTCGTCCAACACAACAGAAAAGGCATCATCGAGCGAGTCCTGTGTGGGTTGTTCCCCTAGACGTATCTACTTATATAGTAGGTGCATACCAACCAAGCCAGTGGCTTACTGTGTGCACTACCAATTGGATAGATGGCAGACCAACAAACCAGCCAACGGACGAACGGACGGAGGAGAAGAGAGAAAACAGGAAATTAGGTTTCGTTGTTGTCTTTTGAATGGCATAGACATTGGAGTTCATTGTGTAAAGGACCTGCTGCTGGTTGGCATAATGCAAAACGCCTTGTTTGACTACTCGCGAGAGCCTCCCATTTAGAACCAAGATGATGCTGTTCCATGTGCAGTAGTCGAAACTAGCACCTCCAAACACATTCCCTCACCCTGATATGTGTGGAGTAGATGGAGTAATGGTTGGCTACTTATAGATTTGCCTGATAATCTCTCGTATAACTTACTTCCGTTGGACGGGTGGACTGGATCTGTGTGTTGTGACGTGGAGGGCAAACTCAAGCTAGATAGAGGAAGTGAAGATGGTTTCAACAGGTTCCTTCCGGACAGTTTACACCTTCAATCGAATTAACACACCCTCCTCGTGGTTGATACGATCAAAACCACTTGGCTTTGAATTATTGAGTACTTTGACCCCCTCTACCCTCATCCTGATATTGAATGGTAAAGTCCATTTGAACGGAAATCACCACTTCTTTCCTTTGAACAACAAGTCTCCGGAGGTCCATGGTGGTCATAGAGGTCTTTCGCATCTCTGGCTCCCTTTCCATTGGGATTGATGTGCTGACTCAAAACGCCTTTTGGTGGAAAAGAGCCGAGACGGCCACCACTGGACTGGATTGGACCCGACGTACGTACGTACATAAAGTAATAGTAAAGAGACGAAGCACCCGGCAAAAGGGACCACGGGGTAAGAAGTAGAAGACGAAGAGGAAAGGAAAACTTGGGGAGTAAGCGAAGATGGAAGGACCCTTCATCTTTTGGGGTCCACTCCTTGCCCTCCATCCATCCAAATAGAGGTGGTTTGAGGGGAGATTTTACTCATCACACGAACTAGCTGATGGCCAGAACCAGAGAAAATTGAGAAGGAGGAGGAGGAGGAGGCCATGGACTTGGGGATTTCTCTCTTCTCGCATTTATATCCTCGGCCAACCAACCGACTGACCAAACCTCATCAGCTAGACTTGTTTCCAAGATCCAACCTAGTGCCAGATTGGACAGTAAATCACTGTGTTTAAGGTGGCACTTCCTTCAATCTTTAAGGGCAATTCAAAAGCCTGGGATCTATTCAGTGGAACACGGGTCTCCGTCCCATTTCCAAAGTGTAGTACGTAGGGAAAGTCTTTGTTCGAAATGATTGCTCACGATTGCACGAGTTGTCCGCGACACAAATCCATCTTCCATCATTTTCCATGAACAATCTCAACCCCCAGCCAGTTTTTCTTCCATCCCTCCGTTGCTCTCGCGCTCAGATCGACTACTCGATCTGTGGACTATATACAACTCTTCTCTGAGCTTGTCTCAAAATAACCCTTCGAATCCCATCCACTCAGTCAAGTCGTCCCTTGGTGATGTGGATCAATGGACCTGGGAACACCAATTCCACTCATAATGGATCTCGCACATCGCCTATGGAACCTGTCTAGACGCTGAAAAGAGCCAATCTTGATTCAATCCACTTCTGGCCTTCTCCATCTTTTCAACAGACAATCCTCGGT
Organism: Tigriopus californicus; assembly: GCF_007210705.1. NCBI lineage: Eukaryota > Metazoa > Arthropoda > Copepoda > Harpacticoida > Harpacticidae > Tigriopus > Tigriopus californicus. The sequence goes on along the minus strand of NC_081450.1, from coordinate 14,340,552 downwards.
AATACTTTCTCAGAGATCGATCAGAATTCCAAAGTTCATCAGAAGCTTTATCCTCAGCTTTTCGAATCCAGTCACTGCGGAAATCCAGGAGGCCATTATTCCCGTTGGATTTCCGATCCTCGTTCTGACCATTCGTCCACTACTCCTTCATTCGACAAAGTTTGTTAATCACAACCATTCTCAACCCACATCTATCTAAATCTAGTGTATCATTTCTTTGTTTATTGGAAATGGACCATCGCGATCTGTCATTGTTCTCAAATAGACCGAATGTGCTCCCGCAGATCATAGATCAATGCACATGAACCCGGTTGTCTTCGTATAGTCATGTGCACTATTATTGTATGTACATTGCAACCCACAATGCTCGAGGCACAATGGATCACTGGACTTTGACGGAAAACCAACGCCAAAATTACCCTAAGGCGGTGTTGATAACACGTTATCACATAACGCAAACATACAGAAGCTTTTGGTGTGGGAAAAATAAATATCATACATGGCATCTGGCCGCCAGCCAACGAGCTTTGTCATTGTGGACTCATTGGAACACGTATAGGATCGGGAGGAAGTTTCCGTGAAATCGTTCGCAATACAGATGGGTTTGCGTATCTGTTATTGAACTTTTTTCCATGCCTGTTCAGTAAGGTTCTGGTATTGCCCATCTTCTACCCCCCCACCCCCTTCTGGAAAGGCTGTAATGGAACATTTGTAAGCCTGGTAGTTTGCATGGAATCAGATTAAAGCAAGAACCCACCCTCCAATGTCCAGGACAAGGCGAGGGGCTGAAATCGGAGAGAGAACCGGGATGGATCTTTGCTTCTCCTACCAGAAATCCAACCAACCTTGATCCCCTCCTAATCCTGACCTCTTCTCACTTGGGTGCCACAAAATCCCCTTCCTCTTCTCAGGCGGCGGCATGTACATTGTACACCCTAAAGTACATACTACATAGAGGTTGCAAATCATATCAAAGTCGAGGGTTTGGACCACTTCTTCATCGCTCAAGTAATTGAAACCGGGTGCACTTTTTTTCATCAAGCCAAGAGCTGTCTTTGAACCTCCAAAACACCATCTTTATCAATTTTCTCATATAAACCCTCTAAAGGAGAAAAAAGGAACGGAGGGTGCAGAAACGTCTACATACCTCCGTCCCAATTTGAATATCAATTCAAGCGGACACGAGAAAATTCCAATCCAATCCACCAACCCCTCTGGTTGGTTTCTGCCTGAAGAGGAAGAACACCAGGAAGGCACAAATACGATATCTTCCCACAAATTATGGACGTTGTTGTACGTACCAGTTCCGAGAAGATAGAACATTCCTCCGTCCGTCTGCTTGTCCGTCCATCGGTCTGTCGATGTCCAGTTCAGTCAAATTACCGCTTCAAATATGCACCCCCTTTGCCCGGGATCCCTAATTCCGTCCAGCAGCCATTTTAGAACACTAGACGGACCCCATATGGAGCCTAACTGTCCACTGAAAGTGCCTGAGAAACTCCAACAATGGATTTTATATCCTCTCTACGCTCTTGGTCCGTGTTGCTTTGCCTTTTAAGAGGGAGGCACATGTGTGGGTGGACATTGGACAAGTTTTAATCTCGAACAAAGTTTCCAATGACACACGCACAGTGCGTCTCTTGGGACCGATTGCGCCCTCGTATGAAATACTCTGCTAGACAGGAGGGAGAACCAAATTGGAAACTTGATCTCCACATTCAAGTAGTATGTTCACTTCAACAGAACTGAATAGAATTGATATACGGGTCTACTCGTCATGTTTGAAGGTGCAGAAGCCTCAAAGTGTGGCTGGGATCAAGTCAAATTAGGAAGATGAGATGAGCTTCAACCACCACCACGTGAGGGAACATTCTCTTATGTACCTATACTACTCGTACACCTCAAACACAACACAAGCGAGGTGGCCATTGTGAGAGAAATGGAACACTCGCCCACGGAACCGTATCACATGTGTAAGTCGTAATTTTGAATTGGAGTCGTGCGTGTCGCACATTATTCATGGCTTTGACCGCCCACCCAGGACCCAGCAAAGCCTTGACGTTCTCTCATTGACAAACCTTCGCCCAGTTTTACAATTATTGGGTGGTCATTAGGAAGAGTAATGTCAAGGCTTTTCGATTTTGTATTCGTTCTCATATCGATCTTGGGTCGTCAAATTCACTCTGGTGGGATATGCTCGCGAAAACCATCTCATAAACCATATTGATTACCTTCAAGGTGGGAACACCAAGCCGTGAATGTTCAAGAGAGAGTCAAGTCAGACTAACAAGAGCAACTGTTCGGAAAATGTGAAACTGCTGAGAGTAACTTTGTAATGAGTTACGACTGAGTCATCGAACCTCTTGGGTGGGGAGGAGCGAGAAATTTGGACACTAATCCACCCTTCATTTTCGTGGACCAATGACTTGATCCCATTGAACGAAAAGAGAGGAAGGAAGGAACGAGGGAGAGAGAAAGGACCGTCCCAAACGAGAAGACGACGAAGTGATCCAAGTGGAACGCCCCAAAGTGATGGAACAAGGGGGAATATGTTTCCTTCACTTCATTAAAATGCCAAGCGTTTCAAACGAGCGAAACCGGATCTCGTTTCAAGAATTTAATTGCCTTCCAGAAATGGAAATTAATTCCCCGGATTCCGTTCATAAAAGACCCGGTTGATTGACGCTCGGGAACAGTATGGAACAAAGCTAGCATTGATCACAAAGAGAATGATCCAAATGATTTCTTTGGATTACTTACCTCTAATCTTGATCGTGTGGTGAATCTCTGAAGGCTGAAAAGTGGAGATTTGACACGTGTAGTTGCCGGCATCGCTTTGATCGGCCAAACTGATGACCAGAGTGTTGCCATTCTCCTCAGATTCCAATTGATAACGATTGTCCTTCTCCACCATTTGCTTGCCCACCGCCAAGATGGAATCACCTTTCTTCCACAGCAAAACGAAACCCTCTGAAATGAATGGAAAAAGACAAAGCATTAGAACGAATTTGACGCCAAATAGCGATGGCAATTTTTTATTGGGGTTAAAAGGCTCTGGCGTCGATCAATTTGTCTACAAATTAAGCTATTGAAGTGGAGCACCACGCATTATTGAAACTGACAGAAAAAAAACACCAACTCGGACAGATCGTTTTTATGGCCAATGAGAGCTATAAATGACCAACAGTCAACTCATATTCGAACTAGCAGTCTCCCAAAAAACTAATAAGCCAAAGTCCACTCAATTGGTCGTTCAGTGCATTCGAAAAGGTCACAGATGGACGAGAGTCATAAAGATTGTTGTCTCAACGTGATTATGACTTTGTTACTAGTAACAGGTGGATTGGATACTAGATAGATACGTAGATGATAAAGACATGTCGGTATACTACTCGTGCACAATCTATGGTTCTAACGGAAGTGGTCGTGAAAGAAGAGAAGCCATGCATGTTCCCTTTCATCTGGCCACGTCTAGACTCGTTGGATCCACCAAAGTGTCGACGACTTATACACGAGAGACCAGATTGAGAGAGTCAAACATCCAGAGAGAGAATCCAAATACAATAAAAAGAGACTGTAATAACGATGTTTCAAAAGTTGACACTCCAATCTGAATCAAGATGGTGGTGGCGGGTGCGATCCAGAACCCTTGCTGCGCGCTCTTCCATAGTCTCCCAATAGGGCACGATGTGGTACAAGGGTCGTCAAATCAAGAGATGGCAAGTGAGATGAAAGGTTATCTCTTCAATGGTCGAGCCATTCTCCCTCTTGCCAACGACTAGCTTCTTTGTCATCTGAGACATCATTGCTCATTCAAAAAAATGTCCCCCCCCCTTCTCTTTCACTCTATTCCATATCGCACCCTGAGGTTCAAGAATGGCCATAATACATTCCTTTGGAATCCCCTCAAAATCTAATTTCACTTTGATTTAGGCCAAGGAGAATGCAACAGAATTCCACCGAATTGCCAGGTGTCACCCGCCGTGCAGCTAAGGTGTGATTTGACAAAATGCTCAACTTCTCCACCCGCCGCCCAGGCGTGGACCGACCACCTTGGTCGATGAAAATTCGTGATCAAACTTTTCTTCATTGCTTGACTCTCTCGCTCTTTCTGTCTCTCTCCATGAGGTGAGATGTGACTGGTGAGGTGAGGCCAAAAGCTTCCAAATTCCAATGTTTTATTCATTGCATGTCTTCTATGTAGTCTAGGACGCTGGCAGCTCCGGCCGGTCGTTCTCCCCTTCAGATGATAAGATGAATACCAACAAGCTCTTCGTGGCCTCTCCTTGATGGATTTCTTTGGACCATCAAAATATGGCCAAATTCCACCCCCTCTTGATATGGCCATGACACAAGAAGACGGACGGACGGACGGATGAACGGACGGACCTCAATAACAATAATGGGAAATTGGTGCTTCCTGGTGGGCTGGTGGCCAGCCATTTGGGAAACACGTAGAATACAGTCGTGCACTGCCGATCGATATTTCGCCATTATGCCAGTAATGAAGATGTTTTGACATGACACCGACAAACGCCATTCACCAAATGGTAACAACGCGCCATTGTCTACCTAGAGTGCTTAAGAAGCAACAAAGAGGTGTCAATAGCCCAAGCAAATGGCAAGCCAGGAAACGCACATTCACACCTTCAACACCCCTTGTATCCCGTCATGTTTTCATTCCCCAACCCCTTCTTCATCCTCCTCATCAGAAAAAAAGGATTTCAGAGACACTCAAAACATTGGCCAAGAATGCCATTGAAACCGTAACTCTCTTGATCATGACAGGCTTCAAGCTCTTTTTAAAGCAGGTGCAGATCGCTCAGTGAAGCTGTCAGAGAGTTGGTGATGGGCAGGAAGTTTGAGATTAAGTCTCCTAATATCAAGACCACGTTCCTTGTCTCAGTTTGTAACGTATTCGCCTAAACAAATACGGCCATTTTTGGATATGGCGTGCTTATATAAGAGCCGCAATTGAATCATATATCGAAGCCAATACTAAATGTATAGTGTGTGCACACGTGGACACTTATTGAGTGAGAAAGGCAAGAGAGAGAGAGAGAGATAAACGTGAGGACTTTGGAAGACACCTGCAACCCGTTTCATGTCCGTGAGAGGGAGGGGGTAGTTGGGTTGAGGGTAGATTCTGCATGCAGTTAATTAGCCGTCCCATTTGATGGTTTTTGTCACACTCTCGGGAAAACACTACCACCACCACCAACAGCTACAACAACAACTCTCCATGCAGGGTGGCTTGGAAATCCGTCGTCATTCACTCCTTTTTAGCAGATGGATGATGAACCAACCCAGGTGAGGAACACATTCATTCAGAGGTGGAAACTCTCGCCAGGATTTGGACACGCATATCATAGGAGCATTTAAGACAGGAAATGTCACACAGACACAAGTGGCCTGTGACTAGAAGGAGACACGTTCACTTATCGACGACAGGTAACGTAGAACTGGAAGTGAAGGCTTTTTCAATGTTATGGATGTTCTTTTTACTTGGAGGTCTTGGGTACTTTGGCATCCCAATGTGAAAATGTTTACCCCTCAGCACTTTTATGAGAAAGATGAGGATGTGTTTGAAGGTGGTTCGAGGGCTCCGATTGTTTTTTACGGTTCGAGTAGAAATCAGGGCTTCCCGTGACGATAAAAGCCAATGATTACCCAGTTCCCATAAAATTTTGGGTTGAAAAAAAAGGCGACTTTTTGCTTTGGTTCTTGGAGTTTATGGGATATGATAGCAGGTAGCAATTACAATTTTAATCAGGGTCTTTCAACGCCCCCATAAATAATACAAGCGTCCTGTTTTTTACCTATTCTTTGCCGTTCGGCATCTACAGGAGTGAGGTATATAGGAATGAACGCTATGGCTCGAAAACGGGTTTCGGAGATATGTTGGTGAAGCCATAAAAATTGAATTATTTCACACTTACTGGTCAAGAGTCAAGACAAATCCCAATCTTCACTGTCTAGGCAGGGATCGCAGTGCTCTACCCAACCCTTTTTGAAATGGCTTTCATGCTAGTTGAAACCATTGAGAAAACCATGGATCTCCTGTCGCGTTTCGAGTGTTTATGTGAAGTATTTTTAGGGGGGCTCCATTTTCCATCTTGATGGGATTCACCCCAACTACAAGCCCACAATTTACTGCCTATAAAGTCGTCCTCCTAACCATATAACCATAATTACATTCCACCAGGTGGCTATCTATTGGCGGTGTTCTCGGTATTCACCGAAATCTGAGTGGAAGAAGGGCCAGACAATGAGAAACCGAACGGGGCAACATTGTTTGCGCCTCACGTGTCGCATTTTGGTGGTAGTTCCGGTAAGTTGTCACGAGACACGGATTTGTTTGGCGTCCGTTTCAAATTTTAACCAACGGCTTGCAACTCACCTAAGCGATCCACGATGCACGGAAGTCGAATAGTTCCACCCTCATTCACAAGTTCGTTGATTGACGTGGACTCAAACTTTGGAACGGCATAGATTTGGTTTTCCTCTTTGCTCATGGCTGAATCGTCTTCGTAGTCATCATTGGAGTAAATGTCGTTGTTCGTATCCCCGTAGGGCACGGCTGAAACAGGGAAATGAAACTCTTTATTGACACGGCCAAAGTCTAAAGAGACCCCTCATTCAACTAGGTCAAATCGGACATTGCCCTTACAAACGGAATCCCATGCACGACGAGCCCGAAGACGATCGTATTCAGGGAATAGTGAGTGTGAACTTTGATACCAGCAATCCTTTCATCCTCCTCCTTCTCCGTCCCTTCTTCCCCATTTCTGTTTTCGTTTCCTTTTTCTTCCAGAGTCCCGGTTGTTTCGTCTTGAGAAGCGTAATTGGAACGGGGGCTTCTCATTTCAATTTCCCTTTGGGGGGCCCTCTTGAGCCTCGTTCCTCTTGAAGAGGGAGGAAAGAGAGGAAAATGGTTCGAAATCCAAGTCTGGAGGTCTTTGAAATTGTCTGAAACACACCCTTCACCCTTCCCTTCTCTTACCGTAAGTACAGAGCATGACTGCTGAACATGCATGTATCCTACAAGGGAATAATGGCTGACTGGCTTGCTTACTACTTGTTATGCTGGTAGACGTTTACAGTGAGTGGCACGGGGGCAAATGTTGCCTAATAGATGGTGTCCCCATTTCAATTCTCGTAAATCACGTTCGAAACTCGAGCGAGTAGGTCCTCAATCCGAGTCTAAATCTGTATGCCTGCACTCGAGGATCTCTTTTGCCCCATTGTTTGGCATTCCAAGCCAGTTCAGTTCAGGTGGACTGAGAAACGTTAGAATACAAACAGATCAACAGGGTTCGAATACCTCGCTTGGCCCATGTTCCAGTAGAGATCGGACATGTCATAGTATGCATGGTAAGGGGGCAGAGTGCTTATCGTTCTACCGTTCAAGGGTCAGGAGGAATCAGGATAATCAAACATGGGCACCTCCAACCCTCTGCTCTGAGCTTTGGTCTATTTGAAGTTGGGGTATGGGCGGTTAGCTCCTTCCTTTCCCCTCTTCCTCTTCTTCTTCAGGATACTGCTTGCCCCAATTCACTTTTGGTTGTTTCTCGGGCGAAATCGCTGCCATTGACGTTTGCATACGAGTGTCCCATTACCCGATCAAAGTGAAAAATTAAGCCCATTTCACTTCCACGACTTGCTCCTCCACCAGCAAAGGCAAGAAAAATCCAAGAAGGGGTACTTTATCCTAACCTTTCTTGAGAGCGAGGGGAGCCGAATTTGTGTCAATGCTCACTCAGAAGTAGCCTGTTAGCTAGTAGTGCGTTCTTTACTCTTGCACCGGTAAAAAACATCAATCCCCGTAAAAAGCAGTTATTCCCAGGGAAAAAATTAATTGGAACCGTCAAGCAAACATGAGAAATGAACGCGCGAGAAGGAGACGGGCAAGAACTGGATAGATTCCAAAGTGAAGCAAGAAGTTGTTCGAGAAAAATGACAGCATTAGTAAAAGCTCCACACATCCGATTTTGGACTCGGTGATGAACTCAGGACTGATGATGGGACCCTTGACGGAGAGGCAGTCAATAGATAGAGATAGAAAGATAAGGGATCCCTCCCCTCCTCGTTGTTGTCTCCCATAATCAATGAGTCTCTTCGGACTGCATACAAAGACTCAAACACACTGACAACACCAAGGATAGATAAGGTTTGGAGTTGGAGGAGGGGGGTGGGGAGAACCACGACGATGTAGGAATGAAGGTGATCCCCTTGAAAAAGTCAACCTCCCCCTGGCTTTGGTCTATTTAGTGACCTGGAAGGTTGTCGGCTATCGATTTAAGGAAAAGACAGGGGATGCCTTGGGAGTGCACACCCTGCGCTCATCGATTGAAAAGAATGGGAAAGGTGGGTTCCCAAGAGGATTCCAAAGACACGGGGTGGAAAAAAATGATACGGAATTATCAGGATGTCTATTAAAAAATCGTCCATCATCCCAATCAAATCTTCAGCATTCCACTTTTGTTTGATTCAACTCAGGTTCATTCAAAGGTGGCGGTTCTGACCCCTCTATCCCTCTCTCTAATAGAGAAAGTTTCTCCCCTCTCTACAAATAGAGCGCGTAACTGGTCGTTGATGAATTTATCACTTGAATGTTGACATACTTGATGGTAAGATGGTACTCGTGGATTTGGAGAGGAGATCTTTGATTAAGATGAATGGCCATTTCAGATCAGGAGTGGAACAAGAGCTTGACGGCAACTACTTGGATCAGATTTTGATCACATTGACATCACACATTGAACGGTACTTTTTTACAGGTCTTTGTTCAGGACCATCCGGATTTGTATTTCGTGTTCGGTCGAGTTTCCCCATGAGAAAAAAAGTACGAATATCGTGCATTATCAATTTCCCATCCCATCACAATTTATTACCTTTCCATGCACATACAGATGGGCATGAAAAAAAAAGAACTCCTAACCTCTCCACCCATATCCCAATAAACTCAATGAGGCTTCACGGTTTCAAAAAATGCCAGATCGTTGTCATCGGAACTCGGGGGGAAAACTAGACAAAATCCGTGACGGTCGGTGAATCTATAAATGTTTTCACAAGGACCATGGTTTGAAATAATGGGGTCATCCCGGAATCAGATAAGTTTGGCCCGCCTCAAAAAAAGAGCACAAAAGCACGAAACAACGTTAAAAAAAGTCATACAACCAGGGATCTAGTTGCCAAGCATATTTACAAGCATGAAATGGGGTCAATGCCATATGGATTCATCAGCACCAAAAACAGATACGAGCCAAGCATTGGGCAATTCCGAGGCTGTGGTCATTGCTTGCATGATAGGTTGTTGGAACCACACACCACTCATCGTCAGAGCCATTGATTACAGAAGATTATGATTACACTTGAAATGTACTTAATTACCTCTTGACATAGCCATTACCATCCTGGCGATAATCATCAGTATTGCACAGTAGCGAGTAGCCTCAAAATGATTATCAGTCACGAGACCTGCTAGACTGAAAGAGCTTTTGACATGGCATAAACCCACAGCCAAGGTCGATGATGTGAACATTGCATTTCGCCGAGGGAAACATGGACAAAAATTCGAGTGGGGTTGTCAGAGACCAAGTTCTGCTTACAAGTACTACTCTTGCTGTCAACCAGGTTTCATGGGGTATGGTAGACAACAAAAATAAAAGCGTCTCACTTGCAGTTTCTTGCCGGGTTTAAATGAACAATGAACTGAATGCAGCCCATGCCCGGTCCGGACCCTAAATTCCGACTGACGAGCCTATTTTGAACGTCCCTGGTGAACAAAGGCGTGCATGCACGTTTCAAAAGTGGAGAGGATCCTCAGATCTTCATGAATACATTGACCTGAGATGGATGAGTTGGTACATGTTTCAAGAGAGGTGAGGTCGTCGGTGTCAAAGATTACAGCACTCCTCAAGAGACGGTGGATTGTGGTGCGAGGAGGTGCTTTGGTTGGTGAGCCAATGGTCTTTCCGTGAGCTTCGCAATTGGTTCCAGTCATCAAGAAGTGGATTTAAAATGGGCTTTTATGACACGGTATTAAACGATGGGTGTGAGGCGTGAGGCCGGGCTGGATGCAGACTTGTATCCATACATTGCAGAACTGTACTCGTATTTGCCACGTTATTCAAGGGATGTGAGCAGTACTTGCTTGTCGTTCCATTAACATTTTTGCGAGGGGAGTTGGACAAATATTCAGATTCATCCATCTTTTTGTGGCTTGAAACTTGAAAGTGGAGACTTGGACACAAAGTTCGGAATATGTCTCATCAGGGGCGCTCGATTAATACGAGTCATGATCCTCGGCAACCTCCAAGGACCCCCGGGCGACCCTGAACCATGGACAGTTAAGGGTGTCAGTGGAGAAAAAAGGATCATTAAGTGAAGTTTGAATTAATAGAGTGTCAAATGATGGGGCAAAATTTCCGGGGCGCACTGCCAGATCATGGCTACAAAACAAGCGAACGAACTAGCTCCGGTTCACTGAGCTCGAATAAGAAAACAAATGAGTTTATGAATAAATTTTCTGCCCAAAAGCTGGGGCCTGAAGCTGCGAAAGATCACTTCTCCATTTGAAAAACCATTCCAGTCCGAAGCAATGATTTAATTTTCACTCTCTCAAACTGGACGGATTGAGGCGAACCAACTCGGGGAGGGAATTCCAGATCGGTAACTTTCTACCAAGATCATCCCCTTCACATTGAAACTCATCTCTTTCGGAGTGAAGGATTCTGTCTTGAAAAGGATTTTCCAGTCAATCTGGATCCGTCAATATCACAAGTCAAAAGAGGAGAGGAATAGGGAGGCATTTAAAAGCGCCCAGGGCCAAGATTTGAATGAAAGATAGGCCCATAGGCTACTCTGTGTGTACGTAGTTCAGCTCTCAAATCCGCAAAAGTGTACTTCCAGATCGGTTCTACTGACTCACAGCGGGTTCTTTGAAAATTAAACGAAAAAAACGGGATGCTTGCCAATTCTTATTAAGATATGCGGTAAACCTTCTATGGGACGACCATGAGGTCCTTTAAGAGATAGCCTCATTCATGAGATAAGGACGAGCTGAATCAGACTCAGGAACTGCCATGAATCCGTCCTTTATCGTTATGGATTCTGCACACATCTTCTGCAATTGTCTCGAAGAACCGGCTTTTTGAAGCATTCTTTCTTTTCAGTGCCAGGACCCAACTAAGCTCAAGGGCTCAAAAGATGTCATTACGTATTCATGACAATTCCACGGTCCAAATTCCTCGAGCCTAATATTCCACTGAGGCTAAATGTATTGTTGAAGCACGCCGCTCTTTGGCAGATTGGTTCCAATCCCGGATCATCTCATATTTCTGCGCCCTATCAAACGAATCGGAACACCTCACTAAATGACGGTTTCCATTGATCAAAAGAAAATCCGAGGGGACATTTTATATATACTCGTACATACATGGATAGTATAAAACAACCACGTTCATTTTACCAGACCCCGTTTGGGTTTGAAGTTGAATTCATGGCGTTTGGGCAATCAAAGCAGGGTGGAAGTGTGAACATCTAGTGGAACCGAATCTCGGAATTCTACTGTTGTCAAAAGATATTTGATGGTCCTGAGCCACAATTCAATACCACACAAAGCTCAAAGAAAGAGTTGTTGACAACCCAACTTGATTCAGACTTTCCCCATACAAAGTAGCACATACGTACCCTCACATCTTTTGATGAGGAATGTGGAGAATGTTTTGACTAGTCCCGCGGACAAAATTGCGGTAAACCCAGGTAATTACACTAAAAGGATTGTTTTTGGTTACAATGGGAAGGGCGAGGATAAGATACACTATCTGGTCCCATTTCAAGCCTAAGAGACAAAAATTTCGCCATTGATAGTGAAGATAGGTGAGCAATGCATCACCTGGAGTGAGCAAATCGATTCCAGAGAGGTGAAAAATTGATGAAGATTGAATTCGCCTTAAGAGCGAACTCAATGTGCGAGAGCAACAAGATTTCGATTGGTTTTGTCAATTTTCCATTTGAAGGAGCTGCCAAACCGTTTCAGTCCAGATGATGGTTGCCAAAAACCAAGGAACCATGTCAAAACCGCACACAGAGACCAAGATAGAGACAAGCAAGCACACACGCACACACATAATGATTCCTGAATAACTGTGTCTTACCTGAGACAAGGGCGAATGTGGACAAACAAGACAAGAAGCCAACGAGAAGGATGAACTCTTTCACTAGAAAATGCATTTTCGCGGCGTGTTCAGTTCAAATTGGAATGATTGCCAGTGCTCTTGAACAAAACGGGAGGGTAATAACTTGCAGTGAGTGGGACAAATGTGAGATCGTAAGGGAAAGATGATTGGTCGGTGGTGGTATATTCTGGTCACAACTGAGAGAACATCCAACAGCTTTCTTCCTGTATGGACGTGTGGTGGATGGTGAGGCTTCTTGATTCACAGGCAATGACGACGATTCCCTTTGTTGTACGCAATATTAGAATGAATGTACACCCGTTGGTGGTTAGTTGTCGACTTGTTCGTTGGTGTGTGAGAAAATCCACCTGATAATTTGACCAGATTTCCACGCCAAACTCACACACATAAAACCATTCCAAGCCAGCGAAAGCAATCACAGCCGATTTTCTAGCTCTGCCTGAAACTTGACTAGAGATCAATCATCAAGTCACCCAAAATTTGGAGTCTAAAAATCACTTCGAAGCAAGCAACTCAGTCGGCAGCTGATCTGGCTATTGCAATTTGCGAATCAGGCAACACTTCATATCAATAAAATCATGGATGTACACACACGAGCTAGGCCTTATTCCGGTTCTCCTCAGCAACTGGCGAGTTCGTCCAAACGAGAAAAGCCGAAGACCGAACGCGAGCGAGCAGGAGTGCGCTGACGGAGAAACGCCGCGCAAACGCACGCCCGAGGAACAACATTCGAGGTTCGGGCAAAACTGCGAAACGCTTAATGGGCCACCAAAGGCATCTCCAGAGTCTGGATTGAAAACCAAGTCAGGTGTGGAGAATAGCGAGTCTTCCTTGGCCTCTTGTACCGGGTCTGTTTGGGAATCTGCTTGGAGCAAAGACAGAACGAAGAACCTAATCAGATAAGTCACTCAGTGAGCATGTCCCACAACGATGAAGAACGCCGAGACGAACGGTGTCAACAACAACAGCACCAGCAGCCAGAATAGCAACCACATTATCAACGGCCAGCAAGTGGGAAGAAACACATGCCACTCGGGAGCTTGTTCGAACCTCGGATCTATTCAGGCAATTTGAGCCGATTTGAGAGAGACAAAGCGAAAGAGAGACTGAGACACACGCCAAGGTACTGAAGGTACGTACTGTGCGTGGATGGAGGCAAGAGATGAATAAGAAGTTGGGGCCTCCTCCCCCCCCCACTCTTTATTCTTTATCTACACACACACTCATATGATAAGTTTGACAGAGGTATGCTTGACTGAGCTTGGGTTCGTGGAGGCCTACAGGTATGTCTGAAATCACATGAATGGCCATTGGTTGGGCAAAGATGTCAGAGCACAGATTGGCATGACCAACTTTTGGAACTTTGCATTCAATCCAATCAAGCAAAAAGCAAAAGCAGAAAGTTTCAATTTAACCTGAATACATCCTTCAACGTCTTGGTCCTTTGTCCCGGATCTGGAGGTAAACAGGATCAGGGACTGGAAGAGCCGTTGCTGTGTCTTTCAAGAGGGTCTCGTTTTGATCAATGCCAATATTGCGTGCGAGGCGACCATTTGTCCTATATTTGGTTTGAAAGCTTGTTTTCTTATCCATGAGGGGTCGAGTGTCCTTTCTAGAAGAAAAATTGGAATTTTGGATGGGAGATGTAACTGTCGAAATTTAACGGCTGAGGGATCGCATTCGTCAGGCAAGTTGGTGTGTCATGAAATGCTCACCAATTGACTTTATTGAGAGATTAATAATATTTCACTAGGAGGGCTTAATATAAAAAATCTACTAATGTACACCTCCAAAAGTTAAGGATCTCAAATATAATTTTATCATTATCTTTAACAATCCTTTTTCTCAGTTCGCCTCGCACGAGTCCCGTTATCACCATTTATCAAGTAATAAACGGTCATTTAACAAAATGAGCCGTTTCATTCGTTATTTTTTTTTTTTTGAATCACCTTGAAATGTTCTCTTTTCCCAAGTTCTATGGGTCGTGCCTTTGAGAGTATTTGTTTTGTCCGCATTTATGCTCTATCTAGATGTACCTTTATCCATATTTATGCTAAAATTGTTCTACTATTAAATTCCTCAAGATTATTTTTTCTCAGAGGTTTCTTTTTCAAAGAGAGTTGAACATGTTCACCTTCAGACCAAAAAAATTGAAAATGATGCTAAAATGAAAATAAATAATCGGGAGTAAGACCATTAAATCCAGCAGTCAGACCAAAATACTGAAATGGAAAAAGGACGGAAAACATCAGAGACCGAAAGCAAACTGACTTAGGTAAAACAACCTGACGACATTTTTTCCGATTGTGGTCGTAACCATAAGAATAGCGGTACTTTCTACCTCGAAATAGACGACTTAAGTCGCTAATTGTTATATTGTTAATGCTTGCACTGGATAACGTATTGACACGGTTCTAATCAACCGTTGTTGAGTAACAACAGTGAGCATATCAAATCCATCCAGGAAATCAACGGATATCAAATATCATTTTGATGACAAAAAAACTTAATTTACCGCACATTCCTTGGCAAGTCTAGTGCTATCCTCCTATTTAGGTAGGAGTTTCCAATGCCAACAGGACATCTACATAGAAAAAGAGAGTCGTCGGAGGGCATTGTTCATTAGAAACGAGAGCCTCTCAGGATCACAAATCATCTCCAACTCTGAGCAGCAAACAATTCCCTCAAGTCATCAAGTTTCAATGGGCTCTCATTAGGCCTTGGGATCCTCTTCACCCATGCTCCTCAAGATCAGATCTAAGACCCAAGACGATCCATGGCTTGGTCCTCCAAACCAGAGCCTTGTTTCTTCCGTTCCATTCTCGTGCATGCCTGATCTTGTGTTATCTGGAAATACTGGATTTTGACTGCATTGTAATCAAATTAATGGAGCTTATGTACACTTTAAGACGCACGATTACATTGCGCCATGTTGGGCAACGACCTTGGGAGCCTAATGTTTGCACAACCAAGATCCTTGCTCTTCATTAGCCTTCTAAATGCATAAGAGAAAAGCATTACCATTGTCTCTGCTGGATCTTTGGACCCTTGCAACCTAGTTTCGTTTGTACTCGGAGTACGTAGAAAAGTCACTGTAAGAAACTCATTTCTGAAAACAGCCGGGGAATTAAGTTTTGTTATCGGGACAAATTGTCATTGTCAAAAAAGCGACATACTTAATCATGCTTGAGCATGAAAAGTTTTGGTGATGTCATTTCGTAATTATTGAAAGAAATCAGGTCTGGCGTTTAAAGAAACGTGGACTCCCAAGGTTATGCCTAATTTTCGATAGGAAGAAGGGAGTAAAGAGACATTTTGTTATTGTGATTGGGTATGCTGAGCTTCACTTTCACATCACCATCCCCAAATTGTTTGGTAATAGATTGGTCTACATCTGTTGGTATGGATTGGCTTCTTCTTAAGAAACGTTGGGGAAGAGAATCGAACCGGTGACCGTTTTCGTGTTAGGCTACTGCGCTATCTACTATGCCACAACTCCTTAAGAGCATGTTACTTTGATTTTGCCCAAACTTAACCTGCGTGTTTCGCCATCTACTGGCGTTTTTTAAGGATTGCGTTGAAATGCCTAATAGCCATTGTTTGAAAGAAACAGATGGAAAAATAAGCCCGAAAGTGGCCGAATTCTAGCAGTGGGAAATGGGAACATGTTCGTGTTTCTCGTTTCTGTCTTTGATCTTTGTTCCATGATTATGGTAAGGGTTGGATAGGGGTTCTGGCTATTCACCTCCATTTGCGTCCAGAGAAGTGGGGGAGCTGATATAAAAGTAATGAAGAGGATAGATATTTCTGGTGAATGAATTATTGATCTCATCTTTAGACAAGGTCGTTATTAGTTATGTTTTATCTGGAGATATGTTGCAATGCCAAACCCTGTAAATCTTATATCGGGGGCTAGTCAGCCAAACCATTCAATTGCATAATGTGCCATTCCAGGGTGTCTAAATCCCAATCCCCAACCCAAGAAGTTTTCTTCATTGCACGGGCCAAGTGAAAGTCTAACTAACTGCATTTAGG